>NC_080673.1:74653635-74958477 GCF_030445035.2 Dasypus novemcinctus | reverse complement strand
TCACTTTCCCTTGTTTTATAGTGGGAGAAGTAAGGGGTAGAATGGTAGTGAGGGGAAGTGGTCAGCTAGGAATAATCACTTCAGTGACAAAGACAACACCCACAGCGTCTTCTGCTGGGAAAACATACCAAAGTTCCAGGGCTTTCTTCATCGTTTGATAGATCCCTGCTGTTGTAGTGCTTACAGTCTAACAAAAACACAGAGAAAGAAAGCAGCTTTTTTGCCCAAAGCTGAAGGGCAAAACAAAGAATACAAAATAACATCCCTGCCCTCAAAACTCTTGACATGAAAGGAAGATTCCAATAGTCTTCTGCTAAACAAAGCATGAATTCTGGGCTAATAGAAAGCCCCAAAGTATAACAATTGGTCCAAGAAAATAAGCTGAATAGAAATTTTAAATGGAAAGAAAATAATATAGCAAGCAAAAGACATATGAAAAATCCATTCTAGAAGAAGTCAATCCAGGATACAATTTCATGTAACAAATTGGAAAGACTTGGCATTCTAAAAAATTAAAGAATATACTCATAGTGAGGAGTCTACACATATTTTATTTCTGAATCAAGAATTTAGGGGAAATTAAGATAAAAGAATTAAATTAAAATGTAGTTTGCAATTCTTTTTTAAAAAGCCAAAAATACCATACAATTTCTATAGGAAGCTATTTTGAATATCTATAAAATTACAGATGTCACTAAGAGGACTTTATACTATAGGAATATTTGTTTAGAATGATGTCTGTATGAGGTTATTCACTGAAGAATTGTTTGATGTAATATAATATTGAAAATGACATAAATGCCCATTAATTTTAAATCAGTGAAATAAATTGTAGCAATTCATATACAGGAATACGCAGTCATTAACAAGAATGAAGCAGATCTTTATTTAGTAATAAGGCGCATGCTCCAACATGTATTGTAAAGAAAGTTTAGGAGGGAGGATATGGTATACTACAATTCATGTAAAAAAACATAAATAAGAAAATGATCAAAATTCTAGGTCCTAGGAGAAGAACTGGTGTCCCATGGAAAGAGATGTAGAAAGACTTTTTAAAAATTGTGTATTAGACTTTCTTTTGAAGTTGATGTCATATGCATTTAAATTCATTAAAACAATACCATTAAATAAACAATAAATGCATCTAAAACAACAAGGAGTAAAATTGACACCGATGTAAGCAATCTGTGATATGGAGAACAAGCTTGGGAAAAATCATGCAGAATGCAGAGAAAAAGGTCAGAGAGACTTTCCAAAGAGCAATGGAGGATAGACCACAAAGATTCAAACTATAAATAATCAGGATCACCAAAGTATGTATACTATGATCTCATCTTTGTAAATACCTTATATTTGCATGTGTAAATGTCTACATATTGTATAATAATAAGTAACATAAACAACACTTACTTGTATAAAGCACTGTTCTAGGTGCTATATGTATGTTATTATTTAATCCTCCCAACTACCCAATGGGGTAGGTAATTATCCCCTCATCACAGATGGGAATTCCAAAACATTAAGAGGTCAGCTCCTTGCCCCACAGTCAACCAGCTAGTAAGTGATATGGCTGAGATTTGTACCTAGGCACTTTGATTCCCATATCTACCTTCTCAACTACTTGGTTATAATGCCTTGCTGTCATGTAAAGAAAAATGCATGGAGGATAAGAGCAGTCAGTTATCATCTGAAGAATGAAACTTGGGAATTTTTTTTCTCTATTAGTATGTCTATATTACTTGAAGTTTTATAATAAAGTACTGCTTTTGTTATCCATAAAAAAGTAGATATAAATTGAAGAGGGGAAATAAGAAATTAAACAAATATCTGAGACTCCTCTTCCTAACTCACCTAACTGGCAGAAATTTTCTATGAAACCATGATTTTATAAGAAATCCACAGAGTCCATGTTTTAGCTTCCAAGACTGCTTAAAGTAAAATACCTTGAAATAGTTTCACTTAAACAATGGGAATTTATTCACTTACAGTTTTGAGCCCAAGAAAATATCGAAATCAAGGCATCATCGAGGTGATACTTTCTTCCCAAAGACTGGCTGCTGGTGATCCTTGGCTCCTCTGCCTCATGGAAAGGCACATGGCAGTGTCTGTTGGTATCTCCCTTCTCTTCCGGGTTTCATTCATTTTAACTTCTTGCTTCCATGGCTTTCTCAATATCTCTCTCTCTTACCCTCTCTCTCTCTCTCAATATATTCATTCGCTTTGTAGAAGGACCCAGTAATAGGGTTAAGACCCATGCTGAATAAAGTGAGTCACAGATAATCTGAAGTAACCTCCTCAAAAGATCCTACTTAAAATGGGTTCATACCCACAGGATTAGACTTAAGACCATGTTTTTCTGGGGTCCTTAAAACTTCAAATCACCACAGTCCATATTATTACTTCCTCAAAGCCCTGTTTCTAGGGTTCAACCTGATGCTCTTTAGTAAGCTGATTAGTAAAGCTCTCTGACTATAGGTAAATAACATCTGCTTTGCTCTGGAAAGCACCATGCCTACAGTTCCTTTGTAAACAAAGTATGCCAGAATTCCTTGCCTCTGCAACCCATAGCCACTGGGCTCTGGCTCCTAGGTGTATGTCTGTAGTTGAACCTTCATGCTTCTCTTCTAACTGCCCTATCATAATCAGCATACATTGCAATGATGGATAAAAGCCATGATTTATTTTGTCATAATTTACAAAATTCTGCAGGACAGAGTATAAGTTATAATGTAAACTATAATCCACACTTAGCAGCAATGTTCCAATGTGTTCATCAATTTTAACATGTACCACACTAATGAAGGATGTTGTTAAAGTGGGAAAGTGTGGGAATAGAGCAGGCTAATAAGATAGAGAAGCAATAGACAGATCTGGAACCTGGCAGAGTCCCCATGCACATCAATAACCCCCAAGATGGCTGCAGGAAGACCCCCACCCCCAAGATTCTGCTTCAGAACAAAGGCTTCTTCTGGAAGCCAGGAGAAGCTCCAAATATTCCCCAAGGACTTTATCATTGGACCCTCACAGGAAACTGGTGGGTGGGGTAATCAATCAAAACAGCAAACAGCTGGAACCCTCCCCTGCCATTAGCAAAGGGGTGGAATAATTAACAGTTATTCCTCAGCACGCTCTCCTCTCCTGCTCTCTTGCCTCTGGACCTGTTCCTGCCCTCTGCGCACTGCTCTTGCCATTTTTCCTCTGTCATGTGGCCACACAATTAAACCTGGGCATTTATAATCTATAATGGGGAATTGTAGTTTATAAACCAGCCCTCTTTATCACTTTCGCCCATTCCTCTCTACCTGGACCCCTAATCTGTTATTTTCTCCCATTTTCCATCCTCCCTACCTGAATAAATTATGGGCCTCACTCACCCGGCATGCTCTTGAAATTCATTTCTGCAGCACAGCCAAGAACCTAAATAAAACCCAGCAACAGGAGGGGTAGGGAGGGAGGCATATGGGAATCTCCTATATTTTTTTATGTAACATTTATGTAATCTAAAATATTTTTTAAAAAATAAAAAGAAAGTATTAAATAAAAAATTTTTAAAATAAATAAACCCACAAACCTGGTCATATGGTCCCCTCTGCTAGGATTATTGCTTTATATCATTCTCTTACAACACAAGGAACACAGCAAATATATGGAGGTAAATCTTATGAATTAGCAATTGCAACACATCCATACTCCCAGATTTCAGAGATGTTTCAGATTGAAAGCAATGCTGTACATAATCTTTCCTTACATACAATTTCTATGCTATTATCAATTCCTATAATGCCATGATTCCTAAAATACTATATTATACTATTATATTAACACAATTTATGTTTACCAGGTTAATGATGAGGGACACAATTTGAGAGGCCTATTTTAAATTTAAACTTTTCATTAGGTCTTTTTCTTGAACAGCTGGGTTCCTTCTCTCTTAGGACTTTTGATGGTATGACATTTATTGTCCTCATAATGATGGGGAACTATTTAATGAGTGAAGACACTAAGTCTTAAACACATCACTTAAAAGTATTGAAAACAAGCAGATGTGCTCTTAGGGGCACATTTCCCTCTCATGAACCTACTAGATCTCCATCAAGGGCCCAGGTCACCCTAATAATGAAGACGTTGGTACAATTAACAACCACAACTTGATACTGTTTCCTGGTCAGATTTGTGTAGGTACAATAGCAACTTCCATATATGTGTAGATAATGAGCATTGAGGTATGATTAGATGTAGCTGTAATAAATGCAGATATAATAACAGCTTCTACGTATCTGTGTAGTGGGGATGTTGTAGAAGTTGAGAGAGGTTCAATTATTTGCGTATAGAAAGGCCAGGACTCAGGAATGATTTTGAGAAGGAAAAATAATTTATTGACGGCCCGCGGGACTCGGGAGCTTTCTGTTTCAAACCCCAGCCTCGAACAAGATTTTCAAGTTCCTTTTATACAGGGTGGGCAGTCAAATGGTGCTTTTATCAAAGAAAACTACTTTCTTTGTTAGTTAAGTCTTTGCCTGAGTACCAGATAGGTTTTGGGTTTTTTTGTTTGTTTGTTTGTTTGTTTTTTAAAGATTTATTTTATTTATCCCCACCCCCCACCCCCCAGTTGTCTGTTCCCTGTGTGTTGTCAGCAGCACGGGAATCCCGTGTTTCTTTTTGTTGTGTCATCTTGTTGTGTCAGCTCTCTGTGTGTGCGGCGTCATTCTTGGGCAGGCTGCACTTTCTTTCGCGCTGGGCAGCTCTCCTTATGGGGTGCACTCCTTGTGCATGGGGTTCCCCTACGCGGGGGACACCCCTGCGTGGGCAGGGCACTCCTTGCACTCATCAGCACTGCGCATGGGCCAGCTGCACACAGGTCGAGGAGGCCCCGGGTTTGAACCGCAGACCTGGGCCAAGTCCACTTCCCCAGATAGATTTTGAGTTAACACATTGCCCACATTTCAGGTGAGCTTGAATTAGCATCTTGCCCACATTCTGTCTGCATGCAACCTTGAATACACATTCAGTCTTACATCCTTTCTGAACATTCAAAGCCCATATCACTTAACTGGATTTCTAGAGATTAGGCACACATGGATACAGAATTAGATGATTTTGAATTTATGCACAGGCTATATTATATTTCCCATTCAAGGCCAAGTCCAAGTTCCCTTAAGTTTCGGCATCACCACCATCAGAGTTTCCCTGGACTGACTGGTATGTATATAGTTTGCATTACAAAATTGCTTCCCAGGACTGGAGTCGTTACCATGGTTACCAAGGGCAGGACTGCAGTCTCTTACTGTCCCACACCCACAAGTCAGGACAGACAGTTTAGGTTATCTTCGAACAAAGAACCTCCCACCCATAGCCCACATCAGGGATTGAACTTAAAGTATTTCCAGTTTTATTGACAATTCCTACCCACCCCACCCCTGGATTGTCAGGAGTCTATGGGGAGCTCCGCCTAGAGCAAGTCCAGTCTCTCAAACATGCCCAGACATGTTGGGATAATGTAATACTCCGTTGATTATAATTTAGTACAGTTTATGGAATGAGTCTTCTACATAATATAAATATAAACAGGAAGGTTTTACTTCTGCTTTCTTGAGTTGATCCATTATTTGCTTGTTTGTTTGCATGTGATGTCAAAAGACCAGAATTTCCAAAAGGCCCTGGGACAGAAAATTAGTCCATGGTTGACCTGGTTTCCTCAGACTTCAGCCTAATGATTTAATCCTGTATGTAATTCTTTTAATTTACCCTTTTAATTCTGGAATCCTTTTACCCAACTGACAATAAGGAATTACTTTTGAAGAATGATATTACAAAGAGACACAGACCAGAGGAAGGCATTACACACAGGATTTCCTGTTTATAGATTTGTAGAATAGATTAGGATCCAGTTTAAATTATTAATGGGAACAGAATAGAATATACTTAAACAATGTAATCATTAAAAGTTTCTGTACAAATGCTTTGGGTAATTTGTCCCGATGATTGACTCAGAAGAAAACATTCTAGTGTATTCATAAGCTGAAAAGGAGTTCTGACTAATAATAGATGCAATTCTTGGGGTAATACTGGGGAAGAAGTGTCAGTGTTTATACTTCATTATAGAAACTTAATCCAAAGTATAATACTAGGATGTCAAGTGTTTTAAATAACATCATGATACAACACTGTCAGATTGTTGCTTGGTTTCCCTTTCCACGTAACTTCAACTTCAGTCCTCTGGTTTTTTCTCCTAATTTTTGAAAATAAGCAAGCAAGAAAATCACCAAAAATAAACTGCATTTACTTTCCATCTTGTTAACCCCAAGCAGGTTCTAATTGCTGTCTTATTCTAAAGAAGGTCTCATATTGGAGCCAAGGGGATTTTCTGATACTTAATAGTAGTAACAATGTTTGGATTTCAGTGTTTCTTTATTCTCACTAAAGCACCAATTAGTCTTTTGTACCTTTTCCAAAAGTTACTATGTGATAATGTCTGATCTAATTAAGACACCGAGGATTCAAAGAAAATTAATATTCAGTACCCATTAGATCAGGAAAAAAAGAAAAAGGAGAAATCCACCTTTTCTCTTTTTTCCACATCTAGAGCAAATATGGCAAGAAGTTCCTTAAAGCATTTAGAGTAGAAAAAAGGAAAACGAAGTTTAAAGAAAAAAGGAAATGAAAGCTGCTCAAGCTCAGAAGATTCTTGATTTGATGATGTGTTAATAGAAGCAGTTTAACGGAATATCAGGCTTAAAAGCAATGTGAAATGTTAGAAAGCAAGCCATGTTTCCATGAGGATTCTACTGGAACACATACTATTAATAATTCCAGTTCCTGCTTTTAGGTCAAATCAAAAGTCTTCCAACACCCTTCCTTTGAATTAGCCAGCCTGGCCTATTACAATTTATATTGTATCTTTTTCCAAGCCAAAAAAGCTAAATGGACATTCCGTTGGTTATACTATTAATATTTCCCACCCAGTTAATTTCAGTCTTTATTTTTTCTTCCTTTCCAATTACAAGAATGAACGAGTGTTTTCATCTCTGTTCCATGACTAAAACCCTTTCCAGTAGATAGGATTATTGTAAAGTTCACAAAGCTACTGTATATGAAAGTGTTTTTCAATATAGAAAGAACCATACAAATACATATCAGCATCATTACTGAAACCACTTTTTTTAATCCCCCCACCTTTGTGGCTTTTTGTATGCTGTCTGCTCTCTGAGTCCATTTGCTGCACATCCTTCGGTGTCTGTATTTATTTCCCCTCCCTCCCTTGTGGTTTGCTTGCCGTGTGCTCTCTGTGTCCATTCGCTGCACTCTCTTCTGTGTTTTTGCTTCTCTCCCTTTTGTGTTGTGTCACCTTTGCTGAGTTGGCTCTCTGTGTCACTTGTGGGCTGGCGAGTGCTCCACTGTGTCTACGGGCCAGGTGGCACCCCACAGCATTTGCAGGCCTAGTGGCTCTGCACAGAGTGCAGGTGAGCCTGCCTTCATTAGGAGGCCCAGGATGAGAATCCAGGGCCTCCCATATGGTAGACAGGAGCCCAACTGATTGAGCCACAGCTGCTTCCCCTGAAACCACTTTTGATATGTAGATTTTTTTGTTTTTATTTTTCTCTCTTATCCCATCATTATTTTATTAATAATCAAATAATGCTATATTGGAATTTTAATGTTATTCAGCTAGGTTGAAAATAAAACTTTTTAAAAACTTTTGTCTTCCAGTAAAGCTAAGAAAAAATACCTTATATTGCATACTTTTATTCTAGACTGAAACAGTTTAGAAAATACAATCTAAAGATCCCACTTTCTAAGAAGTAGTTTTCTCTTCAGTTTTCAATAGTTAAACAGATGTGTTTTTTGGTCATCAAAACTGCCTGTGGAAGTAAAATTCCATAAAACAACATGCATACCTCAGAAGTCTTATTTTATGCTACAAGGTAATTCAAGTTGTTACTTCAGGGAAAGAAATCAGTAGCCATAAAAAATTCTTTCTTTTCTTAGTATTTATAAACAATTATCCCCTTTGAGAAACTGTATGTGCAAAGGAGGGCAGAGAAAACAAGAATGAATTGTCAGACAGCTACAGATACAGAGAGTGTGTTCTGGCCTGTGTTTGGCCTGTCTTCTATTCCTGGGGATTCTGCTTAGAAAAGATATCACAGCAAGCACACATTCTGTGTAGTAGACATTGTACATATTTGCATGTTGAATTAAACATGCAAAAAGGAAAAGCCAAAACCTAAAATGCATTCCACTTCCAGGAATCTGCATGCTAATTATTCTTTTTTTCTAGTTTATCTAAAAGGTTTCATATCAGGCTGAGGATCTGGCTTACTTCTGTGCTTCCCCTGATGATTGGTTTAGCATTTACTGTTATTATCATCTAATTTTTTTTGTTATTAGCCTAAGTAAAAATAAGAAGGGTAGAAATAAACTCATTTTTAAAAATCATAATGTATTACAAAGGGAAAAATGGTACTTGGGGCTTAGCTGTGCCATAGTTTATGTCTCTAGGATGGATATTTATTATATGAGGGGCTTCTGAGTGAGAGAATACCAAGCAGAACATGGGTACAATACAGACCTTTTTCACTTTTAATTATATGTACATAGCTGATCTTTACTCAGTTTTTGCTTATCTGGAGGAGACAAACATGATAAATCCAATTCCAATAAAAGTAGGAAAGAACCTAAAAGCATGGTCTATGTTCACCACTATTTTCCTTCCTCTAAAGGTCCTTTTTCCTAAAGGTTGGCCATTTTTCACTCTTCATCACTGAAAACCCATCAAGGTGAATTTATCCTAGAATCCACATTAGGGCCAATTGTAGACATTCTGTAATGGTTTAGAATCTTTTAAACTACTTTTCTTTTATAGCTTGCTGTTCTGTAATACATTTGGAATGAGTCTTCAAAAGATTGAGACATGGTAATCATAAAGTATCTCTTCCAACTGGTTCTACTTACTTTCTGGTCTCTTGCTTTTTATTTGACCGCCTGCCTTGGGTGGGTATTAAAGAGGGAGGCACTTACCCAGGAAATTAGATGAGGACCTTTAAATGGCACATCTCAATAAAATGAAATTTATACACATTTTCCTGTATGGGTGTTTTAAATTTTGATAGTCAAAATGTCTATGAGTAAGCCATAATGACCAGCTTAATATTTTTGTTATGCAAAAGTTTTTCTTCTCCAAAAATCTCTAGTAATATTTATTTTTTTAAAAGATTTATTTATTTATTTATTTCCCCTTCCCCCCTCCCCACCTCCCCCATCCCGGTTGTCTATTCTCTGTGTCTATTTGCTGCGTCATCTTTGTCTGCTTCAGTTGTTGTCAGTGGCATGAGAATCTGTGTTTCTTTTTGTTGTGTCATCTTGTTGTGTCAGCTCTCCGTGTGGGCAGCACCATTCCTGGGCAGGCTGCACTTTCTTTCGCACTGGGCGGCTCTCCTTACAGGGCACACTTCTTGCACGTGGGGCTCCCCTATGCCGGGGACATCCCTGCGTGGCAGGGCACTCCTTGCGCGCATCAGCACTGTGCATGGGCCAGCTCCACACGGGTTAAGGAGGCCTGGGGTTTGAACTGCGGACCTCCCATTTGGTAGACGGATGCCCCAACCACTGGGCCAAGTCCACCGCCTCTAGTAATATTTAAATAAAATGGAAAATACATACTATCTCCATATTTAAAGCAAAAGATTTTATTTTTTATGGGCAATTATTTTTAGTAATACTACAAATTTTTCAGAATCTTAGTGCTTTCTCACTCTTAAATTTTTGCTTAAAGGACATTTATCCTGAAATATATTATAACAGGAGAAATTAAAAACTTCCTTGCAAAAGTAAATTCTGCATGTTATACAAAACCCCTGCATTTCTATTCAGCATTTGCTATATTAAATTAAATATGTAATCAGTTAAGTTAGCAAGAAACACTTGGTTTGAAACTTTTTATTGATTTTTACTAAAAACATAATTTGTCTCTAGTATACATATATTGTTAAGACTCCTATGTAATAAATGAGAAAAGTATGTTTTAGATTATTTTTGAAAGTTGGAATTGAATTATAATATAACACTTAATAAAAATACATATAGAAACCTGGAAGAAAAGTAAATGGAATATGAACTAAAGTAAAAAGGTGTTTAGTCAGTTGTGTCACGGTGACAAACAAAAGTAGCAATATGAGACTAAACTGGAATCTCCAGTCAAATTGTATGCATCTTGAATTTATTTATGCATGGAAGTTCGTTCAGTTTTCAAATATGTGCATATGTTTGTGAAAGTATGAATATAGTCTCTCTATGTTTCTTTCTCTTTACCCCCACACACACATACACTCCTTTAGCTTTGTGACCAAAATACCTGAGAACATTATCTCCAGATTCAGTTCACTTCAACAAATGTTTTTTGAATGCCCTTTATGTAGTAGGTTGTCATTTCAGGAAATAACAACTTAAGTAAGACATTTTTCCTCCAGGAACTTTTATGGTCTGATAGAAGAAACAAATTATGCACACAAATAATTATAATAGAAAATAGAGTCAAATAAACACCGTAAGCAAGGCATTAAACAGGGTAGGAGTTCAAGAGCGTCATTGGGGGGAATAGGAAATGTTTCATAGAGAAAGTAGCATTCATGACAGACTTTGCAGGATAATGAGATCTTTATAGAAATGATGTAAGAGAAACTGAGGAATGGTGTGAAAGCAGCAGCATGAGCAAGGACACAGAAACAGCCATGTGTAAGAGATCATGAGCAATTCATTCCATTTAATGGGAATGCAAAATGTGGCGAGTAGCTGAAGGCCAGGAAGGGTGGGGAGAAGCCTGGTGTGGTGATTTGGAATTATGTACCCCAGAAAAACATGTCCTTAAACTTAGTCCATTCCTGTGGGTGTCAACACTTGTAAATAGGACCTTTTGATTTGGTTACGCTAGTTAGGTGTGGCCCAGCTGAATCGGGCTGGGTCTTAACCCTATTACTGAAGGCCTGATAGGGAAGGTCACAGACAGAGAAAAAGGCATAGAGAGCAGCCAGAAGCTGAAAATCAAGAGAATCTGGAAGAGAAAAAAGAAGCCAGGAGATGGTCCACATGCACTACCATGTGATGGAAAAGCCAAGGACCAAGGATTGTCAACAGCTAACCCCAGAACTCAAGTCTCTGGGAGAATACACCGCCTTGATGATGCCCTGATTTTGGACTTCTCCTAGCCTCAAGGCTGTTTAAGCCAACCGGTGCTTATTTGCTTTAGAAGTCAGGAAACTAAAACACCCAGGAGGGTAAGTGGAAACATAAGGTAGAGATTATGCTTTATCAGAAGACAATTCAAATCCCTTGGAGGTATGAAGGAAGAGTGTGGATGCTCAGGAAGGACTGTTTTGAAATCAGACTACAGTTAAGACTATAACTGTGGAAATTGATTGGGAGATACATGCATTGACAGAAATACAAAGGAGGGAGTAAAAATAAAAAAGAAGACAAAAATCAGACATTTCAGAAGCAAAATCTTTAGGCCTTGGTAGCCACCTGATTTGGAAGCAAAATGTTACTTACTCTTTCAGTTACAATCAAGTAATAGAAGGCTAAACTGAACCAGCCGAGGCAGAAAGCATTCAGCAAACAAAGGAGGGGATAAAACCAGCCACAAAAGCAACCAGAGGCAGGGTCCCAAATGTCCAAATGAGATGGAGTCTCCCATCTCCATTCCTCCCTGCAGGCTGAGTTCAACGCTCCTTCTACAGAAACACTTTCTCCACATGGCAGGAAATGTGGTCACTAACACCTACTGAGGTTTGTATCTTTCAGGTTCTACCACTGTGAAGGACTTTTAAACAGACATTCCTTTCTTCTCGAATCCAGAATACAATTAAAAAACAAGAAGCAAAAATGGTTTTAGCAGGCAAAATACATGTCATTATGCTTGCTCAATAAAATTAATAGGTTTTGTATGAAAAAAACTCTGATACCTTTGCAGAATTAAATCAGTCTTACTCTCCTCTAGGTCAGAGATGGAGAAACATTTTCCCAGGGCTCTAGTCTGGCAGCAGGGAACTGGACATATACCCCCATTTACACACATAATAAAAGGTTAAATTATGACCCCAAAGTTCCTGAGAGCATAGGTGGGGTGCAGGGGGGTGAAGACAAGCAAATAAAACTGCCACAGTCCATACATAGTAGTATTTCTCTCTCTGGATACTTAATTCTTGTTACAATCCTACCCTTTTATACTTGGTGTACAATCTCCATTCCATAACTTACACTAACACTAAATGTCATTCCACTTAAAGGAGAGCTTATAATTACAAACTTTTCGTGGTTCTTGAATCAAACTCAACATCAGCAGAGCACATTGGTGCACAGGCATCCCCAGATAAAACCTCTGCCTCCAGCTCTCCAATGCCCTAGAAAGTTCATTGTCCCTCTTTGCCAGATAACCCCTATTACCTCCCTTGTCCCATCTCCACTGTTTTCCACCCTGCTTTGTGCCTCAGGAGGCTGATGTGTATGGACTGTATCAGAGGGATCTATTTTGCCTTGTGGATTCCAGTTGGGTTTAGCCAATAGGAGGCAGGTGAACAACATTCGAGTATGGGAGGAGAATGAGGTCAGTATTTATTCCCCTATCTCCCACACTACAGGGTCTCTGTAAATTATCTGCAGTCCTGTACCCAGACCATAGCTCCTGAACCAAGGAGATAGAACCAAGGAGTTCTGGATACTACTCCTCTTTGCCCCTCATGCCTAGGGGTGTTAATGTCTCTCACTGTTACTAGCTTCAGGGTACTGAGGGGCACTGTCTTCTTTAAATCCTACCCAGACCTCTGTAAATATAATCTGTAATTAATCTTCTTCAGGGAAACAGATATGGCTCAAATGATTGGACTCCCACCTGCCACATAGGAGATCCCGGGTTCAATTCCTGGTGCTTCCTGGAAAAGTTGAGCTGGCACAATGGGCAGGCTGGGCAATCTGATGCAACAATATGACACAACAAAGAGGAAAGACAATGAAAGACACAACAAACCAGGTAGCTGAGGCAGCTCAAGCAATTGAGTGTCCTATTCCCACATGGGAGGAGGTCCCAGGTTCAGTTCCTGGTGCCTCCTAAAAAGGATATAAGCAGACACAGAAAGCAAAGAGCAAAATGGACATAGAGAGCATACCTCAAACCAAAAAAAATCCTCTTCAAATGACCCAGTTTGAGGTATCATTTATTTCCTCCAAGATCTGACAGATCATGGCATGGCAGAGAGGTTTCCACTCCTATGCCTACTGCAATCAATTGGTAGAGGCTATTTGGAGCATTTTGTGGAAGGATTCTGAGACTACATCCAGGGAATTAGAGATGGATGGTGTGACAGTTTGGGACTTTTTGTGAATCCCAGAAAAGATAGAGTTCTTGGAGCTAATCCAGTCCTGTGGGTGTGGGAACCACTGATTGGACTGAATTCAGTTGATAGGGCCTTTGATCAGATTCTTTCAGTGAGGCATGACCCAGGGTGGGACTGTGTCCACTTGCTGGAGTCCATTATAAACAGAGGACTGAAAGCAGAGACACACAGAGAAAAAGCAGCAGGGACAGAGAAACCTGGAAATGCTGAGAGAGTTCCAGGAGACCAGAGGCTGGAATCAGCAGAGCACAGAGGCATGGAAAGAGGTCCACAAGAGGGTGAAAGAGTCGAGAAAAGGGGAAAGACAAGTCAGATGCCTGATCGCCCACAGCTAGCTCAGGGAGGAAGTAAGCCTGGGTTACGTGGAAGGTAGAGGCCTAGACAGGAGAGCTGCCACTGGGCCTTGCCACTTGGCAGGAGCCCAGGATCACCAGCAGCCAACCTTTGTGAGACAGCATCTCTGATGATGCCTTGATTTGGACACTTTCACAGACTCAGAACTGTAAGCTTTTGACCTAATAAATTCCCATTATAAAAGCCAACTTATTCTTGTATATTGTTCCCAGCAGCTCTTAACAAACTAAAACTGATGGGTAGTGATTGATTAGGTGCAAGATGGGGAAAGGCAGCTTTCAGCCAGGTGTTGGCAATCCTTGTTTTGGATTTAGGCCATCATGATCATCTCATTCCCAGGTTCTCAGAAGATTTAAAAACAAATGGAGAAAGATTTGGTATAAGTAGACACACCAGGAGCAGTACAGGGGAATGCCTGACAGAAGAGCAGAAGGGAAAGACAAAAAAGATAAAAAAGTAAAGAAACAAACTTGACAAACAAACAAAAACCACACATGCAAATAATAGCAGAGACCCGGGCAATAAAGCATAGGGCAACAGGGCAATACTTCAATCTTTCTAGATAATGATGGTTTCTTGCACTCAAAGGTTAAATATGTTTGGCATACTTTCTTTGAAAAAAGCAGAAAATATGTAAAGCATTTTAGAAATATTTCTATTCCAAAGTATTAAAATGTTTACCAATTATCTGAGAAGTCATCTACAGTTTACGGGCTAGTTTATACTCCATAGGGGTCAGTTCTCAGTATCTAGAGAGATTTACAAAAGCTCAATTACCCCTTCCCCACTATTGTGATTGCCAAAATGCCTAAAATTCCTGTCCTTCCTAATAGACAAAACAGCTAATGACACTAGCCCCAGTAGGAATCAAGAGCCAAGGATCCCAAACTGGTGATGGGGAGGTAGCTAGTGCTCTCTGTTCTTTCTTTTTAAGACTCAGGGTCTACCTAATGCTTTGTGCCTCCAAGATCTTGTTGCTACCATCCTGTTACTTGCCCCATTGGAACTTACTCCTCAGATTCCATGTATCAGATAGTGTAATTTTTAAAAATCATTTCCGCAGGGTTAAAATGCTAATGCAGGAGTTCTTAACAAGGGGTCTGTGAACTTGAATTAAAATGTTTTTTTTTTCCAAAAAAACATTCTCGTGGAGACATGGTGGTGCGTGTGTGATATATTTCTTAAATAATACACAATGTAGTGTGGACTTAGTAAGACGTCCATGGTTTTCACCTGACTGACACAGGGGTCCATGGAATAAAAAAGGTTTAGAACCTCTGTGCTAATGGGAAGAGACAAGTGGCTCTTCCTCTGATCTGAGAGAACATAGGTCCAACATGGGCCTTCTGGAGTTTTTTTGGTGGTAGCCACTGTTGTCTGTGTCTGTCTTACACAAGAAACAATTATTATTATTTAAACTTTAAATGGATGCATTTTGTTGTATGAAAACAATAACTCAGTGTATTTGATTTTAAAGATAAAAAGATGAAAGAGGAGGGGGCGGGGAGGAAGAGGGAGGCAAAGAGAAGGAGAAGCAGCAGCTGCTGTAGCTCAGACTCAGAAAGGAAAAGCAATTTACCTAAGGTCACACAGTTGAAAAACTGGCATTGAGATTCCAATCTAGCTCTGGGTGACTTCAAATCTCAGTCTCTTTTCACTGAGAAACAATTATTATTATGAGATTTACTGTTGATGTGGGCTATGGGTGGAAGGCTCTTTGTCTCTTCAGAGATAACTAAGTTGTTTGACTTGTGGGTGTGGAACGGTAAGAGGCTGCAGTCCTGCCCTTAGGGACAGTGGCAGTGGCTCCAGTCCCAGGAAATGTTTAACAATGCAAGGGCTATAAACTTTAAGTATTTAGGGGAAATGCAAAAAGTAAATATGCTAAAAGCTTATCTAGAATATCTGGAGTCCATGCTAAAAGCTTACCTAAGATGTGGAAGAGATATATGCTAATTGAAGCCTATTGAGAACTGAAACAAAGGGACCATTTGGCCTTTCCTCTCTGTATAAAAGACGTTTGAAAATCTTGTTCGGGGCTCGGGATTCAAAGAGAAGTTCCCGAGTCCAGCTGGCCGTCAATAAACCATTTTCCCTTCTCAAAATCATTCCTGAGTCCTGGCCTCTCTATACTCAAATAATTGAACTTCTCTCAAATTCTACAACACTGTGAACAAACCAGTATGCAAAACTTTATGGAGGATGCAAAATAATGTTCAATGTTGGGGTTGATCTTCACAAGTTTCCAGTCTGGTAAAGAAAACAAACATAAGCCCTACTACCTACAGTTAAAGAAAGCATTTGCCAAGCCAGTTTTGCTCACGATGTAGCCCTGAGCCCACTAAAGAGCCTTATGCATTCCATCCTGGACATCTCTGAGAACTGGACTTACCTTCCATGATGGAAGCCAGTATGATGATCTACTGGAAAGAAGAGTTTATAATCTGCATTGTGTGCTACCCAGAAATGTGAATTCAGAATGTAGATTTGTTTGGTGAATTTTCTCCTTTGGGCCTTATGTTCAGCCCTTTAAATTTCTCCTTATAGAGGCCTGCTGTAGTCATTTCTTAAGTGACATATTTCTTCCTTGCCTGTAGAGAACTAAGCTTAGTTTGTTCTGGATTTTTTTTTTTTGGCCAACTTTCTTTGTCTTTGTATTTTGATTCAACATTATAAACAATGGCAATTAAATAAATGCTGTGGAAAAGTGGCAGTTTGCAGGACTATGAAAGACAAAAAGAGGCCTGACAACTAAAGATGGGAAGTAAGGGCTTTTCAGTTATACACGTCCAATATCTCATAGACCATAACCTCTGATGTGAAGAAATGTAATGTTTTAAAATTTTCCATAACTAAACTTAGACTTTATCTTAAACTTTTATTTCACCTAATATCTAAAAACATTATTATCATGTGACAGAGTTGGACGCAGTTGTGGTATCCCTACACATGGCTCTTCTACCCCTTCTATTTGAACCTATAGTTTCTACTAGAGTTGATAGGATTATGTCCAAGAGACTTAAAGATTTGGGCCGCCCATGTGCCAGTTGAGCCCTGAAACTCAACAGAGTTGCTGCAGTTCATGGACTCACCCAGGACAACTAGCAAGGAGATATTAATGGATTATGACCATCACAAGGAAGAGAGAGAGTTTATAACTGCAAGCAAGATAGTCCCATCCATCTGCCTCATGGGATCTAAGGCCCCTCTCAATTAGAGGAAGAGTGGGCATTACCATCCCAGAGTCCTCAGGAATGGGGAATGAACAATGGACTAGAGTAGACTTATTGTTATTCTACTATATATTTATTGTGATTCTAGAAATGGAAGAATTTTTATCATTGATGTGGCAGTGATCTCCAGAGGTTCTGAGGGGAGGGAGAGGGAAAAATAGGGGTAATAAGGTGATGTGGGCTATGGGTGGGAGGCTCTTTGTCTCTTCAGAGATAACCTAAGCTGTCTGACTTGTGGGTGTGACGGTAAGAGGCTGCAGTCCTGCCCTTGGTAACAATGGCAAGGACTCCAGTCCCAGGAAACAGTTTAACAATGCAAGGTCTATAAACTTTAAGTATTTAGGGGAAATGCAAACTAAATATGCTAAAAGCTTACCTAGAATGTCTGAAGTCCATGCTAAAAACTTACCTAAGATGTGGAAGATATATATGCTAATTCAAGCCTATTGAGAACTGAAACAAAGGGACCATTTGGCCTTTCCTCTCTGTATAAAAGGGATTCAAAAATTTTGTTCGGGGCTGGGGATTCAAACAGAAAGCTCCGGAGTCCAGCTGGCCGTCAATAAACCATTTTTCCCTCTCAAAATCATTCCTGACTCCTGGCCTCTCTATACACAAATAATTGAACCTCTCTCAAATTCTACAACAAAGGGAGCAATTTTGGGACTTGGGAATTGTCCTAAAAGACTGCAATGACAGATATAGGCCATTATATTCCTTGTCATAACTTACAAAATTGTGTAGGAGAGAGTGTAAACTACATTGTAAACCAGAATCCACACTTAGTGGCAATGCTTCAAAATGTGTTCATCAATTGTAACAGGTGTACACACTAATGAAGGAAGTTGTTAATGTGGGAATATGTGGGAGGAGTAGAGAGCAGGGCATATGGGAATCTCCTATATTTTTAGTGTAACATTTATGTAATCTCGGTATCTTTTAAAGAATTTTTTAAAGTATATTTAAAAAAATAATAAATACATTTTGAAAAAAACCCACAACATTATCTAGTTGGCTGCAGGTAAATTCAATTTCACTGTGTTTCTCAGTTATTTCAGATTTAAACTTGGTCAGTCACCAGGGTATTTCTCCGACTCCTCATTCTCTCAGAATTGCATCTGTGTTTGGAGGCATGTCTTAGGTCAGATTTCCTAGAAGCAGAGCCTGAGGCAGGGATTCTTGTATAAGTGATTGCTTGAGGAAGTGCCCTCAAGAGAAAGCTGTAAGGAAGTGAGGGAAGAGGGTACTGAGGGGAAAAGAGCTAAGCAAAGAAGAGATTTCAGCTGAAATCTAGACTCAGCTTCCTGGGGAGCCCTGGATGGTGATTAGCTCACAAAGTTGTCCCACCTGAGGCAAGGGACCAGGTTTTTGCACTCCGTATCAGTCAGTCATTGGGTACTGGGCACTTCTTAGGTGGTTTAGCCTTCCAGGTATTTTGGGCAGTTCCCAGCTGAGGGGAATTCTCTGGAGAAGCATGTCCCTGTGAGCTACAAGCAATCAACTCTTACTTAAGTTGGGATTCAGTATATTGGCCAAATCAAGGGGTTGAGGTAGGACCAATAGTGGAAGAAGAAGCTTCTACGGGGTCTCAGCCCTGGGGCAGTGTCCTGTCATCCAGTGATCTCTACCTACCAACAGTGTCGAAGAAAAAATTGCGCTGGACAATGTTAAAAAGGCAAGGATGCCTTTATTCACAGCTATGTGCAGTAAGGATAAGAGAGAGACCAGAAGGCTATCACAATAGGGGAGAAAGAGAAGGCTTAATGCTACTGACTCAGAGGGCAGGAGAGTCTTAAAGGACTGGGGCGAGCTAACCCAAGAATACTGGAGGGAGAGATCAAGCAATGGGTGTCAATCATATGATATCATCTCCTGAGCTTACTGTCGAGGCCAGGTGGAACACGTTCTACCTGGATTGGGTAAGGGCAAAGATGAAGGCGGTCAGAGACCTAGAACCAAGGAGAGGCCTGTTTAAAATTTAGTCAAGCTAAAGGGAATTTAAGGCCGTTTCAGTCAGTAACTCAAAGGGTATAGATTTTGTTAACTTACACTATTTTCCAGGAGCACAGAGTTCAGGTAAAATTCATTGACCCTGGTGCTGCTGCCCAGGAGTGCTAGTCCCTTTGGTCCTCAGGTGGCCACCATCAACTAAGGCGTTATTGAGAACTCATCTGATTCCCAGGTGTACCAAAGCTGGAACACTTCCACATCCCGACCTCGAGAGCCCCTACAGCCTCGCTGTCTCTCTCCAATATCTTGCTCATTCTCTTGGGCCTGGGAAGTGCTGACTGCTCTCCTGTACCTTAATAGATGAGCCAGGTCTGTGAGGCTGCACCTGGCTTTGTGTGGGTCCTCTTCTGAGCCTACGGCCATCTCTGACCTTGGGACACAAGTTTCCTCCAATCTTGGAGTTCTGAAAATTTACCAGAAGATTTTATCAATCTACCCCCCAGGGTTTCAGACCCATGAGATTTCTGGGGGATGTGTTCCTCCTCAGACCCTCAGGCCAGCTCCTCCTTCTGAGCCTCTTTCTTCCTCTGTACTAGGCAATGCTTCTCCAGTCTCTGGGCTGAGAGTTTCTTCCTCTATACCTACAATATACTGTTTATGTTAAATCTCATGCCTGGAGTTTTTGTTTTTGTTTTTATTGATAAAACCACTTTTGCAACTAAACACTCTCACAAAAGCCTGATTTTTTTCTTTCATAACCATTGTCTCTGCTATTGGTTTCAAATGTCTCTTCTGAAACACAATCTGAATAATTGTTTCTTTCATTTCACATTCCTGCTTTAATAATCCTAATCCTCCCTGAGGCCATGGTTACCTCTAATTGAATAATAGAGTCTCAGACAAGGAAGTTTGCAGAAGAGAGCACACATTTTAATTCCTCAAGACACTGCCCTCACACAGACAGGAGAGAACAGCAGGAGCAGAGACACAGAAAAGTACATGCCCCATTCTGGAGAGACTTAAGGTATGGAATGTTTGCTCAAGAAGAGGATGTGTGTCTGAAAGGCAAATAGAAAGTGTGGAAAGGAGTTGAGATGAGAGTTCTTAAGGTATCAGTTTCAGGTTCATGGCCTGAATCCCTGGTCATGTCATCTCCCCCAAGACTGCCCTTCTGAAGGCATGTTAGGACTTACAGGATCTGGATCCTGGAAAAGAGAATAGGAGGAAGGAAAAATGCATTCAAGATATTTTAAATGCATAGCAATGAAAGCATTGGCTTAAGTCCAAATACACCAACAAACTTCCCAAATGCCTACTATCAGAGAAGAATTTTAAATAGTTCAAAATCTGCTAGCTAAATGAAAAGAAACATGGAGCCAGCAAAAGGAAAATACTCATTTTCTTCATTCTACGAAACGCAGGTGAAGAGGGGACATTGTTCTGGTTGTAAAGTGAACTTGTTCAGCAAATTCTAGGAAACCAGAATTTTTATTTCCTCTGAAAATAAGATTAGTGATTTAGACAAAAACGCGACGGTCCAGTGTGCTCCAACATCTCACCAGAGTGAACTGATTCTTGACCACTTAGTTTCCTAGGGCTGCTATAGCAAAGTACCACAAACTGGGTGGCTTAAAACAAAGGAAGTGACTGTCTCACAGTTCCTGAGACTAGAAGTCTAAAATCAAGGTGTCAGCAGGACCATGTTGCCTCTGAAACATATAGGGGGAAATCCTTCCTGTCTCTTTCTAATTTATGGTGCTTTTTTCAGCAATCACCAGTTTGCAGCTGTAGCACTCCAATCTCTGCCTGTGTCATCACCTGGTCTTCTGTAAGAAAGAAATCTTCTTCTGGAAGAAAATAAGGCTCACCCGATTGTGGAGAAGAAAATAATTTATTCTTAATCTTGCAAGAAGGGGCGCACAACCAGAAAATGTGGTTGGCACCCCAAACAAAGAAAAATGACAAAATTTATACCCCTAAACCTAACACACAAGCCCTTCCTCTATTTCTCCATAGATTGGCTACTTCAGAGGTTACAGCCTATCCAAGAAGGTCTAACTTTCCCACGCAAAAGTTTTTGATTAACCGCTTCCCCCATCACATTCCAACCATTTTAGTTTTTACCTGCTCCCTTTTGCCAAATAAGGAATGGAATTTAGTGCTGAATTGATATTGACTTTGCTGTTTCTTGTGCCTCTTTTTTACTGGCTATAGGACTGGCTTAAGCTGGTTTCCTTTGTTCCTGCTTAACCTGGGAGTGGGAGACTGAGGCAGTAGGCTGCCAGGTTACATTAATTAATATTTTCTTCCTTTATGTGAAAACTAAATGAATCTCCACTTCCTACACTTCTTTCTTGTCTCCATCTTCACTTGACATTTTCCTCTCTGCATGGTCTGTGTCCAAATGTCTCTCTTATGTGCTAATTTGAGTCCTTTCTGTGGACCCCAGCAAATTATGTTCTTAAATTGAACCTATGGTGAACCCTTGGCTAAATTAGATCAGTTAAGGGCCGTTTGATTAGATTGCTCCAGGAAGGGTAGCCCAGGGTGGGTTTTAATCCTCTTACTTGAGTTTCTTATCAATGGAGCAATAAAGAGTCACAGACACACAGAACAAAGGTGCAGAGACAGAGAAGAACTCAAATACCGGAATCAACAGAACACAGAACCTGAGAGGAAGCCACTTTAGCCCAAATCTAATAGAGACAACCCAGAGGAGAAGGGAGAAATGCCTTGTACCTGATTACCCACAGCTGTGCATCTTTTGCTGCCACTGCCGTGTGCCTGATTGCTCACAGCTGTAGTTTGGTGAGACAGCATTTCTGATGATGCCTTGATTTGGACATTTTCACAGCCTCAGAACCATAAGATTTTAACCTAATAAATTCCCATTATAAAAACCATTATATTGCTCCCAGAAGGTTTTAGCAAACTAAACATCTTATAGGGGCGCAAGTCATTTTGGATTTGGGTCTACCCTAATGTAGATTGGCCTCATCTTAAAAATCCATCTATAATGACCCAAATAAGGTCACATTCTGGGGAACTAGGGGTTACGACTTCAAAATATCTTTCTGAAGGACACAAGGCAACCCATAACAGCCAGATAGGCCCTCTTGGCTCCAGATGCTTCAGTGAAAGAAACTTTTGCAAACTTTTTGGGTTTTTTTAATAATTTTTTTCTGTTTGTAAAAAAAAATGTTCAGAGTCTGCTTTTTACCTTTTGTTGTCTTTTAATTTATAATTCATTATCAGTCAATCAGCTCTGAATTGGTTTTTAGTTGGTAATCATATTATTAACACTTACCAAGTGCTTCACATGTATTCTATGCACTTTACATGTAATGACTCATTTAATCCTCACAACAACCTTGTGAGAAAATACTATCAGTATTCCCATTTTAAAGTTGAGGAAACTAAGAAAAAATTAACGAAGCACTTACTAGATAACAAGTACTAAGTGCTACACATACAGTATCGCATTTAATCCTTTATAAAAATCTATGAGGTTCTATTATTGTTCCCGTTTTATAAATGGGAGAATTGAGATTCAAAGAGGTGAATTTGTTTTAAGATGACATGACTAGTAAGTGATGAAGAAAGGATTTTAGCACAAGTCTATTATCCCAAATCCTTGTTCATGGAATGTTGAAAAATTAGAAATAATCTACATGTCCAGTAATAAATAATTACTTAAATTAATAGTACATCCATATAAGGAAATATTATGTAATCATTAAAATAATGCCAAAGTTATATTATATTGACAAGTAAAGCAAATTTTTCATGTGAAAAAAGTCAGGTAGCAATATGATTTCACTAAAATATATAAGTACATAAACATATGTATACCTACCTAGAAAGGAAAATAGAAAGCAATAGAACATGGAGTTAGAAAACGTTGAATCTGAATGAGAAAGATGATAAGCAGGATTGTTGACATAATTTTCAGGAACCAGTGCAAACTAAAATGCAGACTCCTTGTTCAAATATTTTTAAGAATTCCACTAGCATGGAGCCTTTCTAAGCCTGAGGCCCTGTGCGACTGCATACAGGTGGCACACCCATGAGGCCCGGCCCTCCTTATATTTCCTCTTTATAGTCTTCATTTACTTATCAGTGCTGCATTGCTTGTATCTCCTGCTTTGGGTAATAAGGAAAAACAATGAAGAAAATAAGCAACTTTACAGACTCCCAGAGAAAGCAGCCCTTGCCAATATCTTGATGTTGAACCTCTACCAACCTCAAAACCACAAGCTAATAAGTTCCTGTTGTTTAAACCAACCCATTATGTGGTATTTATCATATAATATATACACTACATTTGGTAAACTAAGACAGTAGATATAAATATAGATATAAATATACATATGCACATACACACATAGAAAGACATATAGATTTTTTCTTTTTTTTTAAGATTTATTTATTTTATTTATTTCTCTCCCCTTCCCTCCCGACCCTGGTTGTCTGTTTCTGTGTCTATTTGCTGTGTCGTCTTCTTTGTCCACTTCTTTTTTTTTTTTTTTTTAGATTTATTTATTTATTTAATTCCCCCTCTCCCCCGGTTGTCTCTTCTCTGTGTCTGTTTGCTGCATCTTGTTTCTTTGTCCACTTCTGTTGTCGTCAGTGGCACGGGAAGTGTCGGAGGTGCCATTCCTAGGCAGGCTGCACTTTTTCGCTCTGGGCGGCTCTCCTTACGGGGCGCACTCCTTGTGTGTGGGGCTCCCCTATGCGGGGGACACCCCTGCGTGGCAGGGCACTCCTTGTGCTCATCAGCACTGCGCATGGGCCAGCTCCACATGGGTCAAGGAGGCCCAGGGTTTGAACCGCAGACTTCCTATGTGGTAGATGGACGCACTAACCACAGGGCCAAGTCGGCTTCCCTAGATTTTTTTCTAATTGCCTACCTTTCTTCTGTCCTTCATGCCTTAATAATTTGGTCCTACAGACCATAGATGGAGCTGAGCAAAAGTAAGCATTCCCAAGGTAGGGTGGGGGTGATGTAGTATAGGGAGTTTGAACCCAAGAGGGTTTGGATAAAGCTTCTGTATGGAGTCAGGGTAGAAGGGGTGGCATGGCTTGTGGAAGCCCAACCATGCTAAGGAAATCACCCATATAAGGCAGTAGCACCCATCATGGGATGTTGGAAACATAATGAGGTGAGAAGGATGCCCAGGTAGGGGCAAGTGGCAGTGAGAGGAGACTGATTACACCAGGGTATTTATCCAATAAATAAATAAATAAATATAGAGAGAATAATGGGAGCCAGATTTCTCAATGTTAGAAAAAGTAGTTACAAGCATGGAATGGCAGAAAATGAGACTTACCCTGTGGTGTGTTGGATTGGAATTGGATAGATGAGAGGTTTTGTGTTTTCCCTAGTGTGTGTGTATATATGTGTGTACACATACATGCACATAGAAATGTATTTCCTCACTCTTTCCTTTGAGAAGGCCTAAGAACAAAGTGATTGCAATAACGCTAATCATACTTAGTACCCAGATCTCAGTGTGTAAAGAACATTCTCTGCAAATAAAAAAACAAATTTCTTTGAAGAAATAACTGATTCCAGGTCTGGGGCATAAAAACTACAAGGTAAGTGTGGAACAATTATATCTGTATAGAAGTAAAGAAGTGTTCAAAGACAAACAGTGACATGTCAAAATATCATAAGACTCAGCCTGAAGGGGCTTTCACTAGTCAAATCAGTGACAATTTGAGCATCAATAAACAAGGATAGAAATTGCTATTGCCTATTGATTAAAATAAGCATCCATGAGTCCATACTAAAATTTTTAAAAAATGAATAAATGAATAAGGAGAAAACTTTTCCTTATGGTGTAATGCCAAGTAATAAGAATGGAAGTAATTATGGAATTAGGAAATCAGAATTTGACATCGTCATAATAATTAATTTAGCTAAACTAGAATATGGATGAAAGTTTGATGAGTAATGGCATATTTACATAGACTCAAAGTAATTTTCCACAAAATGCTTATTGATTATAAAGGGAGAAATAGTAATTTTACAGGAGAGAAATACGACAAATATCATCTTAATCAAATTACCAAAGTTAACACCACCAGTAATGAGACAAATCAAAATCACATACCACTTGATGGGATATACTGTAATAAAACAGTCTTTTTACTACACGTGAGAAAAAAAAAAAGAAAAAAAAAAACAAAACACAAACACAACTTCACTTCTGTCACTTTCTTGCCCAAACTGAATAACCAAATCTAATCACAGGAAATGTCAGGTAAACCCAAATTGGGAGACATTGTTCAAAATAATTGGTTGGCCTGTTATCTTAATGAAAGATGTTAATGGGAAAAAGTGTGGGAGGGGGAGGGATGGGGTATATGGGAATCCCTTATATTTTTGATATAACATTTATGTAATCTAAAGCTTCTTAAAAATAATAATAATAATAGTAAAGTATCATGGTCAAGAAAGTCAAGGAAGACTGATAAACTTTCCAAACAGATGGAAAACAAACAGACATGATCATGATGCAATGATGGGATCATTTTCTGTTTTGTTTTATTTTAATTTTAATTTTTGTAGTATATGTAACAGAAAATGTCCCATTTTCATCATGTTTAAGTGTACAACTAAGTGTTGATCACATTCACAGTGTTCTGCAACCATCACCATCATTTATTACCAAAATCTTTTCATCACCCAAAACAGAAACCCAAGAAGCAGATGTGGCTCAAGAGATAGGGCTTCCACCTACCATATGAGAGGACCTGGGTTTGCTCCCAGGGGCCTCCTGGTGAAAATTAAGAAGAGAAAGCATGCCTGTGCGGTGAGCCAGTGCCCGTGTGGTGAGCCAAGTGCCCATGGAGTGAGCCGGGTGCCCATGTGGGTACCCGCATGGTGAGCCGGGTGCCTATGTGAGTGCCCACATGGTGAGCCAGTGCTGTGTGGTGAGCCAGTGCCTGTGTGGTGAGCTGAGTGTCCATGCAGCAAGACGAGTGCCTGTGCAGTGAGCCAGTGCCTGTGCATGTGGGTCATGCAGCAAGATGACGATGCAACTAAAAGAAAGATGAAGGGGAGAGTCAAGGTGAAGCGCAACAGAAACCAGGAACTGAGGTGGCACAGGTGACAGGGAACCTCTCTCCACATCAGAGATCCCCAGGATCGAATCCCAGTGAATCCTCGAGGAGAGAAAATGAGAAGAGAAGAGAAAAAAACAGAACTAGATACAGAAGATCACACAGTGAATGGACACAGATAGCAAAAACAGCAG
Source organism: Dasypus novemcinctus (assembly GCF_030445035.2). Taxonomy (NCBI): domain Eukaryota; kingdom Metazoa; phylum Chordata; class Mammalia; order Cingulata; family Dasypodidae; genus Dasypus; species Dasypus novemcinctus. The sequence continues at coordinate 74,932,293 of NC_080673.1, read as the reverse complement.
GGTAGGGGGAGAGAGAGGGAAAAGGGGGAAATAAATAAATCTTGGGAAAAACAAACAAACAAAAACAAAACAAAACAGAAACTCTGCACCCATTAAGCAATAATTCCTCATAGGTCTTCCCCACAACAGCCTCTGGTAACCTCTAATATATTTTCTGTTTCTATAAATTTGCTTACTCTGGATATTTTGTATAAGTGAAATCATATAATATCTGTCCTTTTGTATCTGGCTTATTTCACTTAGCACAACATTTTCAAGATTCTTCATACTCTAGCATGCATCAGAACTTCATTCCTTTTTATGACTGAATAATATTCCATTGCATGTATGTACCATATTCTTTTTATCCTTTCACCCGTTAAGATACTTGGGTTGTTTCCACCTTTGGGCTACTGTGAATAATGCTGCTAGGAACATTGGTGTACAACTATCTGTTTGAGTTCCTGCTTTCATTTCTTTTGGATATATACATCTAGGAGTGGAATTGCCAGGTTACATAGAATTTCCCCCCACCCTCTTTGTTTTTGTTCGTTGTCTGCATGTTTTCTGTTTTTTCTTTAAAATACACTGGGAACTGATTCTGGCATCTCCCATGTGGGAGGCAGTTGCTCACCTGCTTGAGCCACAGTCACTCCCCATTAATTTGATGTTTAACTTTCTGAGGAATTGTCAAACTGTTTTCGACAGTGGCTGCACAATTTTGCATTCTCACATGCAATGCATGAAAGTTCCAAGTTCTCCACATCCTAACCAACACTTTATATTTTCATTTAAAAAATCATTATAGCCATTCTAATAGTTGTGATGTAGAACTGGATTCTTTTACTATGAAGAGCATTATTGGAACAATTGGTGACGTTTGAATGGAGTCTGAGGTTGAGATGGTAGTAACGTACCAATGTAAATCTGATGGTCAAGTGTAGTTATGTAGGACAATATCATTACTTGTAGAAAATATGCACTAAAATATTCAGGGATGACACAGCATTATGTCAGCAACTTCTTTTCAAATGGTTCAGGAAAAAGAAAGAATTTTGTACATTTCCTGGAGATTTTCTGTAAGTTTGAAATGATTTCCAAATTTAAAAAAAAACTCTAATTCATTTTCAATGAAGTATGCTTGCTCTGTTTATTTTTTGTAATATTTTCATGATTTTTAAGTTTACTGTTGATTAGAGATTTATTTATACCTATTTGCAAAATTAAAACATTTATACAAGTTTGAATCCTTTTGGTGAATTTAGAAGGTAACATGAAATTATCACTGCTGGTAGTACTGAAGCGCTATAATCAATAAAGCCTTTGGGGATATTTTTGCTTTTGGGAGGGTGTAGTGTTGCAGACAGAGTTTTTAAAGAAAGAGAGAATTACATCAAGAAATTCTAAAGCTCAATTTGAGGAATAAGCATAATATGATAGCCAGGAAACTTAAGCAACTGTAATTAAGACAGTGTAAAAAGGAACAGAAATAGATCAGAGTAACAAGGTAGTCACAAGCAGATTAAAGAAAAAGAATTTAGGGAATGATAAATTGAAATAAATTGGATAACACAAACTGTTCAATAAACTTTATGATTATAACTAAGTAACAGTTTAGGTTAAAAAGTTTAGATTCCTCATATGTTACATTGGAGAAAGATATAGGTAGATCAAAATCTGAATGTAAATTATAATAATACAAAATATAAGAAAAATATATAAGTGAATAGAAATAGAATTTTGGAGAGGGAACAGAAACTTCTCAAGCATAATAGCAAAGACAGAAACTGTCAAGTAAAAAATTCATGGCTTTGATTACCTTAAAATAAAAAACCTTTTGATGGAAAAGAAACCAAAATATTACATGGTTGCCTCTATGTGATCTTTATTTCTTTCTTATATGCTAATGTATTTTTTTAGCTTTTTGTAAGAAGTACTTGGTATCTCAATTATTTAAAAAATAAATAAAACTTTTTTTCTTTATAAAATATTAGGGACATACTTAGGACATGGGTTATATGCATAAAATATTTGCTGTACAATTAGCATTTTCTTAGCTCATAACTTCTGGTTTTCAAAGATTTTGTGGGAACAGAGATCTCAACTGCTTGAACTAGACAGCTTTCTCATCTCTCTTAACACAAGGTAGCTCATAAGTTTTATATTAACTGTCAGACATAATTATTAAGAGATAAAATGTATATCTTTTATATACTTCCATGCAAAGCACTTGATAGCCATATAACCTTAGACAAATAACCTCTCTTTGAAAAATCTTCCTGATTTGGGTCAGTTTGGGAATTTAGTGACAGATCAGAAAGGTGAAATTGTGAGAACATTGCAGTCTGAAGGTATATTCTAGATCTTTTTTCCTTCTCAGGGTTTCTCTAGGGTGCCCCAAACACTGGGAGATGTGGTGCCCTGTTGGAGGCTAGAAGAAGGTGTTAATATATCTTGAATCCTTGAGAAAGGAGCCCCACAGTTTGTAGTGTTGGGGACCATATAACTCTGAGGGTAGGTGAAAGTCCACTGATGCCACAATTGCTTGGGAATGCTGGTCATTGACCAGGAGGAACCACTCAGAGCAAGAAAGAACCACCCTTAACTACAGTTTGGGAGAGGTCTGTATTTTTCCATGAACAGCAACACCAGATAATATGCAAAATTTGGCCAGGGGCAGCTCATCACTGCTTGAACTTGAAAAGAAAGAGTTCTTTCCAAAAAAATCTCAATAGAGAGGTCTCAAGTCTGTTAATCAGATCACTGCAGCTCCTCTCCCCATCAAGAGGTTAACTTTCTTATGCTCTCCTTCTGCCTGTCAATCTTACACCTCAAAAATTCCACCTGATCTGCACCAGTGTTAAGGGATCCCACACTGGACATACTGCCAAGCAAAAACCTACAGTTACTTAAGCTGACACGATAGGTTGAAGGAGGGGAATAATAACTATAGTATTAATGGAAAAAGTAGAAAAATAAAATATGAATAAATATGTAATGGGTTTTTAAAGAATATAACACAAGCCAATATTAATAGAGAAATTGAAAAAAGAAAGGTCACGTCTAACAACTGAATCAGTGTTCTGAAAGATCAAAGAACAGTGTAAAATTTAAGAAAAATGGTAATAACAAGAATCCAGCAAGCCTAACTTGCAAATAATAGTTCCAAAATAAAAGTCCCAAAAGGAGAAAATGTAACAGAGAAAAGAGAAGTAATCAAAGAACTAATAGAAGAGAAGAGAAATAATAAAGGTAACTTCTCTGAGCTGAAGGAAAACATGAGGTTTTAACTTGAAAGAGCTCACTGATACCAATCATGGTTAACGGGGGAAAGGCAAACCTCTAGAACAGATGATGGAACTTGTGAATTTCAGACGTAGAAAATCTCTCAAACTTCTAGACAAAAAACAGTTAACATTCAAAGATAATTTACAAAGGAAAGAGAATAAAACTAGTAATGACTCCTTTTTTTCCCCACCTTGGTTCAAAGGAGTAATTTACATTTACTTTTACATTTACAGATAGTTGGCAATATCCCAATATCCTGAAAAGTTATCATTCACCTGTAAGAGCAAAGGAAAGACGTTTTTGCATATTGCAAGGGCACTGAAAATATACTACCCATTACCTTTCTGAGAAAATTATCTAACCAAATGAAAATTAAATCTCATGTTAGCGGAGATGAAAATTCAAGAAACTTTGGTGAATGATGAATTTTACAGTATTTATAACTAAGTCTGTAAGTATGGTGATAGTTAACTGGGAATTGTATTCTGTTAAGAATTTTGAAACAGTAGATATATTATCTATGAGAAAATGTGATAAAATCTAGGATTGAAATCCTATTGTTATATCAGCTAAACTCAGAATTTGGGGACCAGGGCAGATACGGGGAATTTAAGTGTTCTAAAGGTTCATTTCAGTTGAAGGAGTGGAGAAGTAGTGAACTAGTAAGATAGCTTGGTTGGAAGGTAGTTGTTATATAATTTTTGATATATCAATAGAAATACACAGATTTAATTGTGACTAATAGAAACTAGAAGTCAACCACTGGTAGAATTAAAAAGTGTATGTCAGCGAGTAAGTTGGAGGTAATAATTATTTAATTTTTACATATAAATATAAATATAGCCATTAAAGTTAGAAAAGCCATGACCAAGAGAATGAAGGGCCATAGTAGAAATTCCAATTTATGAGGAAGAAAGGAATAAAAAGAAAGTTGATCAATCCAATGAAAGTAAGGAAAGGAGAAAACAAGAAAATAAAGAATAATTAATGAACAATGAGATGGAACGAATCAAATTGAATATATTAATTTTCAGCTAAATGTGAAATTCTCCCAGCAAAAGGCAAAAACTGACGATTGAGTTTTAAAATAAAATTCAATATATATACTGCTTCAGACAAAGTCTCAACAAGATGGCACACTTAAAATAGGATAATTCCTTATAAAAGAGTGAATGGAAACTAGGACTGCAAGGCAGAGTAGTAAATTGAGATTAATGCCAGCAGAGTTGTTACCACTCCTACGTCTAAAAGGACAAGAGGTCATTGTTACCAGAACTCAGAAGGAAAGAATTATGTAGAGGAGGCTACCCACAGAGAAGCAGTAACCTCTCCTTGAGAAATGACCTCCCCTTGATCTAGCCAGAGAACAAGGGTAGAAAGTGAGGTAATACATACAGGTCAGCCTTTGGAGTAGAGAACAGAGTGGAGAAGGGTAAAGAGTGGATCCCAAGGAGCAGGCAAGCAGAAGATATCAGCCATGTATATGGTTTACAAGAACAGTACCTAAATTAAAGTGACAAAACAAACATCGAATAAAGGAATGGATAAAGGTTCCTAACTGTAAGGGGATGTTGACAGAATTTTTCCTATTTTCCAGAAGTTGTGGAATTTATGCTAAGCCCAAAGTTGAGATGCAAGGTAGATAGGGGGCACTAAACACCCTCCCACCAGAGAGCACCTGAAAATCAAGCTGGCATTTTATCCCTGCAGGAATTCCAATGGGGACCCCAAGCATTGTCCAAATCTCTCCTGTCTATATAAAAAAAGGATTGGGGAAGAGGAATTTTAGGTGTTGAAGCATTATAATATTCCTGATGGGAGACACTTGAAGTCAAGGGAAAAAAAAAAATTTAAGTTTCTGCTAGATGAGGTGATTTATGTCTAGTTCCTTGGTTGTATTGTTGTAGAATTTGAGAGAGGTTCAATTATTTGCGTATAGAAAGGCCAGGACTCGGGAATGATTTTGAGAAGGAAAAATGGTTTATTGACGGCCAGCCGGACTTGGGAGCTTTCTGTTACAAACCCGAGCCCCGAACAAGATTTTTGAGTCCCTTTTATAGAGAGGAAAGGCCAAATGGTCCTTTTGTTTCAGTTCTCAACTGGCTTGAATTAGCATATATCTTCCATATCCTAGGTAAGCTTTTAGTATGGACTTCATACATTCTAGATAAGCTTTTACCACATTTGGTTTGCATTTCCCCTGAATATTTAAAGTTTATAGAGTTTGCATTGATAAACTGTTTCCTGGGACTGTAGTCATTGCCATGGTCACCAAGGGCAGGACTGCAGCCTCTTACAGTTCCACACCCATAAGTCAGGACAGACAGCTTAGGTTAAGGTTATCTCTGAAGAGACAAAGAGCCTCTCACCCATAGCCCACATCAGTATGCTTGTGGAGTTGCAGAGTACACATTTCAATCAGGTGACACTAACAAAGTAATGTGTGGCCAGAGGGTTCTTGGGCAAATGTGGTGGGTCTCCTGATTGTAGGCCAAACATGAACAGGACCACTGTATCTGCTTGTGACCTAAAGAATCTTGAAGGTGAGAGGCCATTGAATTGATGTGAGCTATGCGTGGGAGGCTCTTTGTCTCTTCAGAGATAACCTTAACCTAAACTGTCTGTCCTGACTTGTGAGTGTGGAAAGGTAAGAGGCTGCAGTCCTGCTCTTGGTGACCATGGCAACGACTCCAGTCCCAGGAGGCAATTTAGCAATGCAAACTCTATATACATACTGGTCAGTCCAGGGAAACTCTGATGGTGGTGATGCTGAAACTTAAGGGAACTTGGACTTGGCCTTGAATGGGAAATATAATATAGCCTGTGCAAAAATTCAAAATCATCTAATTCTGTATCCAAGTGTGCCTAGTCTCTAGAAATCCAGTTAAGTGATATGGGCTTTGAATGTTCAGAAAGGATGAAAGACTGAATGTGTATTCAAGGTTGCATCTAGACAGAATGGGGGCAATATGCTAATTCAAGCTCACCTGAGGTATAGGCGATATGTTAATTCAAAACCTACCCAGTTCTCAGGCAAAGACTTAACTAACAAAGAAAGTAGTTTTCTCTGATAAAAGCACCATTTGACTCCCCACTCTGTATAAAAGGAACTTGAAGGTCTTGTTTGGAGCTCAGGGTTGAAACAGAAAGTTCCTGAGTCTGGCCCACCTTCAATAAACCATTTTTCCTTCTCAAAATCATCCCTGAGTCCTGGCCTTTCTATACACAAATAATTGAACTTCTCTCAACTGCTACAACAGAATGACAGTTGTCTCCAGGGTGTGAAGAACAGAGGTAGGTGAAACTAGGAAGAAGAGGCAACTTCCCACCCCATCCCAGTTTCAACATGATATGGTTCTGTTACAGGATCTTATCACTTTGTCAATAGTAAATAGAATACCTATGTCATAGGATAGTTACAGCAGGTTTTAAAAGAGTTCTGTACAATATATATGAACAAATAATTCTTATAAAGTCTATTTAGTAAACCATGGACATGAAGTGGTTGATCACGGTGGTATTTGTAACAGTGGTAAACACTGTCCAACTGGGCAAAAATGGCAGATGGTAAAATGAATTATACACACCTCAATTTCATAAAACATAATTCTTGAAATTTCAAGCACACAAGCTCATAAGCATAGTCATCAGTATCAAGGGCCCATCATTGGACCATCCTCCTTCACCAGTCTTTGCCCTTGGGAGATTGTTGCTGCTCCATTGGGGAGTGCAACAGAGTTGCCCAGAATGGGAACTCAGCACTCCCTCAGTTGTTGTGTGAAACTCTACCCTCTATGCCTATACCCAACGAACATCCAAACATATCTATATACCCTATATGCATGCCATGGAGAACTCCCTCCCACCCATGCATTCCCCCATCAATGACACCCCACATCAGTGTTCCTCCCCTGCCATAGTTGAACCCCTCTGTGATCCAAAATTTCTTCAAAACTGAAGTCTAATATATTGCCAAATTCAATTAATAGGAAAATGAAATAGTAATGATAGGTTTAAAGATTAGAAATAGAATGCATAATAATTTAGAAAAACTAAAATAAAGTAAAAAAAGTTGGAGTATTAAAAAATGAGGGATGGCAGACTTGGCCCAGTGGTTGGGGTGTCCGTCTATCACATGGGAGGTCTGCGGTTCAAACCCCAGGCCTCCTTGACCCGTGTAGAGCTGGCACACATGCAGTGCTGATGCATGCAAGGAGTGCCCTGCCACGCAACGGTGTCCCTGCGTAGGGGAGCCCCATGTGAAAGGAGTGCACCCTGTAAGGAGAGCTGCCCAGCGCGAAAGAAAGTATAGCCTGCCCAGGAATGGTGCTGCTCACACGGAGAGCTGACACAAGATGACACAACAAAAAGAAACACAGATTCCCATGCCGCTGACAACAACAGAAGCGGACAAAGAATATGCAGCAAATAGACACAGGGAAGGGGCAAGAGGGGAGAGAAATAAATAAAAATAAATCTTTTTTAAAAAATGAAAAACATCATAAAAATTTTTTTGATGTTTTGCCTTTCATCACTGTAATAGGTGTTGCCCTTTATGTACAGTGGCAAGTCAATTGCTTCCATTTCTTCCTCAGTGTCTACATATTTTTTTTTTAATTTTATTATGTCTTCAAAAAAGTTTTAGGTCACAGTAAATCACATATAGAATATAGGGAACTAGAGTTGTAGGGTGCCAAAGAGTTATCTCTTGAGAGCTTCCATGTTGCTCAAATGTGGCCACTCTCTAAGCCAAACTCAGGATGTAAATGTATTACCTTCCCCCCAGCATGGGGCATGACTCCTGGGGATGAGCCTCCCTGGCACCAAGGGAATACTACCAAGCACCAGCTGGTGATGCAACTAGAAAAAGATCTTGCATAAAAGGTGGAAATGGTAAAGACAAATGAGCATTATGGCAAAGAGACTTCAAAATGAGTCGGGAGGTCATCAGGGGGGTTGCACTTATGCATAGCTCAGCAGGATCTCAGAGACAGCCAAAGTAGATACAACCCCAGGTAGTGGTGCTCATGAAAGCTATGGAGATACCAGGTCCTAGGGTCATGACAGATGGCTCTGGAGCTCAGTGCCTTGTCAGTGGGTCCTACTTTGGAATTGTGCTCCTGAGTGTGATGGAGTTGGACTCAGATGTGACATTTCTATGCATGCCTCTTGTGTCACTTTTACTGAACCTGTGTTTGGTGCTGGGGTTGGTGTATGATCAGGAGACTTGAATCTTTGTTCTGCCCATGTGCCAGCTGGGTTCTGAGCCTCAGCAGAGTTGTAAAACCTACTCTCCAGTTCTTTGGACTTACCCAGGTCAGCTATCAGGAAGGTTAGGACAGTCAACCACCACACCAGGTAACCAAGAGAGTCTACAACTGCAAGCAGGAGAATCTCATCCATCAACCATGTGAGATCTAAGCCCCCTCTCAGTTTAGAAGTGGAGTGGACATCGCCATCCCAGGGTCCTCAGGATGGAGGAATAAAATATGGATTAGAGTGGACTTACTGGTATTCTACTATAGAATTATTGTGACTCTAGCAATGGAAGAAATTATATCACTGGTGTGGAGACAGTGGCCATGGGAGTTACTGAAGGCAGGGAGAGGGAAGAAGGGGTGTGATAGTGGGGCATTTTCGGGACTTGGATTTGTCCCCAGTGATATTGCAGGGACAGAAGCAGGGCATTATATATCCTGCCATAACCCACTGAATGGACTGGGAGAGAGTGTAAACTACAACATAAACTATAATCCATGCTGTGTAGCAATGCTCCAAAAATAGTCATCAAATGCAATGAATGTACCACACTAATGAAACAAGTTGTCTATGTGGGAGGAGGGGGGGGTGTAGGCAGTGGGGTATACTCTTATATTTTTCAATGTAACATTTTGTGTGATCTTTGTATCTTTAAAAGAAAAAGATAAAAAATGGGATAAAAGAAAAAAATGAATTCTTAAATTGCTAATTCTATAAATTATGTAGCAATATGGGAAATTATAATGTTCGTTAAGAAAAGTAGTGTATAAAAATATACTGAGACTATGACTGTAAAAATGCAAAAAAAAAAGTACATAAACCAATGAGCAAATACCAGAAGGGAACACAAAAATGTAAGAATTGATGTCTTAGGCTAGTGGAATGCAATGAAGTCTTTTTTAAATTTACTTCTCTTGCTATAAAGTTGCTTAAGCAATAAATGAAATCAGACATAGAAAAGAAGCAAGTGGGAGGAAGTGGAAGCAGCAACTATTAAAGAATTTGTTGTAAAACAAAGCAGAAAATGATAGTATCTGGTATGGGATGGAGGGTGAAGGAAAGGGATATGGTTTTTTGTTTGTTTGTTTGTTTTTTACACATGAGAAAAATAGCTACATATTCTTAAGCTGATGGGAGTGATCCATTAGAAGGAAGGAAAACTGCTGGAGAAAGCCAAGTAGCAGAAGCAAAGACCTTCAGCTGAGGAGTGGAAAGGTGACCCCGTGCATCAGTGGAGGTGGACCTTGGGCAGGAGGAGCTTTCAATCTGCAGTAACACAGGGCAGGTCAGGAGGCAGATAGTGCACAGGAGAACATATGCAAGTAGGCTGGTTAATTGATGGGGGAAAGTTGAAGAAATACTATTTTAATTGATTCCATTTTTCCTAGTAATACAAGAAGCAAAATAAGGTGGCAGCTAAGGGTGGGAATATTAGAAGTTAAGGAAAGAGGAGAATGTGTGAAATGGTCTTAGAGATTGATAGAGTTAATGGGATAGGCAAAATTGTAGAACTTCCTGAAAGAACACAGTATCTATTTAAGGTCAGTCTTGTCCTATCTCTTAAGCATGACAACCTCTCTCAAATATATAGCGTCAGTGCCTTGGACACAGTCTTTCTTCTTTCCATCTGCCCTTAAAGAAGAGTGTGATTTCAGTATCATGAATAGTTCTTAGCTTTTAAAAGGAGTTGGGTAATTGCTATTAACCTTTTTCATTTTAAGTATGAAGGGTGGTGTTGAAAGTTCACTTATGTGCAGCTGCCCTGAAATATCAGCTTCCATTTACTCTTTGAGTATTTGATCATACAAGAATATCTCTGAAAACATCACAGTGAGCTGGTCCTAGACATTGACGCCACCACCCATGAAAGGCCATGACCCATGATTTATGGGTGTGAGTTGGAGGTTACAGAGTCTCAGAAGAATTGACACTCCTCAGCAAGTGCAAAGCATGAAAAAAAAATCATTTTATCATTTTGCTCTGTAGGAGTGATGTAGTCTCTTTTTTTAAAGTGAAGACAGGACCACACAAATTGCATGACTAACTCTTTTCAAAAGTTAAATACTTTTTGCAGTTTTTTGTAGCCTACGTAATGGTGTCGTTAATAGTACTTAATACCAGTGAAGTGGATGTGAGTGTACATTGGGATTTATTCTAAGTGGATCAGGAAATGGAGGAGACAAAGGAAAAAGAAACCCTGAAGATAAACAAGCTCATTAGGAGGGAACAGAACTTAAAATTAAGACTTGAAACAATTAACCAGAAAATGCATATTTTATCTTTCACTCATTCCTTTAAAAATACAGATTAAATGGGGGAGTGTTATGATCAGAAAAGAACCATGAAAAGATAGGGGTCTTTTCCCATCTATTCCCAAATGTTCACCTCTTGGGGACTCTTATGGTTTATCTCTGTACAGAGAATAGAATCTTTCTCTTCCAGTCATGGAGTCAAAATTCTGAATGTTTATAGCCTAATGTTATTGCCTGTCTCTCTGGTAACTTAAACCAGAGAGTATTATTTTGAACATTGGTGTCTTAGGCACTTTCCAGAAAACACTGAAATGACTGTTCCGTAGCATTTGCCAAACTTATGCCTAACAAATCACAAAAGAAGAAATATAAAGAAATATAAATGCCCAATATTCATGAAAAATGAAAAATGTCCAATTTATATAATAATCAAAGAAATCCATGTTAAAGCAATAATGAACTGCTTTGTTGTGCATGTCATCATTAAAAGATTGTATTAAGACAATACCCAATGGTGAAGGAAATGTGAGGAAAGAGGGGCTTTCACCACACGTCTGGGAAAAGCATGAATTGATGAACCTTCTCTAGACCAACCTGATAAAGTATATGCCCAAGTCTTAAAACATTTATTTAATCAACAAGTATTTGTTGAGTGTCTTTTATATCAAGGACTTGCATTCTATCAGTGAATAGACATATAAATAATTACAAGTGCAATGAGCCTTGTAATAGGGAAATCAAAAGAATGTGGGAGCAAGGAATTATTAGAGCATTTGTATTATTTCAGTAATAATAAACAAAAAACTTACAAAGAAAATTCTTTACCTATATATCTCTCTGATGCCCATTCTGTACATAGCTGCTATTTCTGGCTATTCTTGCACAATTATTTATTTGTTTATTAAGAAGTTTTAAGAAGATATATTCATATACCATATGGATCTATGCAAAGTATATAATCAATGGCTTTTAGTATATTCACAATGTTGAATATTCATCATCTCAAAAATTTTTGAACAATTTCAAAGACTCCGTGCCCCTTAGCGTTCCTTCCCCAGCTCCACAAAACCACTAATCTAATTTTACCTTTATAAATTGACTTATATTTACATTTTATATAAATGGAATCATACTCTGTGTGTGGTCTCCGTCACTTAGGATAATGGTTTTTTTTAGTCTGATATTAACATTTTGTAGTATTAACCTATATTTGTTGAACCTCAAAGAAAAATGGGCTTATATATACAATTTTACCTGTATTCATATTTTACATATTTGTATTTCACAAAATATACTTAGTTCATAATAGTGCAATCATACAGTATTTATCCTTTTATGTCTGTCTTGCTTCACTCAACATAATGTCCTCCAGGTTCATCCATGTTGTCATATGTTTTCATGACTTCATTTCTTCTTACTGCTGCATAATATTCCATCATGTGTACCCTTCACAATTTGTTTATCCATTCATCAGTTGATGGGCATCTGGGTTGTTTCCAACTTTTAACTATCATGAATAATGCTGTTATGAACATCAGTGTGCAGGTGTCTATCTCTGTCACTGTTCTCATTTCTTCTGGGTATATAACTAGCAATGGAATTGCCAGGTTGCATAAGTCTATCTTCAACTTCCTTAGGAACTACCAAACAGTCCTCCACAGTGGCTGTACCATTCTACATTCCCACCAACAGTGAATACGTGTTCCTATCTCTCCACATCCTTACCAACATTTATCATTTTCCTGACTTTTTTTCAATTTTTTGGTTGTTTTTTTTTTTCTTTATTTTTTTATTCTTTTTCTTTTAGTTTTTGGGTTTTTTTTTGTTTGTTTCCAACTTTTTAATAGTGGCCAGTTTAATAGGTATGAAATGATATCTCATTGTAGTTTTGATTTGTCTTTCCCTAATCACTAGTGATGTTGAACATTTTTTTCTTCACTATTTGTATTTCTTCTTTGGACAATTATCTTTTCAAGTCTTTTGCCCATATTTTAATTGGGTAGTTTGTCTTTTTATTATTGAGTTGTATGATCTCTTTGCATATCATGGATATTAAACCCTTATCAGATATGTGATTGTCAAATATTTTCTCCTATTGAGTTGGCTACCTTTTCACCCTTTTGACAAAGTCCTTTGAAACACAAAAGTGAAGTATTTTGAGGAAGCTTCATTTATTTATTTTTTCTTTTGTTGCTCATGCTTCAGGTATAAGATTTAAGAAACGACTGCCTACCACAAGATTTTGAAGATGTTTTCCTACATTTTCTTCTAGAAGTTTTAGGGTAGTTGTTTTTATATTTAGGTCCTTGATCCTTTTTGAGTTAAAGTGTGAAAAAAGGGGTCTTCTTTCTTTCTTTATGGATATTAAGTTTTCCTAGCAATAATTGTTGAATACACTATTCTGTCCTATCTGGGTGGGCTTAACCGCCTTGTCAAAAATCACTTGGCTGTAGATGGGAGCATCTATTTCTGAATTCTTTATTTGGTTCCATTGGTCAATCTTTCTGTCCTTATGCCAGTACCATGCTGTTTTTACCGCTGTAGCTACGTAATATGCTTTAAAGTCAGGAAGTGAGAGTTCTCCAATTTTGTTCTTCTTTTTAAAGATATTTTTGGCTATTTGGGGCCTCTTACCCTTCCAAATAAATTTGAAAATTGTTTATTCCAGTTCTAAAAAAAATACTGTTGGGATTTTTATTGGGATTACATTGAATCTGTAAAGTAGGTTGGGTAGAATTGGCATCTTAATGATATTTAGTCTTTCAATCCATGAAAATGGAATATCCTTCCATTTATTTGTCTTCTTTGGTTTCTTTAAGCATGACTTTTATTTTAAAGCTCACAATATCAATTACATCAGGATCAACATTTCTTCCATTTTCACACCTTCACATGACGATATATTATGTAACAAGGGATATGTTTTAAAGTTTTTGTTCTGCATGCAACTAACACATTTCAGTAGCTTTTTCTTTACTCATTGAATTTTTAATAATATCAAAGCAAAAAGTCATATTCTATTGGACAGGCTTAATTTTAGAAAGCCCTTATGACATCAGACAATCTTGTTTTTTGACATTCACACCCACACACATGCTGAAATGGAGAGTGAAATGCAAGAAAACTACCTTGGCAGAAAGAATCCTTAGATGTTTAATCACAACTCTCTTGAATAGCCATGCAGTTTTTTTTTTTCCTTCCAAAAGACAAAAGTCTATTTCATCCTCAGCAATGCAAATGGTAATACTGCACAGAAGTTTAGTATGAAATTCACAATGCCACAGCAGTCTGAACATTACCAAGGCAATTTTCCCTTTTAGGATCATAAAGACTATAGGCTTAAGCTTTTTCTTTTTCCATATAATACACAGAATTTCTAAACATCCTTAAAAATATATATATATATAAATAGTCTCAGGATGTTAATGCAGAATCACATACTAGGGCAAAAAAGTTTCATTCAGTGTCCTCTAGTCCAAGTCCATGTTGGCAGAACTCTTCTGGTTAGGGTAGCAGTTGCCATTCTGATGTGCAGGCTCAGCACCAAAATCATTTTTGCCTTTTAAGTCATCTCCTTTCTTTAAAAGATATTTTTTAATTTAATTTATTTTTCTTTATTTATCGACCCCCTTCCCCAAGATGATTTGCTCATCTGTCTGCTCATCGTTTGCTCACCTTCTCCTGGAGGCACCAGGAACTGAACTCAGGACCTTCCACATGAAAGGCAAGGGTCCAACGACCCAACGACCTGAGCCACATCCACTTCCTGTGGGCTGCAGTGTTTGCTGGCGTGTGATCTCTGCTTGTTATGACAGGGGCAGAGTCTAGCTCACTGCAGCAGGAGGTGGTGTCTGTCCATCTTCTTTTAGGAGGCACCAGGACTTGAACCCAGGACCTCCCATATGGTAGGTGGATGCCCATGTGTTTGAACCATATCTGCTTCCCTTATCTTCTTTCTATCAACATTTGGGCCATTTGGTGTTTGTGGCAGTTTGATATTATTGATGAATTCCAAAAAGAAATACTGATTATGTCTGTAAACTGGTTTGTTCCTCTGGGCTAGTGATACCCTTAGATTGTATTGAATTCAGAGGTATCACTTTTACCTGATTAAATTATGACTAAAGTTTTGCTTGGGCCACATCAATAGGATGTTGAGTGGTGGGTGGGGGCTCACAGGGAAAGGCAGAGGAGTTTGTTGGAGTTTTAATGCTGGAGTCCTGGGAAGTAAATCCACAGAGAAGCAGATACATGAGGAAAGAGAGAAGTCTCCATTAGACACAGCAGAGGCCCCAGGAAGAGATATAAGCCATTTTCTTGATGGTTTACAGCTGGCCTTGTGGAGAGAGCAGAGCATTTGAGCCTGGAGAGGATCGAACCCAAGGAGAGAAACAAGAGTTGTTCCAGCCTGCAGCTGAGATTGGAAGAAGCTGGGACCATGGAGCCTTAAGAGGAAGAGGAAGCCTGACCCCTCACAGATGTCAGCAGCCATCTTGTTCCAACATGTGGCAACAGACTTTGGTGAGGAAAGTAACTTATGCTTTATGGCCTGATAACTGTAAGCTTCCACCCCAAATAACAACCCTTTTTATAAAAACCAATAGATTTCTGGTACTTCTCATCAGCACCCCTTTGGCTGACTAATACAGTATTCTCTCCAGTTTGGGTGACTTGATTTTTGGTTTGGGTTCTGTTACAATGGGTTCACAAGTATTGTTAAATTCCTTTATTTTTGCTTTAATTTCCTGAGCTTGGACAACTGGATCCTGATTTGGACTCTTTTTAACCTGAGCATTCATGGCATTAATCATCCATTCCATCACCTCACTGACAGACTTCTCAACCTTTAGACTTAACAATATGGTTGTACTTCTCATCCTTATTTCTGAAGTCAGCTACTATCTTGGTGTAGTATTCGAGCTTCTGCCCTAGTTCTTCAAATATTTTTGGCCGTTCCTTGGCTTCTTGAAACCAGACTTTATTTGGAGTGCCAATTTTCATTAATTCTTCTAACTTGTCAATGTACACTTATTTAGCTTGTCCTCTCCTTCCTTATAGAGCCAGTCTTCAATCTCTATAAGGAGCCCCAGAAAACTGTGATGATCCTGTTCACATATAAATTTCTCAAATGGGCCGCACTGTTTGTCCCTGAACTCACACATATTCTTCCACAGCATTTTTAGCATCATTTTTATCAACATCTGGGTTTTTCAGTGATCTCAGGTTCAGACACTCCATGTCCACTTCAGCAGATAACACTTCATCTTCCTTATTTGGGTCTTTCTCAGCCATAGATGCTGTAGACATAGTGAAAATGCCATGAGTGTTGACCTGAACTTTGATTTTTCTCCATCTTTCTGAGCAGAGACATTCCGAACAATGCAGTGGCCTATTTTTGCTTCTGGATATGAAACTCCCTGAGAATCAGAATAGAAAGCTTCTAGTGCAAAAGGTCCCCTTCTGTAGAAGGTGAGAATTTTGGAGAAAGATGCAGCATGGTTGCGGCTGAACGCTTCGTGAACACCTTCAGTATCTTCCGAATGGTGATTCCAGACCAGAGATACTGGAAAAGGAATTGCATCTGTGATGGAAAACTCTCTAACTTTAAGTGCTGGGGAACGCATGCACACTGCAGCACACATCCTCTGGCTTCTGCTTCATCTGTGCTAAATGTGGTGTCGATGTCTCTTCTGAAAAATTTGGAAATTTTTTCTTTCAAAGCTGGAATTTTTCACACTCCTGATACAGATGAAGGAGTGCTTGAATTCCAGATTTTGCATTCAACTTGTACTTCGTCTTAAATTCTGCAACAAAAATGTTCTACTAACTTTTTGTCAGTTTTTTTCTCCCAAGGAAGGATCGAAAGCTGTTCCCAGTACCTACAATTTTCCCTTGTTAAAGGCACATGCAGACACCTGAAAAGCTAAATGTCCCATATCAAAAAAATCCACTGTCTGATGTTTCTCATCCAGGCCTGGGAGATTCTGCTTATAATTTCCATAATTCAAAGCAACAGCAGTCATGTCTTTTATAAATCTCAAGCAGTTGATGCTTGAGCATCATCTATCATGAATCATCTTTCCACATCTGTGAAGAAGGAAGGCACTGAAATTACACATTCTGTTACCAGTTTCTTGAGGTTGTTTTCAGCAGTTTCCTTTAACTTATTCAGCAACATGGCTGTTATCTGTTCCACATTAAACAAGTGCTCTTCATCCATGTACATTACCTTTATTCCAACCCACCATTTTTCATTGGAACCAAATCATAACTTAAGTTTTCCTTCTCCTTTTGAATGGAGGGGTCATTGAGTGCTCCCCTTGAAATTTCTTGAAGTTGTGTTGTTTGCACAAGATCCAAAAGATAGAACTGATCGGCGCCTCCACTGGCCCCTCCCTGTGCCACTTCCGCTTCCTTCTTCACAATCCTTCTCAAAAGATTCTACCCAATGGCTGGCCAGTCCCCTGGGGATGCTGCCATTGCCATGGTGGCAGGACAGCCGCCCCAGTGCCATTGGCTTGAGCAGACCTGCTGGCCCGCTCCTGCTGGAGGCACCTTGCCATCTGGATCAAACTGGCAGTGGAGGGTGCCAGGAAGCCCATACAAGTCACATTTCACCTACAGGTTGTGGTGTCTGACTTTGGGGCCCAAGGGAAGGCTGAGCAGGCAGAGGGTCACTGCAACACCAGAGGCCTACTCTGGTGTTGAACTACTCTTCCATATAAATTTGATGACTGGCTTTTCCATCTCTGCAAATAAGTTTTTGGGATTTTCTTCCTTCTCAACTGGCTCCCTCCTCTGTTTGCTTGTTGTTTTCACTTGTTGTCTGCTTGTTGTGTTTTGCTCATTGTCTGTTTATGTTTTCTTTAGGAGGCACCAGGAACCAAACCAGGGACCTCCCATGTGGGAGGCTGGTGCTCAACTACTTGTGCCACAGCTGCTCCCTGCTCATTTTGTTTTGCTCATCGTATGGCCGTTGTTGTTTTTTTGTTCTTTGTCTGCTCATTGTTTTTTCTCGTTGTCTGCATATTACTTTGATCATTGTCTACCTGTTTTTGCTCTATTGCTACTTTTGCTCATTGTTTGTCTGTCTTCTTCAGGAGACACCAGAAACCAAACCTGGGACTTCCCATGTGGGAGGTGGGTGCTCAATTGTTTGAGCCACATCCACTCCTGCTTTTGGAATTTTCATTGGCATTGTATTGAATCTGAAAATTTCTTTCTTACTTATTGAAACCTATAGTCCCTGATCGTGAAATATCCTTCCATTTATTTAGGTCTTCTTTTGATTACTTTCAGCAATGTTTTGTAGTTTTCTGTGCACATGTCCTTTATATCCTTGGTTAAATTCATTCCTAGATATTTGATTATTTTAGTAACTTCTGTAAATGGAAATTTTCATGATTTCCCCTTCAGACTGATCACTGATAGTGTATAGAAACAGTACTGGTTACTACATATTTATCTTGTGTCCTGCCACTTTGCTGAATTTATTTATTAGCTCTAATATATTTTTTGTGGATTTTCAGGGTTTTCTATACATGAGATCATCATCTGCAAAAAGGGAAATTTTTACCTTCTTTTCCCATTTGGATGCCTTTTCTTTTTCTTGCCTAATTGTTCTAATGAGAACTTCCACTACAAGGCTGAGTAACAGTGGTGACAGTAGACATCCTTTTCCTTTTCCTGATCTTAGAGGAAATGACACATAGAATGGCATTAGTTTTGGGTTTTTCCATATGCCCTTCATCGCATTGAGGAAGTTTTCTTCTATTCCTAGTTTTCTAAGTGTTTTTATAACAAGGGGTGCTGGATTTTGTCATGTGGCCTTTTCTGCATCTATTGAAATGAGTCTGTGTTTTTTCCCCTACATTTTATTAATGTGGTGTATGCATTCACTGATTTTCTTATGTTGAACCATTCTTATTATTGTGAATAAATTCCACTTGATCATGGTGTTTAATTTTTTTAATACACTCTTAAATTTAGTTTGCTAGTATTTTGTTGAGAATTTTTGTACCTATATTCATAAGGGATATTGGTCTGTACTTTTTTTTTAGTTGAGCAATGACTTTATTTTCTAAGTACAAAGACAAATTTATGCAACTAGGGCAGAGGCTGTGGATGATTTGTATTTCCATTTGGGGGGGAGAACTCGCTTCATCTTGTAAGATCGAGCTAATCGGTGAATTTGGCTCTCAATCATCATCAGATGGAATTTAGCATCCTTATCCTTTCTGTTCCTCTCAAGAAGCTTTCAAACAGCAACAGCTTTCTTAATTAGATGGTAAAGATCCTCAGGCGATCAGGAGCAAGTCCTCTGAACTCGAGAATTCTCAAGATGTTATTGCCTGTCATAAAACGTACTCGTGCAAGACTATGTTAGTCTCTTGGAATCACAACCATTTGTGCAGGAGTCAGGCCTTTCTTGGCCAGTTTGTAGATTTGCTCCTTCACATTGTCAGATGTCAACTTCAGCCATGTGGGGACGTTGTGGTGATAGAGCAAAGCCAACTGGAACAGGCCCTTCCTAGGAGCATACAATGACCTGTGATGGCAGAGGTCAGGCAGCAGGAGGGAAAAAGCAGTCTGTACTTTTCTTATGGTATCTTTCTCTGTGTTTAATATTTGGGTGATGTTGGCTCATAAAATGAGGCCATCCTCTTCAATTTTTTGGAAGAATTTAAGCAGGATTGGTGTTAATTCTTCTTGGAATATTGCCAAAATTCACTAGTGAAGCTGCCTGGTCCTGGCCTTTTCTTTGTTGGGAAATTTTAAATTAATGATTGTTTTAGTTTGCTAGGCTGCTAAAATGCAATATACCAGAAATAGGTTGGTTTTCACAATGAGGATTTATTTGCTTGCAAGCTTACATTTCTGAGGCTGAGAAAAATGTCAAATCAAAGCATGATCAGGTGATGCCTTCTCCTGCAGTGACCCTGGGACTCTTTTGTCACATGGCAAGGCACATGGCAGTGTCTGCTGGTCTCTCCCTTATCCCTGGGCCTCATCACTTTCAGCTTCCTGATTCCCTGGCTTTCTCTCTGCTCCTATCACGTTTTTTTCTGTCTCTCTCTCCATATTCATCCTATTTATAAAGGACTCCCATAAGAAGATTGAGACCCACCCTGGTCATGCCCTACTGAAGTAACTTAATCAAAGGGGCCATAACTGAAGTAACCTAATCAAATGGTCCCACCCATGGGAGTGAATTGGCTTTATTTTGTTTGTTTGATTGTTTTTTATTTCTTTTTTTGGATTGGCTTTAAAAACATAATTTTCTGGGGTTCATAAAAGCCTCAACTACTATAATGAGTTAATCTCTTTACTTTTCGCTGGTCTGTTGAGATCTTCTATTTTTTCTTGAGTCAGTATAGGTAGTTTGTATTTTCTAGGAACTCATCCTTTTCATCTAGGTTATCTAATTTATTGGCATATATTTGTTCATAGCATCCTATTTTAATCCTTTTTATTTCTGTGGAGTTGGTAGTAAGGTTCTGCATTCATTTCTGATTTTAGTTATGTGTGTTCTCTTTCTTTGTCAGGCTAGCTAAAGGTTTGTTGATTCTATTGATCTTTTCAAACAATCAACTTTTGGCTCACTGTTTCTCTATTTTTTATTTTCTATTTCATTTATCTCTGTTCTAATATTTATTATTTCCTTCCTTCAAGTCACTTTGGGTTTTGTTTGCACGGGTTTAGATTAGGTCACTGATTTGAGATCTTTTTTTAATCTCAGAGTTTAGAGCTATGAATTTCTTTCTCAGCAATGCCTTTGCTGCATCCCATAAGTTTTGGTGTGCTGCATTTTGCTTTCATTCACCTCAAGATATTTCCTAATTTCTCTTGTAAGTTCTTCTTTGACCCATTGGCTGTTTAAGAGTACATTGTTGGCATTTGACGGTCTTACTATTATATGTTTGGGTATGAGTTTTTTCTCTGAGTTTTTTCTGTTTGGGGTTTGTTGGCATTCTTGAATGTTCATATTCATGCTTTGGTAAATTTGGGAAGTGTTCTGTCATAATTTCTCTAAATATTTCCTCTTTCTTCTCCTCTGGAACTTCCATAATGAGTATGCTCATATGCTGGACGGTGTCTCCTATTCTCTTAGGCTCTGTTCACTTTTTCATTCTTTTTTCTTTCTGCAACTCACCTTAAGTTATTTCAATTATCTTGTCTTAAAGTTTACCAATTCTTTTTTCCCCAGCCAACTATAATTTGCTACTGAAACCATCTAGGGAATTTTTTATTTCACTTATTGTGGGCTTCAATTCCAGCATTTCTGTTTGGTTTCTTTATATAATGACTGTCTCTTTATTGGGATTCTCATTTTGATCACTCATCATTTTCCTGTAATCCTTTACTTCTTTCTCCATGTTTTCCTTGTTCTCTT
This sequence comes from Dasypus novemcinctus, assembly GCF_030445035.2. Lineage (NCBI taxonomy): Eukaryota > Metazoa > Chordata > Mammalia > Cingulata > Dasypodidae > Dasypus > Dasypus novemcinctus. Next base: position 74,911,122 of record NC_080673.1, on the reverse strand, counting down.
TGCATATATATTAAAGATCATTTTTGTGACGTCTTTGTCCAGTATATCCAAAGTCTTACATTCTTCTTTGATGGTGTCTATATTTTATCTTGTTACTTTGGATGGGCATCATTTCCTCTTTGTTTGTTTTGTAATCTTTTGTTACCCACTGGACATTTAATATTTTAATGTGTCAATTTTGTGATTTAGTTCTTGAGCTGTCTTTTCCTTAAGTTTGTATCTGGAAAGTGATTGAACCCATATTTTCTTGAATGCCTTGAGCTAACAAGAACAAATAAATGCAAAACACACCTTTCAGAGAAACAGATGTGGCTCCAGCAGTTGGGCTCCCATTTACCATGTGGGAGTTCTAGGGTTTGATACCCAGGGCCTCCTGGTGAAGGCAAGCTGGCCCACACACCGAGCTGGCCCATGTGGAGTGCCAACCCATGCAGGAATCCTGTCCCACGCGGGAGTGCCACCCCATGCAGGAATGCCACCCCATGCAGGAGTGCTGGCCAAAGCAGAGAGCTAGTGCAGCAAGGTGACACAACAAGAGATGGAGGAAAGACAATAAGAAGATGTAGCAGAACAGGGAACTGAGGTGGCACAAGAGAATGATCACCTCTCTCCTATTCTGAAAGGTCCTGGGATCAGTTCCCGGAGCCTCCTAATGAGAATACAAGCAGACACAGAAAGAAAACATAGCAAATGGACACAGAGGGCAGACAAAGGGAGGTGTGGGGGGAAAAATAAATAAATTTTTAAAAACAAACAAAACACACCTTTCATAGTCTTTCCAAATCAGCCCTGTGTTGCCTTGTGCTCTCCTTTAGAGTTATCCCTCCTCTCAAGAACATCAGCCTGAGGTGAAAGTGAAGTGCAAGGGTTCTCTCATTCTTTTTGGAGCCTACTGCTTGTCCTGGGCTTGCACTTATAACCCTAGGGGTTGCCCTGGTTATAGGAATTCAAAAACCCTTCTACTTCCTAGGAAATAGAGGCCCTCACACCCCATTCAGGGTTCTCTATGTATGTCTTAAAGCTGGTAATCCCTTGCCCTACACCACTTTGACTTAGTTGTTTCTTATACTGCTTTAGTTGCCTGCAAACTTCTTCTGCCTTCAGGGCAAGTTTCGGAGGGCAAGCCTGTGAATAGTGTCCTGATTTAGCCTTTCTGGCTGCCACTCAATAGACTGGCACTGACATACTGGCACCCAATATGCACACAAGTCTTACTCTGCTCCTTCCAGGACAGGGCTAGGGACCTACAGTGAGAGTGGAGGCTGGCTTCATCCAGTACCAGGAAAAGAAAGAAGGGCATCAAGGGCACCACAAACGTCTCCTACTGTTTTTAAAGTTGTGTTTTCTTGATTTAGTACTTGCCCAATTACTACAACACTTTCACTGTTTTCCAGAGTTTTGAGAAAGATGACTTTGCCAGTTTTTGATAGTTGTTCAAAGATTCTGTGGGGGAACAGAACCCTGGAGTGTCTTAAACCACCATCTTGACCTGAAGCATATTGTTTTGGAGACTTAAATTAATGAAATGCATTTTTCTGTCATAGAAGGAATATCATGAAAACATTTGAAATTTTCAATTCTAACCAATTTAAGTTACGGGGTTTCTTTTAAAAATTCACTATTTATTCCTTTAGTTTTATGTTTGTGATACAATCTTAACCTTAAGAACACTAATTTTAGATGAAATTTTGTATTCTAGCTTCCGTGGGCTGAGCAGTTTAAATGACCTTTTTGCATCCCAGGGAGTGATTGCTATAGGTCAGCTTTGAGGTCATGGCTGGAGAGTTAGAAACAAAGTCATGGTTTGGCTGAGGGTACAGTAAACTTGGACTATTGACAAAGGCTGATGATTCCTCAGTGATGAAAGAAAAATGTATTCAGTCCTGTCTTCTGAACACAAATAAACACTGGCTATTATCAACTCCTCCTCATGGATCAGAGTTTATTATATTTCCAAATCTGGTACATATTGCTGTTTGACCATATGTGGTCAAGTTAAAGCTACTGGTGTTTGGAAACATTTCTGGGAAAATGGAAACATTTCCAAGGAAATACAAAGAATCTTATCGCTGTAGAGATAGAAGAACCCTCTGGTAGCCTTTTCTCCTAAAAAGGCTAACAAAGTAAGTGATCATATTAAGTGAAACTCTATTTAAAGATCTGAAGGAAAAGTGTCTCTATAACTTCTTATTGTAACCTGCTCTCATTCAGATTTGAATAAGAGAACATGATTATACATGGGAAATTACACAATATGAATGCAGTAATTGCAATTGCTCTTTTCTTAAAAACCATCTACATCATCTATGTTTGCTTAAGATGTGAATGTTCCAAATGTGATCTGTTCAATGTTCAGAGGAATTGTAACTTCCTGTCATCTGGTCAGTTATGTCAGCTTTTCTTGGCAACTATTTTACCATGTTAACTTCTAACCATATGATCTTTTAAAATATATTTTTCCAATCCAGATTCCCCCATGCTGAACTTGATTAGAACCTCTACCTACATTTTCACTAATTAAATCTTTTCCTTCCAACTTAAAGTAGGGCTTTAAATTTTAATTTTGCCGTCTATCCTATAATAAGCAAGATAGATACATGCTAAAATAACATGTAAAAACTTAAGATACATATTGAGTGAAAAAGTGAGTTGTTGAAAAATACAGTTGTGGTTTTTTTAGAAGTTGCCTAGGATCGAACCTGGGATGACCTACATGCAAAGCAGGTGCTCAACCACTGAGCTACACCGGCTCTACTAAGGATTTTTTTTTAAACAAAGATAATATTTCAACATGCTCCTTAAGTGATTAAAAGTTAATAATAAGAAAAGAATGACACTGTCTTGTTCACGTTGTTGATAAAAATGTTTAAAAGGGAAATAGGCTTTAGCTCATACTAAAAAATGTTTCCTCATTTTAAAGGAATAATACATTTAAAAAGAAGAAAACAATTATAAAACATTATGTGTATAAGAAAGTCTTATTGGATGATTCTCAAGGTGCGTTTGTGAACATTTGGGGAAAATGTGCCAAATCAACCCATGTTCTATCCTGCACTTATGATGTGGCTTACTTCTGTGTTCTCATACTTTCAAATTCAGTAGGCTCTGGGCTAAAATATATTTAAGCTCACCTGTAATAATGGAACTGAAAACTTAAAACCCTAATAGTACAACCTGAGGAGTGAGGCTAAAAGCTGATGAGTGAAGACTTATGGAGGTTTCCCTCAGTCTACAGTGGTGGCCATTTTTCCTGTGGAAAAGTAAGACTGGGAGTACCGAAGTCATCAGAGAGCTGCCACCTGGCATCCCGCAGGACTTAGGCAGGGGTGGACACACAGGACCTTTGCTTTTTGGACCTTCTGCATTTATTTTCTCTTTTTCTTGAGGAAACCTTATATCATATTATTGTATTTTTCTCACTATATATATTTTAAAATAAATTATTTAATTAGAAAACATAGAACACACATATGGTTAAAAACTCAAATAATACAAAAACAGTACAATAAGAAATCTTCCTTTCACTGTAAACTCCAGTCCCTATTTTTTTTCCCCAGAAGCAGACATTTCAGATATACAGTCTATGGCTCTGTAATCATGTATATGTGATGTGTGTGTGTGTGTTTCATTTGAAAAAATGGGAGTGTACTATACACTTTGTTATGCACTTGACATTTTCCCACATAGCCAGTATATCTTAGAGATCATTCCATAACCATACAAGTAGAACTACTTCATTTTTTTAAAACTCTGTGATAATTCGTTATATAATTGTATCTGATACAAGATCTTTCAATAATATTGTTAAATTAATGACTCTAATATAATTTTTAACAGCCTGTTTATATATATATAACTGTAATGGCTATTTCCATTATTTTTTTTTAAGATTTGTTTTTTTATGTATTTCTCTCCCCTTCCTCCCCTTCCCTGTTGTCTGCTCTCCATGTCCATTCGCTGCGTATTCCTCTGTGTCTGCTTCTTGCATTCTTGTCAGCGGCACCAGGAATCTGCGTCTTCTCTTGTTGGATCATCTTGCTGTGTCAGCTCTCCGTGTGTGTGGCACTACTCCTGGGCAGGCGGTGCTTTTTTTTTGCACGGGGTGGCTCTCCTTATAGGGCATACTCCCTGCGCATGAGGCTTCCCTACACGGGGGACACACCTGCGTGGCATAGCACTCCTTGCATGCATCAGCACTGCCTGCGGGCCAGCTCACCACACGGGTCAGGAGGCCCTGGGTTTGAACCCTGGACCTTCCACATGGTAGGCGGATGCCCCATCAGTTGAGCCAAATCTCTGAATCACACCAAAGCTGAAACTTTGTACACATGTGAATATATCTATAAGATAAATTCCTAGAAAGGAAACTGTTGGGTCAAAGGCATGTTCATCTCAAATACTGTCCATTTGACAGGTAGAAAAATAAACTACATTCTGGTTTTAATTTGTGTTTTTTACCCACATAGTTTTAAAGATTGTATTTCTTTCTTTATGAACTACTTGTTCATATCCCTTTGCATATGGGTTGATGATCTTTCTCACTGATTGTGTCAGAATTCTTTATATATTTAGAACATTAGCTTTGATGTCATAGACATTGCATATTTTCCAAGTTTGTCATTATCTTTTTACTTTGTTTATAGCAGGGGTAGCACTGATGGTGGGCACTTGAATTACATTTACATAATGAAGGACCAAGGCATATTGTTTCCCCAAACCAAATAGCAGTCAAACCAAAAGTAAATTCAATTTCCCACTTTTTCCAATTTTGCTTTAAGATGACAGTTTTTAGCCCCTAATTTTTGCATATTAAAAAAAAATAAGAGCCTTGAATTGAGAGTCAGGATGTCCCATTAAACCAGTGTCAAAATAAGAGCAGAAGGACATTGAGAGAGAAATCTCTGCAGTATAGACAGACTACACAGAAGATAAAGAACAACAGTCATCTTTAGGACATATTTATTATTCATAACAATTTATTTGAATCAAATTAATATCAGAAGGCTGAGGTTCTTTTTAAATTTGATAGATCTTCCCATGCAGCTCTTATAATAGTTTTGAACTAATTAAAAATATGGAAGTCACCAATAAACCTAATTACTTCTAGCATCCCTCTTTTTAAAAGGTAAAAGAACAAATTGTTGTCCAAGGCCCTTCTGGGAAGCCCCAAAGATAATTTAAGAGTAAAACATGTTAAAAAGTTTTTATTTTTCTGAACTTAGGGGCTGATCTTACAAAGGCAAAATCAAAAAAGTCTATCAGAAGAGATTGGTCACTTGATTAAGATATTTAATTGCATAGATGCTTGAGAACAATGAATGGTTGTAGATAGGCCAATGCAACTAGAGTGCCAATGCAATTTCTGAAAATAAAATGTAATATAACTAAGACTTGGTTATTTCAGAAGTTGGAAACTTTTATTTGTTTGTTGTTCATTTATTTGTTTTTGTAAGTCAAAGTCACAAAGTAAACATAAAGTCCAGAGAATTACTCTGATGAGATGAGAATCTGCCCTCTGGGCAGAAAGAAATCAAAAACCACTTTCTACCTTTTGGTAGAAAATAGAATGGCTCTCTTTATTATATATCACAGCTCATGGTCATAAAGATGACTTGGAGTACTGTTAAGATTATTTTGGGCAATTTTGGGCATTTTCATGGGATTTTTCATAATGAAATGAGTTCAGTATTATTTCCATCAAATAATCTGTGAGTTCCACAGTCTGACAATACCCCACACATGCCCCTCTCTAACATAGATGATTAGTTTGGTACTCAAAAACAACTTTTTAAAATGAAAATAATGCATTAATTAATTCATTAAACATTTTATCAAAGTCCTGCTTGGTGTCCTCAACCCCCAGATCACAGTGAGGTGCAGTACAGACAAGGTCCCTGCTCTAAGGTATCTAGTATTCTGTTAAGGGAAGGGGACTGATAATAATAAGGAAACAAAGAAATATAAACAAGATAGAATTTCAGATAATAAGTTTTATGTGACACCTGGCAGTTAGGCATTGTTTTTATAAACTAATTTTATCATCCAAAGTAATCACTACTAACATTTCAGTGTTTCTCATTCTAATTTGAGTATGAGTGCGTATAACAAATTAGGTATTACTGTACAGTTTTGCAAACTGTTTATTTCAATTAATAATATATTGCAAGCATTTTTTCCATCTTATGCATTCTCCCACAAAACAGTCTTTTTCGCTACATGGAATGTATTAATTTATAAGAATATCACATAGTTTATTCAGCCAGTTGCTTATCTCTGATAATTTAGAGGAGTGTTTTTGGTCATCATAATTTAATAGAAATCCAGATTGCAAAATATTACTGTACATCTGTGACTATTTCTTTAGAATAAATTTCTCATACCAAAACTGTTGGCTCAACTGATATTATTCAGAAATTTAAGGACTTGCTACACTTTAAATGTGTCTCCCGTAAGTGCTATCATTATTTATCCTCTCTGACGATTTATGAAGTTCACAAGGTTTAGCTCATCCACGACAATACTGGAAAATATCATTTCTTTTTTCGTGCCTAACTTAAGGCAGAAAATAAAAATTTTATTTTGACTGGAACCTTTTTAGATATAATTCATATACCATAAATTCACCGTTTTAAAGTGTATAATTCAGTGGTTCTTTTGCATATTCATAAAATTGTGCAACCATCACTATCTAATTCCAGAATTTTGTCATCAACCCCACAAATAGCACCACACCCTTCAGCAGTCATTCCCCATTCCCTTCTCTCCTAATTCCTGGCAACCACTAGTCTACTTTCTGTCTCCATGGATTTGCCTATTCTGGACATTTCATACAAATGGAATAGTATAATATGTGGCCTTTACTCTCTTCCTTCTTTCACTTAGCATAATGTTTTCAAGTTTCATCCATGTTATAGCATGTATCACACTTCATTTATTTTAATTGCCAAATAATGCCCCATTGTATGTTCCAATATTTTATTCTTTCATCATTTGAAGACCTTTGGGTTGTTTGCACTTTTGGCTATAATGAATACACATTTTTGTGTTGAGTATGTATACCCAGGAGTCAAATCTGAGTCATATGAATTCTCTATATTTAATTCTTTTAAGTACTGCCAGACTGATTTCCACAGCAGCTGAACAATTTGCATTTCTACCAGCAATATATCAATTTCTTTACATCCTTGTCAACACTTATTATTTTCCTTTTTTTAAATCTATTTTTGTTTTTTTTTAGTGTAGTGATCCAAGTTGGTGTGAGGTTTGTGGTTTTGATTTGCATTTCCCTAATGGCTAATGATGTTAAGCATCATTAGTGGCCATTTGTATATCTTCTTTGGAGAAATGTCATTTCAAATCATTCAAATGTTTTTAAAATGGATTATTTGACTTTTAATTGTTACAGGAATTCTTTATACATTCTGGATACTAGATCCTTATTAGATATATAATTTCCAAATATTTTCTCCCATTTAGTGGTTTGTCTTTTTACATTCTAGATTGTGTTCTTAGATGCACAAAAGTGTTGAGTTCTGATGAAGTCTAATTTATATATTTTCTTTTGTTGCTTATGCTTTTGGTGTAAAGTCTAAGAAACTGTTGCCTGATTGAAGGTCATGAAGATTTACAGCTACATTTGCTTCTAAATGTTTTATAGTTTTAGCTCTTATATTTAGATATGTGATTTATTTTGAGTTAATTTTTGATACAGTGTAAAGTAGGGATCCGCATTCATTCTTTTCCATGTGAATATCCAGTTTTCCCAGCATCAAGAGACTATTCTTTCTCTATTGAATGTTTTTGGCACCCTTGTCAAAAATCAATTGACCATTGATATATGGATTTATTTCTGGACTCCCATTTCTATTCCATTGATCTACATGCCTGTCCTTATGCCAGTACCACACTGTCTTGGTTATTGTCACTTTATCATAAGTTTTGAAATTCTGAGTGTGAATCATTCAAATTTGTTCTTCTTTTTCAATATTGTTTTGGCTATTCTGGTTCCTTTGCATTTATGAATGAATTTTAGGATCAGCTTGTCAATTCGTACAAAAAGGGCAACTGAAATGTTAACAGTTACTGCACTAAATCTGTAGGTCAATTTGGGGAGTATTGCAATCCTTACAATATTAAATATTTTAGTCCATGAACATGAGGTGTCTCTATTAATATAGGTATTGTTTAATTTTTCCATATGTTTGTAATTTTCATGTACAAGACTTGCACTTTGTTAAATTCATTCCAAAGTATTTTATTACTTTGATGTTATTGTAAATGGCATTGTTTACACTATTTCATTTTTCAATTATTCATTTCTAGTGTATAGAGCTACAATTGATTTTTGCATATTGATCTTGTTCTTCAATCTGCTAAACTTGTTTATTTAGATCTAATAGAGTTTTTGTGGATTCTTTAGGGTTTTCTATATGTAAGATCATGTCACCTGCAAATAGATATTTTTACTTCTTCCTTTCAAATTTGGAAATCTTTTTTCCCCCCTTATCTAATTGCCCTGGCTAGAATCTCCATTACAATGGTGGATACAAGTGGTGAGAGTGAACATCACCATCTTATATCCGATTTTAGGAGAAACACTTTCAGTCTTTTGCCATTAAGTCGAGATGCTAGCTTAAGGTTTTTGTAGATGCCTTTTTTTTCAGGTTAAGAAAGTTGTTTCTTATTCCTAGTTTGTTGACTTTTTTTTTTTTTTTTAAATCATGAAAGGGTGCTGGATTTTGGCAAATGTTTTCTCTGTGTCTCTTGAGATAACCATGTGACCCTCTTTATTATTATATTAACATGACGTATTACATTGATTATTTTCCTACATTGGACCAATCTTACATTCTTGGGATCAATCCTACTTTTTTTATGGGTGAACAGTCCTTTTTATATATTATTGGATTTTGTTTGCTAATATTTTGTTGATGATTTTTGTGTCTATATTCATAAGGGATACTAGTCTGTAGTTTTCTTTTCTTGTGATGTCTTTGTCTGGTTTGTGGTATCAGGGTAATTCTGACCTCATAGAATGCATTAGGAAATGTTTCCCTCATTTATATATGCAGTGTCAATGAAGGAGTAGTGTAAATTTTTCTCTAAACATTTGGTAGAATTAACCAGTGAAGCGATATGGTCCTGGGTTGTTCTTTGAGGGAAATTCTTTGAGTACTTGGCATTCATTTCTTCATTTCTAGTGATATTAAATTTTTTAAAAAAACATATTTTTGGTGACTGTTATATAGTCAATGTAGATACATCTGAAACTTTAATTGTTTCACTGATATTCAATGATTGTTTGCATCAGTTCTACAATATCTTTTATACAGTACATTTATAATACCTTTTCATATCTGGAAGGGCAAGTTTCTCCTCATTACTCTTCTTTTGTTAAAAGATACTTTTTTTTTTTTACGAAAAGGTAAAAATCATGTGTCTCATACAGCTATAAAGTGAACATGAGTATTTATATCTCATCAGAAATTAACATTTTACTTAACTCATTAATTAATGAGGAGACAAGTAAGATGTTACAATAGACTCAAAAAAGAATTCAGAGTAGTACCTATATAAATAGAGAATGCTGAACTAAATTCACAAATACATGCAAAACTGTGGTTTATTTCCTAGGCAGGGGTGGGGAAATCAATTGTCCTTTCATTTGACATAATTTATTTGCATGCTGTTATCTGCAACTTACTAGAGCTGTAAAGTTCGTGGAAGACAATAAAAGGCACAGATAACCCATAGATAAGGAAATCACAGAGATTCCACAGAATCAGATAACCTAGACGTTGCTTGATTTTCTGAAGAGACCCAATAATCTTTCTGCTCCATTTCAAAGTGTCACATTTCCCCCTACATTAAAAAAATGTATATATTTATGCTATTCACATATGCTTATTTTTCCAAACGAACTGTGTTAATTTCTAAAAAAGGTTGGAGGAATTTTATATTATTATTTTACAAAATGTTTCCATCTAGGAACAAGTTTTTTTTCTTTCTTTTTAAGCTCATTAAATGCTTGTCCTTTTCATCCTGTAGATTGTGACCAATTCTTGTTAATCCCAAGGTAATTTATCTTGGTATTGCGAGGAAACATCCTCTTTCCTTCATAGTTTCTAAATAGTTATCACTGGAACTTAGTGTATTTTTAAAAAAATAATACCTCTTGTATTGGTCATCTCACAAAATTCTCCTATTGGTTCTAATTATTTTTTAAAATTATCTGACTAATTTTTGCATTCATTCTTACAGTTGGGTACATTGAGATTGTAATTACTTGAGTGCCCATGGTTCAGTTGAGAACTAATTGTTTTCATCGAACAACAGTGTATATGTGCCTGTTGCACACGAGAGTGTTGGGATGAAGGTGAGTAGGAACTTGAGACAACTACCTTAAGCATCTCTTCTTGGTATTAACACTATTTATCTTGGAGACCTGCATTTTTTTTTCTGCCAAAGCTTGATTTACCTTTTCCAGTGAAATCTGGAAGAAATTGGGAGACTCTAACAGAATGCAGTTCCACAAGATCCTTGGCCCACTAGCATACAAATTACTGCTTTTAGTAGTTTGCAGAATTTCTGTACACTACTTTTAAAACTTATTTTGCGTTGATCTAATCTTTTTGCTCTTGGAACGCTTCTGGTTCTTTGACACAAATTTCAGGGCTTATTTAAATCTGTTTTATTTCAAGTAAGTGGCAACATTGTGAGTGCTAGATTAGCACTAAGAACCTACAGGTGGGAGGGATTTGCCGCAAAATATTTTCAGTGCAGATAAACCCAGTCCATTTTGGAGTGAGATGTCAGAGAATATATACAAGCCAGGAGGAGAGTTGGAATATATTTAACGTTTCAAAAAGTTGACTCATATTCCTATTTAACATCCTAGAAATGCATTTTGGAGTTAAACCCCTCTTGGGGACTTAACGACAAAGCACTCGTGGACTAGCTTTTGAAACCAAACATGTTTCTAAATAGAGGAATTTCTATGCTTGCCCTCTGGCTAGGCATTATTTTTTTCAATCCCTACAGTACCTAGTAGAGAGCTTTGCTCATTGTGGATGCTCAGCACATATTTAGTAAATTAAATTAACTGTGAAATATGACTTTTCCTCACTATTGACCAGGACTTGTTTTTTGTTTAGATCCACACAGCCAAACTATAAGCATCACACAAGGTGCTAGAGTACAGAATTTATGATCACAGACCCCAAAGTTAGAAATACTAGGGTTTAAACCCTAGTCTGGCATTTACCTAGTTCGGTGTGTTAAGTAACCTCTTTAAATTTCTGATTGCCCAAATTGGTGAGAGGATTGATAGAATGTATCAAAGCAGTTAGCATAATTCTTGGACAAGGTAAGAGCTCACTTCAGTTGCTGAAACTGAAGGTTTATTGTCCAAGAGGGAACAATTAGTCTCTGGTGTTTCCAAATCTTCAAAGAGATGAAAAACTTGAAAGATTCTTAGAATTAAGTTTTGAAGAAGATAAAGGCTGGAGAAGAATGAGATTTGAAAATCTTAACCTATTTTTTGGTAACTATAATAATATAGGGTAGCTCTGACACTGAGTGACTTACTTAATGAAATTTTATACTGCCTCATATTTAATATGCTCATTTCTAGGATGTAATAGAGAATACCTAGTAATGAATTCCTTAAGTATGGAGGGACCACTGGTTGCATGGAACTCAGATTGCACTTGTGTTTACCAGGTACTTCACTGAAAAAATAACAAGTATCAGGAAGGGAATTATTTTATATAATTTATATAATCACTTCAGGCAGAAGTACTCTTTTGTTAGATGAAACTTTTTTGTTAGATAGAGGAAAAGAATGTCAGCTGCTTTCCTTTAGTCAGTCAGTCTAAACACCGCCCTATGCCAGATGAGCCTTTACATAAGTATTGATATCTGTAAGGAAAATTTATCAAAAAATTGGAAATAAGGGAAAAGATTGGCTGCATGTTCTTTTAATGTCATTTTGGAGCATTTTCTAACAGACCTATTCATAGTTTATTTGGTTTTCTAGTCTAGGGCAATGTACTTTTGGTTGACTTACTTTTTACTACTGGTTAAGATATAGATTCTGTAAGTAGTATTTATTTATTTTTTGTCCGGTAGAGACAAGGTTCATCTTAAAATTAACCTCCTCTTAGGTGGTTTCCCTAATTCCTGTCCCATCCCCTCAAAGCCGAGTTATCCCTTGTCTGAACTCTCACAGAAGTGAAAAACACTTTTTAGTCTTCCTTGTCCTTGTCACTTTCTATAGGTATTTGTGTTACTTACTTCCCCATCTTATCTCTCTCACTACTGAGAAGAAGTATCTGGTGGGTACCAGATTCAGCATCTCTCACCTCACTTGTCACAATGCACATGGTAGGTGCATAGTATATGCACACGTTTTCTGGATGGATATTTTGTTAAACATCTGTAGTACCTGCCTGCTATAATCTACTAACCATGACCAGAAAGATACTAACTTCGATTTTGTCATTTGGGATTTTGAGAAATTAACCCTCCCTCCAAGAACTGCGTAACAGTTTAGCTAGAGCTAGTCCCAGCTCAGGAATAAGACATTAACGCACTGTTATCACCATTAAGCTTTAAGGCCCATCTTTATCTTTCCACATTGTCTAATTCAAATGAGGTTGGTAAAAGAAAACTTTTCCTCTTAGCAACCTAACCCTCTCCCTCCTCTAGCCTCTTTCTTGCCTTTTGTTGGTAAACTACTTCAGCCTCTGTTCTTTACTTTTAACAGTCGATCTCCCAGTCTTCTGGATTTTCAAACCCCAGTTCTGACACAGAATCCTCCCTGGCTTCCTACCCCTCTTCTCCTGCGGGATGGAAACAGTTTCTTCGCTTTGAAATGCTGACAACGAGAAAGAATGGGGGAGAGAGTTGCATTTAAACTTTTAAAAGTTGAGTCACGGCTGATTGCATAGCAAAAGCTCCGCAGTGTGGAGAAAAACTAAACGTGGTCTGGGCGGCGCGGGGTTGGGGCGGGGTCGACTTCTGCGGACAGGCGCGGGGGTCGAGCCCAGACCGCCACCGAGGCCTCGGCCGCCGCCTCGCGCGCGCCCCCCGCACCTCTTCCGCCCCGGGGTGAGTTCAGCTCCCTCTGGGGACCGAAGTCGCGCGCTTGCGTGCTGCGGTCGTAGCACCCGGTTCCGAGGCCGGCCCCTGAAAACCCCGAGCGAGGAGGGGGCGGCGCAGAGGAGGGAGGAGAGCTGGGGGCGCGGGAGGCCGGTGGGTGTTTGGGGGTGGAGATGTAGAAAATGTGACGCCGCAGCCAGGCCGGTGCCAGACCAGCGGACGCGGTGCCCGCGGTCGCAACCCGATCCCCGACGCTGCCGCTTGCGGAGGTGGCTCTGCCGAGAGCGGCGGCGGCGCAGCCACCCAGCCCAAACCCCAGCTCCCGGCCGCCGGGTCTCCACGGCCGGCGCGGAGGAGCCGCCGAGCAGCGCGAGGCTGGGGGCCCGCGGGCGCGGCCGCACGCAGCGCGGCGGGAGGCTGGGGGGCCGGGGCCGCGCCCTGGAGCGAGTCGGAGGCCGCGGCCGGGGCCGTGGGGCGGCGGCTCCCCGCGCCGCTCCGGGGGCTCGGGTGCCCCGACAGGGCCCCGGCGGGGCCATGGCAGCCGGGAGCATCACCACGCTGCCCGCTCTGCCCGAGGACGGCGGCAGCGGCGCCTTCCCGCCGGGCCACTTCAAGGACCCCAAGCGGCTGTACTGCAAAAACGGGGGCTTCTTCCTGCGCATCCATCCCGACGGCCGAGTGGACGGGGTCCGGGAGAAGAGCGACCCTAACAGTGAGTGCTCTCGCTTTCCTCTCGCCCTCCCCCCGGTTTCCATCTCCGGGTGGTTCTTCCCCCCTCCCCTTCATTCCAGCCTCCGCGCGCTCTCCTCTCTCTGCTTTTCACCCCGACCCTGGAGGGACCTGTGGTTTCTTTCCGCGTAGCCCGCGGCGGTTTCAGGTTCACCACCTCGCCCCCTCCTCCACCGACCTGCGGTGTACGGTTAGACGCCCGCGCCCCCCAACCCCGGACCTGTGGGGTTTGTGCCACTTTCCCCTGGCACCAGTGCCCTCGGCCCGGCCGGCTCCTTTTGCGCAGACAACCTGTCGCGTCGGGGATGCCCGGCGGCGGAGCGGAGGTGAGCCGCTCGCAGATGCCGCCCGGGGCCTCGCGTGGCTCCGACCCTCCTCTTTCCCAAGTTTGTCGTTCCCTGGGTAATGACAGAAGAGACCGCGGCAGAATCAGTCGTGCTTCCTTGGAAAAATACCTTTCCAGAGTCGTGCCCTTAAATTGACTTGTGTCGGTAGGACCGGAGGCGGCTGACACTGCTCTCTCCCGAAACTCTTAAGAGCTAATAACCGAGGTTATTGTAGCCAGCTTGCAAAATTTCTATTTTTTTCGGAATTGGCAAAAGCTGAAAGGGTAAAAAATGTGGACTTTGTCGATAAGATGTGGCAGATATTTGTTTCAGTAGTGAAAAGAACTGCAAAAACCTTCGCGCCAAACTCTTGGGACCATGAGGGTCACTTAACTCCTTCGCCTCTTTCCTCATCCCTGAAAAGGGAATAATATCTATCTTGCAGTAATTTTTGATTATCTAAAGTGCGGGACAAGGTGGAGAGGCAGGGTGGCAGCTCACTAAATGTTACTGGACGCTTTCTTTAAAAAATCATCTATTTGTGCTTATAAAAATAATGCTGGCATTGATAAGTGGTTGTAAAAATTTAGTTGTACATCAGAATCACCTGGATGGTTAATACACAGATTGCTGCGTCCCATCACACAGAGCATCTGATTCTTTTTTGTCTGGGGTGAAGGTCCCGAAAATACCCACTTTTTTGTTTCTTTTTTTGAGACTATGCTCTTTTAACAAGCTCCTGGGTAATGTTGATTTGGGGACCATCCTTAGAACCACTGAGCTAGAGAAAAGAGTAAGAAAAGGGCATAAAGTGGGCTGATTTACAACACTGATGAAATATGAAGTAAGAGAAAGAGGACCAGAGTAAATATTAACTTGCAAGTGTGGATAAAACATCCTGTTTTAGAAGTGGTGTGTTCTGACATCCCTTTTTGGGTGCCGGGATTGAAAATGGGATCTTCTGTTTGTCTGAGAGAAGACTGGAGGGGTCTAGAGCTTCCCTTGTGGTAGTTCTGTCTTTATTTTGGGTGCTAATGGGAGTGCCACTCAACTCTGGGATGAAAGAGGGAGGAAGAGGTCGTGAAGCTCTGCAGCCAAACTTGAGTTGACATCGGAATGGGAAAACATCTATATTAATTGGGACATTATGGCTTCCAAAACGAAAACAAGCAAAATAGGGTTTAAAATTTTTTTACGCCTGCCATAATTAAAAATTTTATCAGCTGCTCACATTGTCTGGTAAAACACGGGTGCTTGTAATGACGCTGAGATGCTTGTAATGACGCTGAGCAAAAGCAAGTTCTTGCCCCATCCGCTTAATTAAAGGCCAGCTCCTCAGAGGAGGACAGAGTGGTTACCATTTCAAAGGAAATGTTCATATACACGGGTAAGACCTGTCTGGAATAATCATCACAATGGTAGGTTTTTAGTTGGAAATGACCATATAGAAAGGGTGAGGTCGCTCTATCCAGTTTCAGTTATTTCAGATATTAACCTTTGGCAATTTTATAGTATACTGGAAGAAAAGGCATCTATAATGGTTCAATATCATAATTATTTGTTAATTCTCAACCCTTGGTTACAGTAACCCAGTGTATTGATTAGTGTTGTTTCTCTATTCTGGTAGCTTGAGTAGATTTCACAAAATTCTGTGTTTGAAATTTGTTCTGCAGTTGTTGGTTAGGCTATCTCATCTGATTAGTGCAAGGTACATGTAGTCCCCACTCAGTTATATTCGTTTCTACTACCACAAACTGCTAATAATAAACAAGGAGCATGCTTTGTGAATAAAATACAGAACTTCCTCTAGATTAGGTTAAGATTTGGGATTTCCTCTGGTAGTTTTTTTTCTATACTCTCTTAGTTGGTGAATCAATTTTTTTTTGAAATATTTGATACCCTATTTGCCTTAGGCTAAGACTGTTGGGGCTAGAGAATAGGATAATTCTGAATTGCGTATTACATCACTAATTTTCTAAAACCAGATGTTAATTTTTTTCTTCCTAACATGGGTTGGACCGTCATTTTTGTAAACTTACTTTAACTCAGGGATTCTCAAATGGGAAAGGTTTTGCCTCCTGGGGGACATTTGGCAATGCCCGGGGTCGTTTTTGTTCGTAATGACCTGGAGGAATGCTTTTGGTAACTAGTGGGTAGAGGCCAGGGATGTTGCTGACCATCCTACAATGCACAGGATGCCTCCATGCCCCAAACAAAGAATGGTCTGGACCAAAACAGCAATAGTACCAAGATTGAGAAACCCTGCCAGTTTTATAACTAGCTAAAGAGAAGATGTGTAAAGTGTAAAGTGTAGAATACTCATCCAGATTGGTGGAGATAATTACTTTTTTATTTTTTTCAAAAAAGATACCATTTACCAGGCAATAGACTGACAAGAATTCAAACCTAAAAATGATGAATGTAGACCACTTATGTGTAGCCCAACAGTATATGTTTCTGGTACGTTGAAGATGTACTAATGGTTGACAAAATCAGAAGGACACCAAGATGGGAAAGATATAACAGAAAATGAGTATGGTCTATGGACATGACATGACAGTATTCTCCTAATCCCCCCTCCCCACAAAAAAATCTGCTAGACAATAAGAGAAATAAAAGTAGAGTGAGTTAACGTAGTAACAATTTCCCATTGAACAATGGCTCAGATATCTAGGCATTTGAAAACTTGAAAACCCATGGCTGTATTCCTTGAATTGTTTTGTCCAACTAACCTGATAATCTTCGGAGATTTAGTCCTTTAGCATATCACTTTCTTGCCCAGATGTCTTTCAGAATACAAATAACACTGGAAAGGAAAACAAGTTCAGCCAAAAAGTTATCAGATTTTAACATTTAGTGTGACTTAAATTGTGGGTGCTATTTCTTTCTCAAAACCTGACCAGAAGGACTGGAGTCTGGGGAGGGCAGCTTTGAAGTCTGTGGCACAAATGGTGAGGGTGTAACTCAGCTAGAGGTCCCCAGGTAGTCTGAAGAGTGGGGGCAGATGTGGGAATGAGTGAGACTATGTGGGAATGAGTGAGACTACGTGGGAAGGAGTGAAGCAGGAGAGGAACAACAAACTGAAAGGGGAAGTGGGAGAAGATGATTTGAAGACAGACTTTCCAACTCCCCAATTTTGCTGAAGGCCAACTCTCCTTACCTGTATATTCTCTTGAGTTGTTTTCCCTTGAAAGAACCCATTTTCTGACACTTTTCCTCATAGTCTGACATAATCTTCATTGGACGTGAGTATCTTGATAAAAGTAAGATGTTAAGAGTGATTACAGGGTCTCTGTGTCTCCAGCATGTGCACTACAAATCCTCCTTCCTTTGAAACCCTGGATTTTGGGGCAGCCCTTTTCCAAATGTCCATGCGATATACGTATATGTTAGGTAAATATATTCTTAAGTAGTGAACCATGTAAAAGCATTCAGAAAAGAGAACATTTTTATTCTAAGCAGCACCTACAACATCTGGCCAAGGACAATACATGAAATATATGCTATTTGTTCACATTTTAGCATTAAATGTGTTCCATATGCTATTATTTAAGAAAAAATGAAGGTAGTTAGAAGTGCTGGATCTATCCTCACGCTTCTCTTGGGAGGTAACTGATTGCCACACTTCTCTGATTCTAGACCCCAGAAGATGCTGAGACTTGGAGAGGCTGGGGGACCTGTCCACTCCCGTGGGGACAGGAATGTGGTCCATCTCTGCTGGAACCCCATGCTCTTTGCCCTGCATTTCTTCCATGCAACCCCAATCAAAAAAACACTGACTTGTGAAAATCAAAAGGTGGCTTCGTACCTCTTAGTTCATGGATCTCATTTTATAGAAGAGGATATTGAGGTTCAGTGAAGTCAAATGATTGCCTGAGTCAAATGATTGTGGACTTCCTCATTTATCATATTGAGTAAGCTTCTTGCCCCCTGGGCCTTTGCCTTTTATTTCTACCCTCCCCCAGCCTCATTGCTCTCTTGCATTCAGAAACTGTACTTTGAGTCCCCCTTAGGTTAGGCTTCCTTAATTTCAGAGTACTGAGTTAACTAGCTTCTCTGAGAAGGTTTTACTTGCCTATTGGTGGCCTCAGTGTGTATTCCTGGTAGCTACCTTTCACTACTGCCTTTATATAAATGACACTGTTGATTTAATGATACTAGATTCTCTCCCCCCAACTTTTTTGGGTAAATCTGGCAAGTGGGTCTCACTAGTTTGCCTTAATAAACATGCTGTTTACTATGATACTATTTGTATATGGTAAACAAATGAAGTAAGGCTGTTGTAATAGCTCATTTACTTGTGGAAATCATGTAATTGGTACAGCAATGAAAGGACAATTCATGAGTCATAGATATTACCACACCTTAGTAGCCCTTGAAAATAAGTGATGTCAGGGAGTGAGTGTAGCTTGGTGGTTGAGCACCTGCTTTGCATGTATGAGGTCTTGGGTTCAATTCCCGGCATCTCCAAAAAATAAAAAGTAAAAGTGATGCCAAATGACTTCAGCCTAGAGAAGGCAATATCCCCCTGTGACATGCCCAGAATGCTTTTGTTGTGTTTTCAAATGGCCATTATATAAACAGGCTTTGACAATGATGCAACAACCCAGTTTTAAATACTCTCTTTTTGATTTATGTCATTTTAAATGGATGCCCAAGAATTTAAAGTTTAATTTGAAAATAAGATGTTACTGATGTAGTAACCAAAATATGAATTATCCTTTATACATTATAAGCCTAAAATTAACTTTATTCATCTACACTTTGGTTCTCAGAAATCATCAGTTATGTTGAAAGGGGTGGTTTGAGGTCTTACATTATTAAAACTGTTATTTTCAGACCACGAATGCCTGTATAACAAGATAGTAACTACACATGTGCCATGGCTTTTGCTTATTTTTTCAGTTATAGTATTTGTTTAAACAAAAAGCCTCCTTTGTTCTGTGGCATACATTTATTAGAAGCTGGCCTGGGCAAAGAGTGTATGACCATGAAACAGAGCAATGCAAATCAGCACAGTTAGGGCTCAACCCTGAAGCTTTAACCTCGTTAGTATATTTTATGAAAACAGATGTTGTGTTGTGTTGTGTTCTGTTTTTGAGCTTGTCATTTTCTGTGCCCTGAAAGTTGTACTTTCTTGGACTTCCATAGAACTTGTATATCATCAGTGCTCAATAAATATTTAATAAATATTTACTGCTTGCTGGTGTGCAAAATAATTTGTTAAGATTGATTGTCAATGTAGAACCTCTGTTGTACCATTAGAAGATGCAGTTGAGGCACCATGAGATTCAATGTTTCCATGTTGTAGCCTGTTTGGTCAGCTTTGTGCTTTTCTCCTATTGAAAGCTCCCTTTAATAATTACTACCACTGAGACTCTCTGCACTAGGTTATTTTTAGCCACTGGAATTCAGGACTCAAAGAAAAGTGGACCTTAGGGAAGTTCACCTCTTGAGCTATAGTTTAGGGGTCTTAGAAACCAGACTAGTCCCATTCTAAACTCCTCAGGGACATTTTTAATTCGAAGAAATTTGGAGGGCCTGGCAGCAATAGACAACCAATTTCAGTGTTTAGCTTGTGTCTCATCCCAGCTGTCTTCTCTCACCCTTCCTGCATAGGGTGACTTTGGTCTTTTCCAGTTGTATCCTTAATGCTTACTCATTCATTTACAGAAATTTGTAATGGGTGTGTGTGTGTGTTTGTATTTTCAAAGGGCTATTTACTTTCCCAAATTAACTCAACATCTAAATTGACTGTCCAGTAGAATTCTCAAGTGAAAAGTTCACAGAATTTAAAGGTATTGTGGAGATTAAAAAAAACACAAAAAAACAGAAGAGAAAGTATGTGAATATATATGTTCCGGATATGATCAATTATTGAAAGGAATTATCTTGGTTTAATTTATAATTAAACTACACATTAATTTACAATTAAAATTTACAAGGAAGTGATCTGCCAAGGAAGAAATATATATATATGTGTGCGTATGTATAGATACACACACATACATATATATATTTTGTATTAGAATGACCACTACTAAAAATACAGAGGACTACAAGTGTTGGAGAGGATGTGAAAAGATAGGAATGCTTTTTCACTGTTGGTGGGAGTGAAGAATGGTACAGCACCTTTGGAATGTTTGGCAGTTCCTAAAGAAGTTGAATGTAGATTTGCCATGTGACTTGGCCATACCATTACTGGTTATAATCCAGCGGAACTGAGAGTAGTGACACGAAGAGACATCTGCAGACTAATGTTCATAGTGGCATTATTCACAATGGCCAAAAGATGGAAACAGCCTTGGTGTCCATCAACTGATGAAAGATGAACAAACTGTGGCATATTCACATGATAGAATATCATGCAGCTGTAAAAAGAAATGAAGGCGTAAAACATATGACAAGATGAATGAATCTGGAAGATATTATGTTGAGTGAAGCAAGCCAGATACAAAAGGACAAATACTGTATGATTGTGCTTTTGTCAACTAAATGTATTGTGTAATCTTATGGAGTTAATAAGTTGAATATAGGTCTCCATAAAATAGAATGAGTTTAGAGAATGGAAAGCTGAGGGTTAACTAGTGCAGAATTGGTAAAAAGGATGTGTGGCAAAAATGTGGTATATACATACGATGCAATACTATGCTGCAGTAAGAAGTGAAATTAGGACACATTTGGTAACATGGATGAATCTTGAAGACATTATGTTAAGTGAAGGATAGCAGTTTGATATAGTTATGAATTCCAAAAATAGATATTGGATTATATTTGAATCTGGTCAGTACCTGGGCATGATTAAGTTATGATTAAGGCTTTGATTTTGCCACATTACTAGGGCATTGAGTCCCCACCCCTTGGTGAGTAGGGACTCACAGATAAAAGGCATGGCAAAGGACAGAGTTGAGGGTTTCTGATGTTGGAGTTTTGATGTTGGAATTTGATGTCTTTGATGTCTTAAGCTGAAGTCTTAAGCTGGAGCCCCAAGAAGTAAACATGCAGAGAAAAGAGAAGCAAGCCCCAGAAAGAGAGGACCTGAGCCAGGAGAAGAACACAGAGGAATAGGAATGGCGCCTTAGACACAGCAGAAACCCCCGGGAGAGAGACAGAGTTGTTCACCTGATAGTCTACAGCTGGCCTTGTGGAGACAGAGGAGCTGAGCCCAGAGGAACCCAGGAAGCCTGAATCCTGTCAGATGTTGGCAGTCATCTTACTCCAACATGTGGAAATAGACTTTGGTGAGGGAAGTAACTTATGCTTATGGCCTGGTATCTGTAAGCTCCTACCCCAAATAAATACCCTTTATAAAAACCAACCAACTTCTGGTGTTTTGCATCAGCACCTCTTTGGCTGACTAATACAGAATTTGGTACCAAGGAGTAGGGAAGTGCTTTTGCAATTACCGAAATGCTGGAACAGTTTTATAAATTGGTAAGGGGTGGTTTTTGGAGGAATTGTGAGATGCTTGATGGAAAAGGCCTAGATGCTAAAGAGACTTCTTTTTGATGCCTCAGAAGTGAATGATGACACGGAGAGCTGACATGGCAAGATGACGCAACAAAAACACAGATTCCCAGTGCCACTGATAAGGATAGAAGCAGTCACAGAAGAACACAGCATATGGACACAGAGAGCAGACAACTGCGGGGGATGAGGGGAGAGAAATAAATAAATAAATCTTTTTTAAAAAAAAGGAAATGATGAAACTATTATTGGAAACTGGAGGAAAGGCAATCCATGTTTTAAAGTTTCAGGGAACTTAGCAAGAATAACTCCTGGTGTTTTAAGGAAGGCAGGATTTGAAAGTGGTGAGCCTGGGCATTTAGCTGAAGAAATTTCCAAAGTACACCCGGAGAATGAGGCTTGGCTTCTGCTTGCAGGTTATAGCACAATGCTAGATGAGAGAGAGATGCTGAGGACTGAACTGTTGGGTACAAAGAAAACAGAAACTGATTCTGGAAATTCCAAGCCTTTGAAAATCAAGCTCCCAGATGAAAGTGCCTCACTGAGGACTTAACTATACTTGAAACTTGTAAGTCAGGATTGAAGATGCAGTATTTTGGAAAGACTTGTAGAAAATCTTACTCTCTGATGGCTTGGACCCCTGCTTCTTGCATGCTAAACCAACAAGGTTTCTGAGAGAGTTGTATGAACAAAACCACTGTCAGCTTGGACTAAAAGGGAAATAGAAAGGAGAGGTTGAATGAGAAACAGCCTTAAGAAGAAAACCATGGAAGCTGAGATCTGGAATTAAGGCATCACCTTGGGCCAAAAGAGGCACCCCACCCATGTGTACAGAGAGGGTGAGTTTGTACCAGCAGTTAAAAGAGGGTGGATGTTCTCACCCGATGTTCTGGGAGAGTTTTGCTGCCTCAGGGTACAGAGAGGGTGGAGCACATTCCCCAAGGATTATGACAGTTAAGGTCAGCAACCCACAGGTCTGAGATGGGTGGACCTGTCCCCCATGGATTAGGGAAGGCCAGGTGGTTAACTCGTTGCTCTGAGTGGGTTGAGCCTCTGAGTGGATTGAGCCAAAGGTTAGGGGGAATGTTGTCTTCACGTCACTGTACTAGGGGGGTTAAGATTCTAACCCAAAGATTGGGCAAGGTGTGGCAATCACCCCAACACTCTTGGAGGGAGAGATTTGGAGCTTGGTTGACACCCAGATGCTTGATGAGGGTGGAACCAAGAAAATGGCCATTGGAGAAGCATGTGGAAAGGGTGGGTTCCCATAAGGCACCAAGGAGAAGAAACCATCATCTTAAGAATGACTCTCAGACTGAAATCGAGTGGAGGATGCCCTGCAAGTTTACTGACCTCTAGAGGACCCATGACTCATGTTTCCCTCCCAGTTTCTCCTTATCATAATGAAAATGTTCATCCTTTGTCCATTTGTGTACTGGAAACAGATAAATCGTTTTGTAAGTTTCAGAGATCTATAGCAGACTGGACTTTGCCCCAAGATAAACTGAATTTCTTTAAATTGATTGTGATATGATTTAGTACTTGCATTACTACTGATTTAAGTTTTTTTTGAATACTTTAATGTCTTTTTGAAATTCAGAGGGTGGAGTACAGCAGTTCGATATAGTTATGAATTCCAAAAATAGTTATGAATTCCAAAAATACATACTGGATTATCTTTGTAACCTGGTCTGTACCTGGGCATGATTAAGTT
Source organism: Dasypus novemcinctus (assembly GCF_030445035.2). Lineage (NCBI taxonomy): Eukaryota > Metazoa > Chordata > Mammalia > Cingulata > Dasypodidae > Dasypus > Dasypus novemcinctus. The sequence goes on along the minus strand of NC_080673.1, from coordinate 74,887,785 downwards.
ATGATTAGGGTTTTGATTGGGCCCCATCATTAGGCCATTGAGTCCCCACCCCTTCGTGAATGGGGACTCACAGATAAAAGACGTGGCAAAGGACAGAGTTGAGGGTTTCTGATGTTGGAGTTTTGATGTTGGAGTTTGATGCTGAAGTCTTAAGCTGGAGCCCCAGGAAGTAAGCACGCAGAGAAAAGAGAAGCAAACCCCAGGAAGAGAGGACCTGAGCCACGAAAAGAACACAGAGAAATAGAAATGGCTCCTTAGACAGGGCAGAAACCCCAGGGAGAGAGACAGAGCAGTTCATCTGATAGTCTGTAGCTGACCTTGTGGAGAGAGGCAAAGTCTAGAGAACCTCATAGTCTACAGCTTACTTTGTGGAGAAAACAGAGGAGCTGAGCCCAGAGGAACTCAGGAAGTCTGAACCCTGGAAGATGTCGGCAATGTTCTTACTTCAGCACGTGGAAATAGACTTTGGTGAGGGAAGTAATTTATGCTTATGGCCTGGTATCTGTAAGCTCCTACCCCAAATAAATACCCTTTATAAAAACCAACCAGTTTGTGGTATTTTGCACCAGCACCCCTTTGGCTGACTAATACATGAAGTAAGCCAGGCACAAAAGGACAAATATTGCAAGGTCTCATTAATATGAACTAAATGTGAAGAAGAAATGCATGTACTGTGCAATATAAAATTTCTTCATATATACTGTACATTGTACATTCTTACTTTCTTTTGTGCCACTGTCCTAGTATCCTGTACTCTCTTTTTTACATCACCTTCTTCTTTTTTCTTTTTAATTCCTTTAATCTGGTTTATGCTCCCAATATGCTACTTGAATCATTTCTTTGAGATCACCACCAATCTTATAGTGAAATCATATGGTCAGGAAATGGACTTGGCCCAGTGGTTAGGGCGTCTGTCTACCACATGGGAGGTCTGCAGTTCAAACCCCGGGCCTCCTTGACCCGTGCGAAGCTGGCCCATGCGCAGCGCTGATGGGTGCAAAGAGTGCCCTGCCACGCAGGGGTGTCCCCTGCGTAGGGAACCCCATGCGCAAGGAGTGCGCCCCATAAGGAGAGCCGCCCAGCGCGAAAGAAAGTGCAACCTCCCTAAGAATGGCGCCACCCGCGTGGAGAGCTGACACAACAAGATGACACAACAAAAAGAGACACAGATTCCTGTGCCGCTGACAACAACAGAAGTGGACAAAGAAGAACATGCAGCAAATAGACACAGAAAACAGACAACGGGGGGGGGGGGGGGCGGGGAGAAATAAATAAAATAAATAAATCTTAAAAAAAAAGAAATCACGTGGTCTTCTCCAATTTGTCATCCTACTTCTGACATTTGACATTAATGTCTACCTCCAACTTCTTGAGAATTCCTTGGTATCTATTATATCACATCAACCTGGTTTTCCTCTGGCCCATCCAATTCTCTTTTTCTGCTGTTCTCTTCTGTCTTCTGCTCTTCTGCTTTTATATTTCCCCGAGCTCTGTTTTCAGTCCTCTACCTTTCTGTGTACTCATATTTCTTCAGAGATCATTCATAGCCTCTTTCTCTGTCCTAATTTCCCATCTCTGTGTTGGTACTATGTTCCCTACTGCTTGGATGAATTTCCACTGAGATCCATCACCATGTCCCCACATTCAACATGAATAAAGCAAAACTCAGCATCATCTTTCTTACACTGGCACTGTTTCCTGTCAGATTTCTGTTTGTAGCAAAATTATTTTTCTACTCTCCAAAGCAGGACATCTTGGCGTCATCTCTGATGCCCTCTTTTTCTCCTGTATCCATATCTCTAAAATGTCTTCCAGCCTTAGGATTCTTCATTGCCCTGTCCCTTGATATCACCTTTCCTTTAATTTGCTTCTTCCCTTAGCATAAACCATCCTGATCTGGCTTTCCTTCTCAAATATGACCTGTTTGCTCAATCTTACTTCATACCATTTACCATACCATCCATATTTCCTGGACGTTGCCAGCATTTGGTGCTTTAATTACAGTTTCTCTAACCTGATAAAACCATCACTATTACAATGATTGATCTTTCCTCTTGTGATCATTGATTTTTGGAAAATCCTTTTTCCTATAAATTCTTTTTCTCCATTCCCTTCCCATTCACATCATTGTGTGGAAAATCTTTGTCTGGAAAAATCTTTGATTCAGTTCAGTGGTCTCCTACTCTGTGAAACTTTCCCCTCTCCCTTTTCCCAGGGAGAGTTGAATTGTTCTATCTCTGTTCTCCCATAGTACTTGATAAATATTCTATTACAGAACTTAATGCTTTTTACTATACTTAATTGTTTGTGTGTCTGTTTCCTATACTGGGACAAACGTTCTTTGATGGCCACTATGTGTGTGAGGACAGATACCGAAAATATGACTGTCCTCACACACATTGTAGCCACTCAACAAATATTTCAAGTTGAGCATGTACCAAACGAATTAGCTTAAGTTCCTTTCTCACTTTCCCTTCTCTTCCTCCTGCTCTGAGCCTTTAATATGTTCCCTGGCCTGGGAGGTCCTCTCTCTCATTTTACTTTATCCCAATCCTAATCATGCCTTAACAACCATTTCTCTCATGTTATCATATACCCATCTTTCCTTTCCTGTGTGCATTCTTAAAATTTTCTCTAATAGCTTGATGTGTTTTAATTTTATGCACCCCAATTTTATTGGACATTTCTAGCTGAAAAAACTCTTTAAAAATTCATACATTATTATATAAAAATCTGCTCTTTTTTCCATTCTGAAGACCTCAGAGACCCTCACAACTGAAATAATTTACTCAACCTAGAATTTCCTTGGCCCCATTGCTGAAGGTGTGATCAGTCTGAGGCCCACAAAGAGGTTCATTCTGTATGTGTTGATTTAAAACGAAGAGGTTCAGTTCAGTCTGTATGTGTTGATTTAAAACTTTAGTTTCTCTTTCTAGTCTAGAGTTTTATTTTTGTTTGGTTTTATGTTGAGTCCTCATTAACACTTGATTCCATTTATTCCATATCTTTGTAATTACCCATGTTCAACTTTGCACAATTTCTAGAGGAAGAGTGCAGTCGGCTGTTCCCTATTTCGCCATCATGGGTCTCCAGATTTAAAACTTTAAATAAGTATAAATACTACAGTATAAGACATTTAAAATGAATAAATTGATAAAGTGTAGCAGCACTGTAGTTCTTTTCTGCAAATGTTCTTCATGTTATTCAAAGGAAGCTGTGAAGGTAAAACCTAAGTATTTATTAAGATCACCTTTTATTGTGGAAGACTTTCTTTTTAGCTCTTGAGTAACATATCAATATTTCTATCCAGTATTCCATAAGGAATGCAAATCTGGGGAATTCATTCTTGACTCAGATGTTTTAATCTCAAGTATCTCTCTCTCTCTTCAAGTCTAAAACCAGTGGATCTAATTATACATTAGAATTAGGAACTGTTAGAGTCCTTTTTGGTTATGTGCAGATATTTTCATCTTAATAATCATTCAGATTTATGAGCCAGTATTCATCACAACAATCTATAAAACTCTTAAAAGGATAGAAATTGTATGACAAAGTGAGTCATAGTCTTTGTGATGTGATGTCTGCAAGGGTGGGTGGGAGCAATTGCTGGATGACCAGTCTCATTCTACTCCTTTCTAAGATGAATCATTTTGCAAATAGAAAACAATATTTTTTGTTTGCCATTACAGATATAGAGGAAGAAAGTAAAAGGTCAATACCTCCATGTACAATTTTTCTTTTTGAAATGTTTCATTTGAGCAGTTTTTGTTTTCAACTGGAAATGGAATTAATTTCACTAATGCTTATATACTTTTATATCTATTTCTTACTTTTTCTATTTATGTTACTTTTCTTACCTAGATTTTTCTTGATTGTCTCAAATATTATTTGACCTTTTCCTCATAGCTATTTCTAGCCTTTGTTCATTTGGAGATATGTTTTGGTAAGGAAGGATTGGTGCCATTTACTCACTGGCTAGATGACTACTTGAATTGGATGGGGATTCAAGAGAAGAAGGTCCCTTTCATCTTGGAAATTCTGATTTTGTGTGGTGTAATTGTCCATCTTGTACATCTGACCCTATTTTGTTACTTCTTGTCTTATTAGAAACAAAGTCTGAGAAGCTTTCCTCTGAGTCAGATTTAATCTCTACTCTTTAAATGTAAAACTGATTAACCTTATTTTGATATCTTCTTTGGAGTAAGGTCCTTGTCAAGAAAGTTATGTGAGAAGAGAAATATTCTATTTTGAGTGTGTTTCTTTCTAAATTTTAGAAGTTCTTTATCATATATTTATATATTCTCAATTCAGTAACTCAGTAATAAGAATATATTTCAAGTGAGATTGTAAAGGTAGTCTTTCTAACTGGGTTTGATAGAGGGTAACATAAAAAAGACATATGTAGCAGAAGTTGGATTAAAAATTAATGAATTATGGGGGAGCAAATGTGGCTCAAGCAGTTGAGTGCCTGCCTCCCACAAGAGAGGTCCTGAGGTGAGTTCTGATGCCTCCTGAAAAAAGAAAAACAGTGAACAAAACAAACAATAAAACCAACTCAGGGAAACCAGTATGGCTCAGTGGTTGATTGCCAGCTTCTTACCTATGAGGTCCTGGGTTCAATTCCAGGCCCCAGGTACCTCAAAAGAAAAAAAAAATTTAATGAATTACAGGGATGCTCCCAGCTCTTACAGGGTGGGAAAAGGGAGACATAGATTCCTTGGGGGGTGGAGGTGGTGGGGACGGACATTAGAGCCAAGAAGTATTCACGGGGTCTGTTCTGCTCTAGGAAGACACCTAGGGAATTTGCCATTGTGACTAGGCAAAGTTCCTCTGCTCTGTGGTAGAGAAAGGAATTGTTGTTTGACCTTAACCACTGTGTTCATAGGACTTTTATATTTATTTAGTATTTGCTGAATAAATGAATGAATGAAGTTCTTGAACATGTTCTGTGCCAGCTTTAAAATAAAAACTTTTATTTTGATTAAAAATATATGAGGCAAGTGTCATTTTCCTCATTTTACAGATAAGCAAAGTTTTTTCCCCGTTCGCTTTTCAAAACATGATCTCTCTGTTTGTGAAAACAAATAATTAATTGTTCATTTTAAACTCTTTTGGAAGATTTAGAAAATAGGTTTGTTGCCAGAATTCCAGATGGACAATGTAACAGAAATTAGAACTAGTGATTTAAAAACAAATTTAAACTCCCAGAGGCTTTGTCACATCCAGCAAAGTTAAAATCTCTCCCATCTCTGCTTCCACATCTTTCTCTATTTCACTCTGCTTTATTTAGGAAATATTTTTTATCATGACTTAGTATACAATTCTTCTCTAGTAGAGATTGCTCTCTGAAGAACTCAGATTTTTAAACAGCATGTACAAAATTAGAAACGGGGACATAATTAAGGATTAATGCTGTGTAAGAATGGAGGGAACCTCAAGACAGAGTCAGGATGATTAAAATTCAGAGTAAACTGGGGCATGCAGAAATTGCAAAGGAAATAACTAAAAGGAAGTTTTAAATGTATGGTTAGGCCAGCTGTCTTCACGAAGAGTCGCCATGGTGTCCTGCTTCAGCAGTGCTTGAACGGAACCAGTGCTTGCCCGTGTAGGCCAGCCACCCCTAGCTGCCTTCCACCGTCCTTCCAGTGTCGTGCAGCTGCCGCCGCTGCTGCTTCTCAACCTCCCACCATGAGGACCACATCCCTGTCGCAGGTGCGCCAGAACTGCAAGCAGGACTCGGAGGCCGCCGTCAATTGCCAGATCAACCGGGAGCTCTATGCCTCTTATGTTTACCTGTCGATGTCTTAATACTTAGACAGTGACGATGTGGCTTTGAAGAACTTTGCCAAGTACTTTCTTCACCAGTCTCATGAGGAAAGGGAACATGCTGAGAAACTAATGAAGCTGCAGAACCAACGAGGCAGCCGAATCTTCCTTCAGGATATCAAGAAACCAGAACGAGATGATTAGGAGAGCAGGCTGAATGCAGTGGAGTGTGCATTACACTTGGAAAAAAGGTTGAATCAGTCACTACCAGAACCGCACAAACTGGCCCCTGACAAAAACGATCCCCACTTGCGTAACTTCATTGAGACCCATTACCTGAATGACCAGGTAAAGTCCATCAAAGAAGTGGGTGACTACGTTACCAACCTACGCAAGATGGGGGCCCCCGATTCTGGCTTGGCAGGGTATCTCTTTGACAAGCACCCTCTGGGAAGCAGTGATGATGAGAGCTAAACCTTATGTCGGTTTCCCCAGAGCCACAGGGTTGTGCATGTGTGTTGGGTTTAGCTTTTTTATAAGTTGTATCAATGCCCACCAAGTTCTTTCAGTGATACCATTCCTTCAAATAAAGTAATTTGGTATCAAAAAAAAAAAAAGTATTGTTAGACCTTTTCCAGAAAATTTGGAATAGGCTCACTATATAAGAGTAAAAAAAAAAACAACAGAAAAAAAGCAGATGTACTGAGGTCTATTTTGTTTTAATTTTCTTTACCAAGTGAGATAGTCAGTCAACCAGTAATTTTTTGTGTCTACTTTGGGAGAAAATAAAGACCAAGATAAAGAGATATCGAGAAAGTATTTAGCCATCAAGAAAGACCATACATCCAGAAATGTGTCTAAAATTAAACTCTCCTTTCTGTGAAAATACTTCCCCTTTTCCCTACTCTCTTATTTTTTGACACATTGTTACCATCTGCCTTGCCAATCATCACTTGGAGTAAATTTCTTCTTCTCTGTTTCCTAAGTCCTCACATCCCTTCTCAAGCCTGGCAATTTAGTTTCTGCAGGTGTCTGTCACACCAAAGCTGATCTCTCCATTCTGGCTCTAGCTGCTCTAGTTCCAGCCCTAACCTTCAATGGTCTAGCCAACCCCATCTATGATTACATGCTGTTCTTTGCCAGAGTAATCTTCCCAAAGATCAGCTCTGGTTATGTTACTCATCTCCTTCAGGAAAAATTATATCTTGTTCATCTTCAGGTCCCACAAATCCAATCCCCTGGAACACACATTGCCCCCAAGAGCTTACAGATGTGGTCACTGTTGAAAGTTTCAAGAGATGAGGGACAGTAGAGAAGTCACCAGCAGTTGGGTGGTTGTCACGGATGTCAAAAAGTGGGGTAAAGGTGTTTTCTGGGAATTAGAAATAGGTAGTAAACTCATGATTTGGGTTCCTGGGGTCCCGAGATAGTTTAGTGAACACAAGTCTTGTGGAAACTGAGAAGAGAAAATAACAGATTAAGTCTTAAATAGAGTACTAGAATGGAATAGTAAAATACAGTAGGCTTAATATGTAGATTTCAAGGAGTATTTGACCAAATTCCTTATAACAATCTTTGGCAAAAGAAGTACATTTGCTTCAGGAGAGTCTAGAACTTTTTGTGACTGGACTTCATAGACCCAGGGCCTGAGAACCAAACCCTGCCCAAAGCCAGTTTTGTAAATCCAGTTTTATTGAACAACATCATTTGTTTAGGTTTGGTAAATGGCAGCTTTTGTACAAAAAGGAAGTTAAATACCCTTAAACTTAAAATATTTACCGCCTGGCCCTTTATGGAAAAATTTTGCCCGCATTTGGCTTAAGTCATTGTTTTTCGGAGGAGCAGGCAATCTTTAGTGCTGGTGTTTTTGCTATACCCAATTATTAAAATTCTATCACCTTGGGAAGCGGCTGTGGCTCAATCAGTTGGGCTCCTGTCTAGGCAAAGCTGGCCGTGGGCTGCGGAGAGCAGCCAGCCCGTGGGCCGCGGAGAACAGCAAGATGATGCACCAAAAGGGAGACAAGCAGATACAGAAAAAATGTGCAGCAAAAGAAACAGCAAAAGAGACAGCAAAAGAAAAGGAACAAGCCGCAAGGGGCGGGAAATAAATAAATAAATAAATCTTTAAAAAAAAATTTTATCACCTGTGTCTGTGGCTTGTATTGATATTCTTTAAATCTCTAGACAGGAATTGTTATATCCAGGCTGATCTCTCATTTTAAAATTTGTTTATTAGTGATCTGTCATTTTTACTAAACTGGAAGAATATTCTCATGCTCTTCCTCTATAAAGGTAAACATTTTCCTGTACCTGAAATTGTCATATGGGTTTATTATCATGACCTAAAAGTATTCTTAATAGATAGTAGACCCTTTCTAGTTACCACCAGAAAGAAAAGCTTTAGATCATTATTCCAAATCAGAGTCATAATTTTTGCTAGACCCTCATCCCAGTTTTTATTAGTAACAACAATGAAGCTAATATCCCTAGCCAACAGAATTCATTTTCTTAACTTACATAGATGCTTTGCAACTCAACTAGTTTTTCTTGGAAGTTGTTAAAGGAAGTTACATTACTCAAAGTTAGATAGTTTATGAGTGTTTTAATGAGATTTTAAAAAATTTAAACAGTTGGGATATCTGTTTAGTTACACCTACTTTGGATATTTTCCAGACTTAAAATTATTTTTGGCCATGCTTAGTGATGTAGAACTGTGGAGCTTTTATGTTGTAAAATTCGTGAGCATCTTGCCCTTGCCCATAGCTCTAACCTCCACAAGTTGGTGGGCAGTCATCTTTGTTGATTAGAGTGCCTCTGTTTCCAGAAGGAGCCTGGCATCCCCCGTGGCTGACTGTTAAACACAAGTGTATATATATACACACACACACACACACACAGTGGGAGATTCTAACTTGGGGTCCATGGACAAGCTTTAAGTTTCCATGATCCACTGAAAATAGATGCAAAGTGTTACATGTCAGGGTGTTTTTGTGAGGAGAGGATACTTAGCATTTTATCAGATTCTGTGGTCCTATATTAAGGACAGTATCTCTAGATACATAAAATATGTCTTCTAATTAACCTGGTCATATTTGGGTCACCTCATGGAGTACAACTTCTAGGTGTCAGGGCAAATACATTTACCAAATAGTGTGTTTATGGTGAGTAATTTTACTAGAACTATCTCTATGAAACATGTTCATATGTTAATTATATGAACTTTTTAAGGCTCTTGTCTGGTATAGCAGTGTCCCCTCCAAGGTCTTTGCAAGAAGTTTCTCTTTGATAACCAGGTCAAGACTAGTTATGCTTCTTCTTAACAGCCAGTTCATTTTTACCTTATGGTTCCTGCAAACTTTGTATTGCTCTTGGCTATTAGAAATCCAAACTTGTGGCCTGCATCCAGCAAGTAAAATAGTCTTACACCTGGCTTCACCAATTTTCAACCCTCAGTTTCTCTTTTGCCCTATTTAAAAGTCATTTTAAAAGTTTTATTCTTACTATATTGTTAATATCTATATAGGCCACCTTAAATACTTTTTGAGACCAGAAAAGTTATCACTCAATAAAAAAATTCTTCATTAATTTGTTATTTTAATTCCAAAGTATCTGTTATAGCACTATACACAGTGTTGGGTGCCAGAGATTAAAAAGTAAAATAAGATATGGTCACTGCCTTCTGCAAGGTAAGAAAGAAATGTGAATTGGCAAGGGCGGTAAAGTTTTATGCCTTTGCATATGTTCTGTCTTATGCCGCAGTGAGGTCATACTAAAGAGGACAGTCAATTCTAAATGGGAAAGTCAGAAAAGGCTTCAAACAGGAGCGACCACTGAACTGGGTTTGGAAGGTGAGTAGGTGTTTTCCAGGCAGACAGGGTGGGTAAGGGCTTGAAGGACAGGGAAGCAGTGTGAGTAAAGGCACTGAGATGCCAAGTTTGGTAAATCTTGGGAAATGCCAGCAGTTTGGTATGGCTGGAATATAGAGTTATGGTGAGAATTAAAGTCAGTCAGATAGGCTAGGGTTGGATTATGATGGGCCCGGTTAAGTCGTATTGAAGAATTTGTTCTATCCTGGAGACAGTGGAGAGTTATTAAAGGGTTTTAATCAGCGGATTAAGGTGATTAGATTTCGATATTTTTGAAAGACCATTTAGAGAGGAGTGTGGAATGGATCAGCGAGTGTAAGTCTTGGTGCAGGGAGGACAGTTAGGAAATGATTGCAGTAGTCCAATTAAGAAGATATTAGAGTCTGAGTTATACTAGTAAAAGTATGGATAGAGAAAAAGGAACAAATTTGAGAGATATTAAGGAAAAGGAAACTGCAGGATATGAAGTTGAATAGACATGGGTGACAAAAAGAATGAGGGTGACTCTAAGGATTCTGATGTGGGCATTCTGACTTGGTGCCGTTCATTCAGGTTCGAAATTTAGGAGGATGCAGGGTAAGGTGCTTCAGGCATCTTGAATTTGAGGTGGTTATGGAACATTTAGGTGAGATGCTTTGGGATGCATGTATCTAGAGCTCAGAGAGATTTGGGCTAGAGATATAATTTGGGGAATGATCAGCCTGCAGGTAGTATTTGAAGCCATGATAATGAATGAGATTGCTTTTGGAGAGAACAAATTGGGAAGTGGGCCAAAGCCAGAGCCATAGAGTAATGCTTAAAGGTTGGGACTTCAGAGAAGACTAGAAAAAATACTCAGAGGGGTAGGAATAGAGCCAGGATGGAGTGAGGTAAGAGATGTCAAGTAAGAAGAAAGTTTCCAGAAGGGAGTGGCCAGTGTCATCAGATGCTGTAGAGAAGTAATTAGGGTGAGGTACAAGAAGAATCCATTTGATTTGTCAGGCCACTGACAAGCTCTGCTAAATCAGTGCCCAGGCAGTGATGTGAGTAGAAGTCTGATTACAGTAGATTAAAGCATGAATGGCATGCTTGGGAATACTCAGCAGTAGCAGGTAGTGGTTTTAGAGGCAACAGTAGAGTGGTTAAAAACATGAGTAAGTTTAGAATCCTGGTTCTAGTATTTATCTCAGTGCTTGACATCTCAGTGCTTGCCATTATTTTGGTTATTTTGAGGAATAAATCAGGTGATAAATATAAATCTCTTAGACTACTGCCTGGCACATAGTAATCGATGTAGAATAGAAGGGTCTCCATTTGTAAAGTGAAAAAAGGAAATTATAGAATAGTACTAGAGTACTATATATAAGGGTTTTCCAGAGAAATAGGAACTAATAGAATATATATGTGTGTACATGCATAGAGAGAGTATGTATGTGTGTGTATGTATAGAGAGAATTATTATGAGGAATTGGCTCACATGACTGTGGGGAATGGCAAGTCCAAACTCAGTGGGTAAGTCACAGGCTAAAACTCCAATGAAGGTGATGTTGAAGTTAGTCTGAATTCTCCAGGGGAAGCTAGTTGACTGGCTACTCCAGCAGGAGCCAATGTTGAAGTTGAGACAGAAATTCTTCTTCTGACCTCTGAAACCCTCACTTCTCAATTTTAAGACCCCCAGCTGATTGGGCGAGGAGACTCCCACATTGCTGAGGGCAGTCGTCTTTGTTGATTATAGATGTAAATTCCATCCGTGAAATACCTTCACAGAAACAGTTGACCAAACATTTGGACCTCATAACCTAGCCAGGTTAACACGTGAAAATAACCATCACATCCAATTTATGAAAATGCAAAAGCCAACTATATACTTGTGTAGTAAATACACAGAATCTGAAAAGGATATGTACAAACTGCTCACAAGGGCGATAACTTTGGGGAGGAGAACGGGATTGGGAGAGAAGAGATTAAGGGAATCTTTGCTTTTTAACCTATGTATTTTCACATTTTAAAAAGTGTTTCCATATATTATTTGTGTAGAATTTTCTGAGGAGGATGAATGGGGAGTGATAGTAGCCAGAAGGTTCTCACATTGGGAGAGCAGGTTGCGGGGTGGGGCCATGATTCATACAGATAGATTCAGAGCACATGGATCCCTAGAGCACTACTTCTTGGTGAGCCTGGCCTCATTTGTTCACCTTTCCCTTGGCTTATTTCCTCTTAAGTCCCACTCTGAAAGCACAGACTTAATCATAATCACCACGAATGCTTTGCTTTGATTAGGGAATTGGTGCTTAATCAGCTACTGAAAGCAGAGTATTATCTCTGATTCACTGTGCATGGTAAATGAAAGTACACCCAAAATCAAAATCTAAATATACTTAGGATAACTTGTTTTATTTTTCCAAGATGGGAGGATCATTAAGGTATTCTTTACGAAACTCCTATGCCAATGGAACAATAATGTGGAAGAGACAGGAAGGGACTGGACCAAGAACACAGGGATAGATTAGGTCTAATGGAAGAAAGTTGACTCTAGGATGGGAGGCGAGGAGTGTGTGTGCTTTTTAGACTATCCCTGGGGACTGGGTTTGGTGAGCAATCAGCAGTGCTTGCCTTGAGTCAACCTGCCTCGGAGTCTCAGCAGAGACCACAGCCCTACTGTGTGGAGGATCAGGAAGGAGATCACCTGAGGACCTTGAAACTCGATTTTTAGGAGGACCTTATAGGTATTAACACATTAGACTGGCCTGAGTGCCAGAAGGGCAGAGTGAATAAGTCCTGTCTTGGGTAGAACCAACATATTCACTAAGATCCCAAAGACTTGAGTCAGCAGAGTTCCTGATAGAGGCACTAGACTGGCCTCCTGTCAACATCCGTGGGGATTAGTTTTGTTTGGGATACAGCTCACGACGGGGGCCCCAAGTAGGCTTTTCATTCCCTGACCTATACTTGCCTAGGGAACAAGGAGTCTGGCTTCTTTCTCCCTTCCTTCCCCAGATGTATGTAAGGTTAGTTTCACTTCTGAAGGATTTCTGACAACAAGAATAATGATCCTATTCTAAAAGAAAGGACATTCTTAGAGTAAACAAAAAAGGATTCCCACAAGATCACAGTGATACTTACATGTGGGGATGTTTCAGGCTGCGATTGCCTCCTTTCTGGAAACCTGTGGTCCCAGCAGTAAACAACTGCTGCTGTCCCTGGTCTCTGTCAGCTGTCAACTTCTCCACAGGCTTCACTGCTGTAAGCAAACAGCTCTGCTCTTTTCTCTTCCAGGGCTAAACTGGCCCCATATGCCCATTGCTGCAGTTTTGAGCAGCAGTCTTTCAGACTGGTGGAGGCTTCTGCAGGATTGGTAGGACACAACAGGTGCTCATTGTTTTTTTTAAGTCATATTCTGGCCTGTGATTGGAAATGCCTGCTGCTTCTAACATAGCACCATCATCCTTTTCTATGAAGGAAAGTTTTGATTGATAAGGAAGTGAGCCCAAGGGGCTAAGGACTGCTAGACAAGTGATGAGTCAGGATCACTTAATTAAGTGACACTGGAAAATCCGCAGGGGAAATGAGGTTTTACCATAATGAAGTGTTAGATAAAGCAGCTGTGAATAATGGCGGGGCCATGAGAGTCGTTGATACAGGTTGCTGGATTTGAGTAAACTAAGGACCTTTGAGGATAAGTTGTTGGTGGGTCATCTGCAGGAATGTTGAAATCTTTCATGATGACAACAAGATGTAGGGGCGTCAAATTCAAAAGTTTTCAGTGAGTGACAGTGACTGATCAGTGGATGGCACCAACAGGGAGGAAGAGAAGGTGTCATACCCAGATGGCATGAACCTTTGAAGGAGGAAAGACTTTAGTATGGTAATGGGAAAGTAATAGTTGTAGAAGCCATAGCAGAAGTCACAAAAAGGTTTCATCTGCTGAAAATAGCCATGGATCAGGGTGTGCTTAGCAATGGCCGTTGGTGACCAGCAGTCCTTAGGATTTGAGTGTTGCAAGGGGCAAAGGCCTGATATAGGGTAAGGAAAACCACTTTTGGTAGGGAGCCCATTTTCCATTTTCTATTTTTAAAAATATTGGTGTTAGAATAGGTGATCTATAAAGTGTTTTCATGATTTAAGAGTTCTTTCCATGAATCTGAAAAAAAAAAAAGCAAACCAGGAGCTTAATCCCTTGTATTACCCAGCTGGAAGAATATGCTTAAATTCTGAATCATCTTTTCCTCATATGAAGAACCACCATTCCCTTAGAATTTAAAAGCTTAACATAGAAACATGGATGGTAGAATACTTTAGAAATTCTTGGGAAAAATAGATAACTGTAGTAAAAGATGTGAGTCAAACAATCTGTTTCCAGTCTTGGAACAATTTGCTTAGGAGAGCCAGGCTCCAGCTACCCCTTTATGTTTAAAAAATGTTGATTATGCAAATTGTTATCTTTTATAAAAAGTGTAATATAATTGTATGGTTACAGGAAATTACCTTCTTGCAAAAAAGGTACAAATGCTATGTATTCTATTCTAGATTTCATAATCAGGGCACGAGAGTCTTTCTCCAAGGAGATCAGAACACCAACACTGCCATTGCCTTGGCAGAGTTTGGAGAGTAGCCACTCCCCACCCCTACCCCTGTACTCTGAAAAAGCAGTCTTTGAAACTTGAGGGTGGGGTGAAGGCAGGGTGACATTGTCCAGCTGGTGCCCAGAGCTGGCACTGAAACCTCAGGCCACAGAAGTTCACAATCTTTTGCTCCCAGGTGCCAGGTCCAGCCTTGAGACAGCTGTTTGGGGGAGTCAAGTGGGCAGGGTAAGATTGGGGCCCATCATGTCCTGAAGCTTCTGATGGAGAGGGTCCTGGGGTCCCAGGCAGAACAGGTGCCAGCATCTTTGTTCTGGATATGCCAGGATAGCCAGGTCGGTGACAGAAGCTCCTCTTGTAATTAGACATCATAAGCCCACCCATTCCTGAGATAAAAGATTTCAATTCAGAGCATCTCAAGTAGAATCACTTTCTGTGCCTCAGACTTTTCCTTATTCCTCCAAAAATAATGCAGAGGCAATAGTGAATGTCTTTATAGATATCTAAAGTCTCTTCCCTTACTTGGCCTTCTACGTCTTTTGGAGGAAGCAGAAAGAATAAATCAGAGGAGCATAAGGGAGGTTAAGGGAGGTAGAAGTAAAAGAGGGGAAGGAAGGACGGGAGGGAGAAGGAAGAAAATAAACAGATAAGATTTAGGCTGACTTTTCTATTCAAAACTCCTGAGAAATTAGTTGTATGGAGCTCTTGGCACTCTCTTCAGAGAGTCATTCCAAATCTGACAAGGAGAAAGGAGCAAAAGAAAACAAAATGACTACTTTTTGTGGCACAGGGGAAGGGAATACATTCAATGGTTTTGTGATTTTAGGCTCCTTTTTGGGGATGGAAATGTAAATAGTGGAGCCAGAAGCTATTTACTTTACTACTTGTGTACTTACTTTTATGACTTTTTAAAAACATTTTAAACTATGACAATTAACTATTTGTATTTTTATTCCTTTTTACTATAAGGAGTAAAAAAGACATACAGTATAAGAATATCTTTGGAAAGAGAAGACTTCTTTTTGGTATTTTCATGCATTTCCTGCCATCCCCTCCCCCCCCAATTAACTGCTAAGAACAAAGTACAATCTTATCATTATTTCAACCAGCACTTGCTGAATGACAAATGAGTAAATGACAGAGTGACATGATTCAAAGGGGAATCGTGGGGAAGCAGATGTGGCTCAAGCGATTGGACCCCTGTCTACTGAATGGGAGGCCCAGTTTCAATTCCCACGATCTCCTGGTGAAGGCATGCTGGCCTGCATCACAGAGAGCTGGTGCAGCAAGATGATGCAACAAAGGGAGATGCAGAGGGAAGACAGGAGAGATGCAGCAGATTAGGGAGATGAGGTGGCTCAAACAACTGAGTGCCTCTCTCCCTCACTGGAGGTCCCGGGTTTAAAGAAAAAAGGGGGATGGACATTCTAGTACCGCACATGTGGCAATAGATGAGGATTAGGGCTGCTGATCTCTGAGCCTAGGTCATCTTGGACAAAGCAATTCCATATCTCAGCTTCCATATCTTTAACTGAAAAGCCTGGATTAGATGATTTCTAAGGGCTGAGGTCCAAGGATTTTTTACCTAAATTCTGCTGTTCAAAGAATCAGTTTTTGGGAAGGGATAATATATCATCTGGAATAGGTCTGGCCAAAGGAAAAGAGTATGACTGCAGAGAAGAGGGCACTTTGCATCTCATCTGTCACTGGAGATGGTCAGAAGAGAGTATTTTATTTTATTTTATTTTATTGACTTTGTAATAATATTACATTAAAAATATATATGTGAGGTCCCATTCAACCCCAACCCCCCCAGAAGAGAGTATTTAACAACCCTTGGATC
Source organism: Dasypus novemcinctus (assembly GCF_030445035.2). Taxonomy (NCBI): domain Eukaryota; kingdom Metazoa; phylum Chordata; class Mammalia; order Cingulata; family Dasypodidae; genus Dasypus; species Dasypus novemcinctus. The sequence goes on along the minus strand of NC_080673.1, from coordinate 74,871,751 downwards.
CTCAGTCAGGTAGACATATGAGGCCAGACTACTTTAGCCAAAATGTGGCTCTAAAGCTTATGGGAGGGAAGCGGACTTGGCCCAGTGGTTAGGGCGTCCGTCTACCACATGGGAGGTCTGCGGTTCAAACCCCGGGCCTCTTTGACCTGTGTGGAGCTGGCCCACGCGTAGTGCTGATGTGTGCAAGGAGTGAGGTGCTACACAGGGGTGTCCCTGCGTAGGGGAGCCCCACGTGCAAGGAGTGCACCCCCATAAGGAGAGCCGCCCAGCGCGAAAGAAAGTGCAGCCTGCCCAGGAATGGCGCCGCCCACACGGAGAGCTGACACAAGATGAGCAACAAAGAGAAACACATATTCCTGTGCCACTGACAACAACAGAAGTGGACAAAGAAGATGCAGCAAAAAGACACAGAGAACAGACAACCGGGGTTGGGGGAAGGGAAGGGGAGAGAAATAAATAAATAAATAAATCTTTAAAATAAAAGGTTATGGGAAACGTGAAAGAGAGAGTGATGTTATCAGAGTTGAAGTTCAGAGGTAGAGAGACAGCAGGAACTGGCTTTTTTCCCCCTTCCTCTTACCCTCCCCCCTCCCCTCTCCTCCCTCTTCCCCCACTCTCTGCTCTGCTGTTTTTGCTGTGTCCGTTCGCTGTGTGATCTTCTGTATCTGTTTCTCTTTTTGTCTTCTCTTCTCGTCTTTCTTCTCTAGGATTCACCAGGATTCGATCCTGGGGAACTCTGATGTGGAAAGAAGTTCCCTGTCAATTGCACCACCTCAGTTCTTGGTCTCTGCTAGCTTCACCTTGACTTTCCCCTTCCTCTCTCTTTTGTTGGGTCATCATCTTGCTGCGTGACGCACTTGTGCAGCACTGACTCACCGCATGGGCACTGGCTCGCCACATGGGCACTTGCATGGGCACTTGGCTCACTGCATAGGCACTTAGCTCGCCACATGGGCAATGGGCACTTGCACGGGTACTCAGCTTGCCACTCAGACACTGGATTGCCACACAGGTACTGGCTCACCACATGGTAACTCACATGGGCACTCGGCTCGCCACGCAGGCACTTGTGCACTCGGTTCATCATGCAGGCACTCAGCTCACTCAGCTTGCTTCGCTGGCACTGGCTCAACACATGGGCACTGGCTCACCATGCATGCATTCACTAGGGCACTAGGCTCACTACGCAGGCACTCAGCTTGTCATGTGGGCACTTGGCTCACCACATGGCACTTGGTTTGCTGCCTGGGTGCTTGACTTACTATGTGAGCACTCGGCGCGCCATGTCGGCCCTGCCTTGCTGTACAGGCCGCTTTTTCTTCTTCTTTTTCACTAGGAGCCACATCTGCTTCGTGACTTTCTAAATAGGGTTAGAATTGAGTTTTTAAATAAATGTATTGAGCGGCTGTTTTTGAAGTTAGAGAAAAATGCAAAAGTGTAATTATGTGGCTCTTCTTCCTGGACCCAGCCCTGGCCTCAGCTCTTTTCTTTATTCTCATGCCTCTGGTGAGGTCTTTCTCACACCTTCATTTTTCACATCTGTGCTGGTAACAGACCTGGGATTATGTCTCAGCTCTGCTCTTTCTAGAGGTACAATCTTGGGTAAGTTACTTTTTTTTTTTTTTTTTTTTTAATGAATGGAATTTTTTTTTTTTTTTTTAGATTTTATTTTTTTTATTTCTTTAATTCCCCTCCCCTCCCCCCGTTGTCTGTTTTCTGTGTCTTTTTGCTGCATCTTGTTTCTTTGTCCGCTTCTGTTGTCGTCAGCGGCACGGGAAGTGTGGGCGACACCATTCCTCGGCAGGCTGCTCCCTCCTTCGCGCTGGGCGGCTCTCCTTATGGGTGCACTCCTTGCGCGTGGGGCTCCCCTACGGGGGGGACACCCCCGTGTGGCACGGCACTCCTTGCGCGCATCAGCACTGCACATGGGCCAGCTCCACACGGGTCAAGGAGGCCCGGGGCTTGAACCGCGGACCTCCCATATGGTAGACGGACGCCCTAACCACTGGGCCAAAGTCCGTTTCCCAAGTTACTTTTTTAAATACCAGTTTTCTTATCTACCAGTTGAGTCTACTAAATTAATAATGTCTACTCTGTTAGGTTTTTGGTAAATATTAACATAATGACCCAAAAGGGGTATTTCATAGAATACTGTCAAATAGTAAGCTCTTAATAATGTTAGCTATTGTTACTGTTTATTATTCCTAAATATCCCCTTTTTAATCTTATAGCTCATCTGTCCTCAGGGCTTTAGTTATCAATTTCTGTTGTAACAAACACCTCAAAACTTAATGGCTTAAAATAACAACCATTTTATTATTTCTTATGCTTCTGTGGATTGACTGGGCCTCAGCTTGTTGGTTCTTCTGCTGGTTTTGCGGGATTTTTCCTGCAGCTCCAGTCAACTGGTAGCTGGGACAAGAATATCTAAGATGATTTTACTCCCATGTCTGGTACCTTGTGGGGACAACGGAAACCTAAGGACCTCTCCATGAGGCTACCTTGGGCTTCTTTACATAGTGGCTGGATCTCAAGAGCAAGAGTTCCAAGAAGACAAGCTCTAATATTCAGGCACTTATCAAACTTCTCTCTGTTTACACCATGCTTGCTAATGTCCCATTGACCCAATCCAGACAACATGGCCAAGACTAGAGCCAATATGGGACTATGCAAGGTCTAAATATCAGAAGTTGTTTATTGGAGAGGGAGGGGTACAGGGGGCACCAAAATAGCCTCAAACATCCAGTTTCCAAATCCTTACTATAATCCCCAAATCAAGATGGCAGTGCGCTTTCCCCCCACAGAAGTTTTGAACAGCCAAAAAGAATTGGCTGTGGGAAGCAGGTTTGGCCCAATGGTTAGGGCATCTGCCTACCACATGGGAGGTCCAAGATTCAAACCCAGGGCCTACTGACCTGTGTAATGAGCTGGCCCATGCACAGTGCTGATGCGCGCAAGGTGTGCCGTGCCACGCAAGGGTGTCCCCTGCATAGGGGAGCCCCATGTGCAAGGAGTTCACCCAGTAAGGAGAGCCACCCAGCGGGAAAAAAGTGCAGCCTGCCCAGAAATGGTGCCGCACACACAGAGAGCTGACTTAGCAAGTTGACGCAACAAAAAGAAACACAGATTCCGGGTGCCGCTGACAAGAATACTAGTGGACACAGAACACACAGTGAATGGCCACAGAGAGCAGACAACTGGGGGGGGGGGCAGGGAAGGGGAGAGAAATAAATTTAAAAAATAAATCTTTGGGGAAAAAAAAGAATTGGCAGAAACATTTTTTTTAACAGTTCAAGGGTTGCATAACAGGGTGACTGCCAAATCAACAAAAAGGCCATTTATAAACAGTAAGATCTCTTGGTGCCCTGGCTGGCTCCTCTCCCATGCCCTCACCAGCTTGGCATGAAACCAGCCCACGGTCCCAGTTTGGATCCCTGGTCTAGGTTCTACAGGGAGCAGAGTAACCCTCATGCACATACTGGGTGTATGTGTGTTTAGCTCAGTCTGTCTTGTGGTATCCCAAAATTTGCCCTGCACATAGTGGTGTCCTAAAACTTGCCTCACTGACTCTTCTACAGAACCCTTTATGAGACCAGTCACGATATATTGCTTGGGGAAAGGGATTGCTGTCTGTAGGACATACAGTACAGTGCCTGGACCATGAGGACACTATTTACGAGGGAAGAGGGGACTTTGGTATCTGTGTAAATGGGGGAATTCCAAGGTCATATGTGCATGCCCAAGATTAGAGGCATGCACAGAAAGGATTAGGGAGGACTCTATGCTTTGCCCTGTAGCTATTCTCCAAATTCATTGAATGAATAAGCCCTGAAGGAGAGCACTCTCATAGGTCAATCTTCAAAGACTAAGAAAGGTGTTTTCTTTGTGTGTGTGTGTTAGCTCCTGGCATTCAAGCTCTGTTATAGCATTAGCTGGATACAAGCCCAAGGAATGGATGTCTCAAAGTCTAAATTCCAGCGATAATACACTAAAATATCAAAATATCCTGGTTTCAACAAAAGATCACAAAACACACATTTTCATTACTTCAAAAGTAAAAATCCCATACCCCTTTATTCATCTCCATTATTGACCCTTAGCATTAACATAATTGCCATAAAAATATTACTGTAGTATTGTTAACTATAGTCTAAACATTACATTAGTTGTATTTTTCCATCTATCTCCATGTTCTTAACACTTTGTAATAAGGGAACATTCTTGTGTTTATACTGTTAACCACAGTCATCATCCACCACTAAAATCACTGTTATATAGTCCCTAGATTCTCCTCTAGCTTTCTTTCAATTGTCATTAACTCCCTAGACTACCTCATTGTACTCAACATAATGTATTATCATCAACTCTACCCATTTCCCCACATTTACAGTTCCCCTTATTAAACACTCTACATACGTTCAGCATCAGCTCTCCTTCTCAACCCACATTCTGTCTCCTAGTAACCTATACTCTAGAGTTTAAGGCCATGAGTTTGCTCATCATATTTAGTTCATATTAGTGAGACCATACAATATTTGTCCTTTTTGTGTCTGGCTTATTTCATTCACCATAATATCCTCCAGATTCATCCATGTTGTATATGCATACTGACTTCATTTCTTCTTAAAGCTGAATAGTACTCTACTGTATGTATATACCACATTTTGTTTATCCTTTCATTGGTTGATGGACACTTAGGTTGGTACCATCTTATAGCAATTGTGGATAATGCCACTATGAACATCAGTATGCAAATATCAGTTCACATCATTGCTTTCACTTCTTTTGAATATATTCCCAGTAGCAGTATTGCTGGATCATATGGCAGTTCTATATTTAGTTTCCTGAGGAACTGCCAAACTGAACAAACTGAGAGGCTGTGCCATTTTACGTTCCCACCAACAGTGAAGGAGTGTTCTGATTTCTTCGCATCCTCTCTAGCACTTGTAACTTTCTGTTTTTGAAATAATGGTCTTTCTGTAAGGCGTGAAATGATATCTCTTTGTAGTTTTGATTTGCATTTCCCCAATAGTGATTTTTTCATGTGCTTTTTGGCCATTTGTATTTCTGTTTTTGGAAAAATGTCTGCATCTTTTGCCCACTTGAAAATTGGATTGCTTGTCTTTATATCATTGAGTTGTATGATCTCTTTATATAACTTGGAGATCAAATCCTTATCAGATATTTTCCGGGAAAATTTTCTCCCACTGAGTAGACTGCCTTTTCACCACCTTAACAAAGTCAGTTGAAGCATAAAAATGTTGAATTTTGAGGATTTCCCATTTATCTATTTTTTTTCCTTTGGGTATAAGGTTTAAAAACCCTCCACATACCACAAGATCTTGAAGATGTTTCCCTACATTTTCTTCTAGGAGTTTTACAGTTCTAGTTTTTCTATTTAGGTCCTTCATCCATTTTGAGTTAATTTTTGTATAAAGTGTGAGAAAGAGGTCCTCTTTCTTTCTCTTGGATATCCAGTTCTCCCAGCACCATTTGTTGAGTAGACTGTTCTGACCCAGCTGGGTGGGTTTGACAGCCTTGTCAAAAATCACTTAACTGCAGATGTGTGTACAACTCTATTTTTTACTATTGTATTCATCCACCCTCCAGAATCAGGGAGTGAGATGTTTAATGGGAGAGTTTGTCCATCTAGATAATAAACATATTAGAACATAAGGGAAATAGAGGAGGTGATATGGATGCAGAGTAAAAACCCTGAAGACAAGATATAAAAAGGAACATTACCTGTAGTTCTATTTGTATTTTTGAGAATTCAGAAGGCAAAAGGGGGGGGGGGAAGGGAATCAAGGAATATTTCAGGGGGTAAGAAATTAGATCCCCTTAAGGCAATTCCTTAATTTTTAAAAATCTTGCTGCTCTTTGGCCGCTGTACTGCTTCTGCCTCAGTTGGGTTATGCATTCATGCCCACACAGTCTGCTTTTGTTATCATTGTTGAATGGAATGGTGTGTGTCTGAGTGCTGTGCTCGGCACACAGCATGTGCTTCATAGATGTTTATTGGATGAAAAATATAAGCAGACCTTAGCTGGATTAATACCTTTTATGAAATAAAATGTACATCAACAGAGTCAAAAAAAAGGATGTATGTTCCTTTATATTAAATCAAAAGAGTTGCAAGAAAAGAAAGAAAACCAAAAAAAGTAAAAAACAAACAAAAAAAAGAGTTGCAAAACCTGTTTTATGAATTTACTTCACTTTATGAACAGACATTGCTCAGCACTCTGTACATGTGCACCTGATGTTAAAACTCTAGGTAGAATGAATGGAAGGCTTAGGTGGTTATATTGGACCTTGAGCTGGATGGAGCATATAAAATATATTGGGATCAGAGGAAGAGAAAGCCATTCTATATTTTCTCTTTAGACCTGTAGGGCCTTCAAAGATCAGATGAGATTTTAAAAATCGGACTTTGAAAGGGTAGATTCTCCTTGACATGAGGTAACAGCATTTTATAGTGGTGGAGATAGAAAGGCTTTGACCTGAGGAAGTTTAACAAGCATATTCAGTTATTTGTTGACATTCTTTTGATAGCTGTTCGTTCCTATTTCAAAGGCAGAGAGTATTTTTTGAACCCAGAAACAGTATTTAGTCTCAGTAATCAAGAATGTGTAGGAAAATGGCAAACATTCTTTTTGGAGGAAAAAACCCCTGACCCTGCTGGCTTCCAGCAACAGTTTCAGAGATATTTGAAAGAACTGCAACTCCAGAGTAGTCCACTTAACTTTACGTTCCAGGCGGCTCATTTTTGAGGATGGAGCCATGATTCTATTTTTCTGTGATCCTGTTTTATTCCTTTAAATTTTCAGCACAGCTGAAGAAAGGGCCCTGTTCCTTACTGGAGACTTCCAGGCACTGAAGCTGTTTCTGACTTCCGACTAAATCCACCCAGCATATGTCATGCAGGGGATGCAGGAAGAATTTTCCCTGCAAGGGCCTCCTCAGAAGTTTTGGAAATGGGCCTCGAGCACTTGGCTGGAATTGTGGTTTTCCAAATTGGAGGTTGCAGTAATGCTCCTCATTGATTAAGAGACGTGCTGCCTGGGGTATTTTCATGAGAGTCAAATAAAACTCTCTTGTCTTAAGCCTGCTTTGAAAGGTGTTTTCCTAATGATTTTACCATTCCGTTAGAATGACTCTGTGGGAGAGTGTCATTAAATAACTGGAACCCTTTGGGCAGCTTCCCTTCCCCATCCTGTGCCCCTACTTGCCTTTCCCTCCAGAGCTCCTCCTTCCTCAGGCACACACATGCTGCTCTGTTTTCTGTTCTGGAGCTGCCTGAATTGTGTGATTTTTGTAGATGAATGTGAACTCTTCAATCCAGAAAGAACTGCCAGGAACACAGACAGCCTGGCTAATTGGCACGCATTCCTCAGAGAGGTGTATGGCCCACCAAGCTGGTTGCGTTATCTCCAAAGGGCTCTACCTTAGCTTCGAGAGAAAACTTAGACTCTCAGATCATCCAAGGAGTAGTTCGAAAAGGGATGAAGAATCTCCAGGAAAAGACATTTAATCTGGAGGTGTTCCATTTCTTGGATATGTTGGACTGGTTCCAAAAAGACTTGCTTGAGGCAGCTGATATTTTTGTCATTGAAGTTAACTGTTTTCTGAGCTGCTTAGGATCTCAGGGCCCTCTAGCCAGATTAATTGTCTTTGACACAGGGTTTTCAAAGTGGTTACCCACAAGCAAAATCCCAGTGTGTGTGTGTGTGTGTGTGTTGTGTGCCTGTGTACACAGTTTAAACAAACTGGCCGGCACTGAGTAGAGGCTGCCCCTTTAATTTGGGGTATGTGTCAGCAGTTTGTCGTAGTCCTTGCTACTCCCTATAACTTCTCTTCCAAGAAGCTACTTCACTTTTACATGCTACCCTTTTAGTACAGGTATTTTCAGTATTTCTTGAATGCTGAACTCAGTTTACTGTGAGACAAACCAAAGGGGTTGATAATGGCTTTTCAAGAGCTGTTATAGAACTAAAATTTAGAAACATGAACAGAGTTTTTTCACTAAAAATATTTTTCAGCTTATAGCAATTTCCACCCTGATTGAAGATCTGACTTCTTGAACAATTTATTTCATATTAGGACATCAGTCTTTTCTCAGGTCTGTTTCTGAAGCTCGTTTCTGAGACAACAAAGCAGCTCTTCTAAAACCTAGTGCTTCCACCTCCAGCTTGGGACACCTCTGCTAAAAGAACCTTCTCATAAGTAACTCAGATCCCTACCCAGGGACCAAAGAAATTCCTGTTTATTTCTGTGTCACTCCACCAGGAAGTCAGTAAACATTGCAGAAAATGCAAAGAACTGTGAAGCAATCAAATGCTCTGATGTTACTAGAGCAGATCCTGGAGTTCTCTCACTAATGAAGATATAAAAACATGTACATGTTGAGCTATCTGAGGCACACAAAAAAAATCTTTTTTGTCATATCTTTAAACAACCCACTACCTTTTAATACAGCAACAAACTGGTAACAAAAGTGATATCTGAGCTTTGTCCTTCTTTTCTCTGCTGCTGTACCCTCACCATCTAGTGAAAGCACTCAGAAGCTATGAAGAATAGAAAAGCGAACAAAATGAAACCCCGTGATGGTGGAATACCCCACAGACCACATAATTAGCTTTTGAATAATAGAGGATTTAAGTAGAAAAAGCAAAGTTTTTCAAATAATGATTTCTCTTAGAATCATTTCATGTATTTTTCCCAAGAATGTTAGAATCAAATCATTAAAATTTAGCATTAACTGAAATGTATCATCATATATTTATGTTGTTGCATATTGTGTTACAGCACAAACACTAGTTTGGTCTTAAATTTTAAAATTGCTCTAGAATGTAAGTCCCACGAGAACAGAGAATTTGATTCATATCACATCCCATGTGCCTGTCGTATTATCTGGCTCATAGTGGTTGCTCAGTCAAGATTGGATTGTAAAATGAAAAATTCTAAATGCAGTGGAGGCTAATTATTTGCTTGGTGGTTGCTTCTGGCACCTTAGGCTCTCCATTTCTTTCATTCTCTCTTCTATTTGGAATCAGAAATTACAGTAGATATACTATTTAAAGAAATTTACCTTTTTTTAAAAAAAGATTTATTTTTTATTTATTTCTCTCCCCTTCCCTACCCCCCTCAGTTGTCTGCTCTCTGTGTCCATTCACTGTGTGTGCTCTTCTGTGACTGCTTCTATCCTTATCAGCGGCATGGGAATCTGTGTTTCTTTTTGTTGCGTCATCTTGTTGTGTCAGCTCTCCGTGTATGTGTGGTGCCATTCTTGGGCAGGCTGCACTTTCTTTTGCACTGGGCAGCTCTTCTTCCGGGGTGCACTCCTTGCGCGTGGGGCTCCCCTACACGGGGGACACCCCTGCGTGGCACTGCACTCTTTGCTCTCATCAGCACTGTGCATGGGCCAGCTCCACACGGGTCAAGGAGGCCTGGGGTTTGAACCGCAGATCTCCCATGTGGCAGGTGGTCGCCCTAGGCATTGGGCCAAGTCTGCTTCCCAGAAATTTACCTTCTTTATCTTACTTGGCTTTCATATTTTCTCTCAGATAATTTTGCATATGTTAAAGTACAGATTTCAAATGTTAATTTACTAAAGTAGAAGCAAAGATTTTGAATTAGTTGGCTGACTTTGTTTTGTTTCATTAAACATTTTATTTTGAGGTATTTGTAGATACACGTGGAGCTGTAAGAAGTACCCCAGAAAGATCCTGTGGTAGCTTGAGACTGTGTGTACCCCAGAAGATAACATTCTTAAAGCTAATCCATTCTCATGGATATAAAGCTTTTGTAGGTGGGACCTTTTGATTACACTTTTTGAGTAAAGCCTGATCTAGGGTGGGTCTTAATCCTCTTACTAGAGACTTTTTATAGATGGGATGAATATGGAGAGAAACACATAGAAGCCAAGAAAGAAAGCCAGGGAGGCAGAAGCTGAAGCAGCAAAACCTGGAAGAGAAGAGAGAGACCAGCAGATACTGCCATATGCCTGCTGTGTGACAGAGGGATCCAGGCTCTCTGGCAGCCAGTTTGAGGAAAAAGCATGGCCTGATGATGCCTTGATTTGGACATTTTCCCAGCCTCACAACTGTAAGCTTGCAACCTAATAAATCCCTACTGTACAAGCCAACCCATTTCAGGTGTGTTGTATTTTGGCAGCCTAGTAGACTAAAACAAATCTCTTGTACCCTTTACCCATTTACAGACGGTGGTAACACCTAGCAAAACTATAGGACAATATTACAACCAGTCAATATGCAGAACATTTCCATCACCACAAGGATGATTCAGGTTTCCCTTTTGTAGTCAAAACCTCTCTTCCATTCAGTTCTTCCCCCCCTCCATCTTGGAACCCTGGCAATCACTAATCTTTTATTCATTTCTATTATTTTGTGACTGGTTTATTTTTAGAAACACTTTCGAACGTTTCTCCAACAGTTGACCTCTGGAAAGAAAAGAATTTTTAACAATTGCATAAGACTGATGACTTTTGTAGGTGGAAGCCAGGTATTTATATTAAGATGCATGTGCTCAGTGTTGCTTTGTGCCAGGAGACAGTGTGGGGGCCTGGGATCTGGATGACTGAGGCGTCAGTGCTGCAGCTATTCTTGTCAGAGAATGCCCCTGCCAAAAGTTGATGGAATTTTCCTGCCTGAATGACACTAACTCCACAAAACAGGCCAAGAAATGTCCTCGGTGGCAGAGCATTTCTGGCCTCTCCCTGACATTAAGATAGGCACACACTGTAGCCCTTGGCAGCCATAGAGAGGTCATAGAAGGTGTGTGTGTTCTCTCCCTATCAACCTGTTGTAGCTATTTCCTGATGAGCATTGAAACTGTGAACTCTCTTCTTCTCTACGCCTCTGAAGATTACCTTTACTGCCCTGCAGTTCTACTTTGCCCCATATTGTGCCTGGAACTCTGGAATGCTACAAGATGCCAAAGAGTTGGAGTTGTTAGTCTTTTCCTCTTCCCTGTTGTCAGTGTGACTTAACCATCTGATGCCACTACAAAATTAAAAGCCATTACCATTCTTCAAGGCAATAGACTTAAATGGGACATCTCAGTGTCTTCTCTCTCTAATCTGTCTTTTGTCTTGTATTTCCCATCTCAACAACCACTCAGTTACCAAAACAGTAAAACTGGAGGGTTATTCTGGACACCTGCCCTCCCTCCTTCCTCCTGCACTTCCTTCCTTTTCTCCTTCCCTCTCTTCTTCCTTTTTATCCAAATCTGTTAATTGTGTCTTTCATGTCTTGCATATTCACGAACTTCTCTCCCTTTCTGCTGTTTCTGTAAAAGTACATTCTTTTATCCCTCAAATCATCTTTACACATACCAAACTCCTTAGCATATTATTCAGATCCTCCTGGTCTCCGCAGCCTCATGTAGAGCTGTCATGCCTTCTTCCATGGTACACACAGACTCACACACTCTGTGCCAGCTGTACTGAACCACCCGAAGTTCCTTGAATGTGCTATACTTTCCTCCTCTATCTCTTTTTTGGGAATTATATATGATACTTTCTTTTTTGCTGCTACTCTCTCTTTTCCCAACTAACTCCTGCTAATTCATTAGGTCTCCATTCAGTTGTCACTGCTTCCAGGAAACCTCTAATTTCCCATCTGGTTTTGGTGCACCCTTAGAATGCTCTGAAGGTAGCTTGTGTATTTCTCTCCCGTGGCACTTAGAGTGTTGAGCTTCTTTAGTTGTTTATCTATACCACTCCCATTTCTCTCAACAATACTGTATATTCTTTGAGGTCAAAGACTGATGCCTTCTTTTTCTTTGTACCTCCTATTGCTGAGCACAGTACCTGACACATGGCTGTTACTAATAAATGCTTATTGGATGAATGAATAAATGTATTCACCATTCTTGGAAACAGTGACTTAACTTTTTCCAAAAACCTTATTCTTTCGCAAGGGATCAACCTCTAAATGTCAGCTTCCCTGTTTACAAATGAGGGGGCTAGGCTCCATGAGCTCTGACGTCCTATACAACTCTAGTTTACTGGTATTTTACGATTCTAAGATTTCTCATTCTTGAGCATATTCAAAAGAAAATGAGGTAGAGTCTGGAGAAAGTTCCAAAAAAGGAGCTCCAAAATGTGCACAATGGTAGTAACATTGAAATAATAATTTGGCTTTTTGGTCACACTGTTTAACTAATGTGTTGATCTGCGCACTTGAACGTTTGAGTGGTTTACTTACGGTGATCAGTTTCTTTTCCTTTGCTTACATATCTAAGTCATTTTAGACAAGCTGTGTCAATACCCCTTTGCTAAAGATTTTCAAATAAAAGTTAGACAACTCCTTGCTATGATTGCAGTTATTAATTAAAATGTGACGACATAATGAGGAAATGAAATGACTGATAAGATCTTGCCTAATGACAAGAATCTTCAATTTTATGGTTTGTAGTTTTGTTTTTATGCTACATCGGAAAAAATTTTGTTTTAAGCTTGGATGACATGTTATTTATTTTTCCAAGTTTACCTCTAACTGGATTTAATATCAACATTAGAAAATCCAGCAGAAGCCTTTGTTCTGTCCAAATTGTTGACTTCCATGCTTCCAAGAAACACTGGCTCTAGTGGGTAGCCTCCAGCTTGCTGAAATGACCTTGGTTCAATCAGTGTTAGAGGTCTAATTTGGAGAGATCTTTTAGTATAATTTTTTAAAGCTTTTTAAATGCAAAAGATAATATAGAGTACTGCATAAAAACAAACGTGTACCTTAATGAGTTATTACTAGATGAACTTACTTGTAACCATCATCACCCAGGTCAAAAAGTAAAACTTTACCAGCCACCCCAGAAGCCTCTCCATGTCCCCTGTCCCAGTTGCATACCCCTGCCTGCCCAATAAAAGTGTACTTATTTTTATTTCAATTTTTTTTGTTGCTTTTCTTACTAGTTTCATCATACCACTGGGCATCCCGAATTACTCTAGTTTGCCTTTTAAAAATATAAGTTTTAAGACTTTTAATCTCATCATGTTCTCTTTTTGTCCTTTTTTCTTTCTTGTAATTTGCTTTTTGAATAAATTGGATTGTTTGACCTGTTTGGACTTGGCCATTAAGGACAAGTGTGACTGTTTCATGTGTCAGCCCCAGAATGTCATTTCCCCTTGTCTTTCCCTGCCCCATGCCTTCTTAATATGATTAACGCATTATGTATACTTCAGAATTTAGCTCAAGTCTCATCTCTTCTTGAAATACTCCCTTCTCCTGTCTCATTGATAGGACATGTCCTTTCTGTATTCTCATAGCACTTGTGTAAAATTCTAGAATGGCACTATCACATTGTCGAAATTCTTTCTTTACCTTGCCTTTTTCCGGATGAAACTCTTCATCCAACAAACATTCACTAGATACTACTATGTGCCTAGAACCGTTAATCATGGGATATAGAGATAGATAAGGTACAGCTCCTGACCTCCAAGAGCTCACAGTTATGTAAGAGGGATAGACAAGTAAGCAAACAATAATAATATAGTATAAAATTGCTCTGAATGGAGAAAGCAAGATAATATGGTATAGAAAGTATAGAAAGAGGGTTCTTACCTTAAATGGAGGTGGAAGAAGAGGAGAGAGTGACCATGCAAGGTTTTCTAGAGTAGATTATAATTCCAGAATCTAGCTCTGTATGTGCCACATAGGTATTTTGTAAATCTTGCTAGTTATGTTGTTGTGTGTGTAAGCGTTGCAGATGGATGTTTCATTTTAGTCATTTCTTAAGTGCTTTTTAGAGGGCAAGCTTCATGTGATTATCATGGAGACAATGTCTTGCTTTCTCTTTTGCTTTTTAAAAGCTATGGCAGAGGGAAATGGATTTGGATCAACTGATAGAGCATCTGCCTACCATATGGGAGGTCCAGGGTTCAAACCCAGGGGCTCCTGACCTGTGTGGTAAGCTGGTCCACATGCAGTGCTGATGTGCGCAAGGAGTACCGTGCTATGCAGGGATGTCCCCTGCGTAGGGGAGCCCCACATGCAAGGAGTGCGCCCTGCAAGGAGAGCCACCCCATGCCACAAAAGCACAGCCTGCCGAGGAGTGGTGCAGCACACATGGAGAGTTGATGCAGCAAGATGATGCAACAAAAATAGACATAGATTCCCGGTGCCTCTGACAAGAATCCCAGCGGACACAGAAGAACACACAGTGAATGGATACAGAGAACAGACAATGGGGGGGGGGGGCGAGGAAGAGAAATAAATTTTTAAAAATCTTAAAAAAAAAAAGAGTTGAACAGAAATTAAAAAAAAAAAGCTATGGCAGAAACTTTTCAAGTGTAAAATGAAAAAAACTGGATTAAGATATTAATGTAGTGTTTCAGACAATGTAAAAACCAAGGCTTTAACATTTATCTAAGTATAAAAGTCTAAATTAGAGTTTTACTATCTCCAGAAACTGAGCTAAGGATGATAATAGTTCCCCTGGTTAGACACAGAAGGGAATGGACCATTTTATGGTCCAGGGGAGTTGATGAAGTCATTCTCCATTTTTCAGAACTGACTTTTGCTAACATGCCTGCTTATATATTATTTTCATTTACTGAAAGTGTGGAAAGTTTTACTCTGTACCTCTTATGTGGAAATTTAATATAGTTTCATAGATTCTCTGTATTGAAGTACTTAATATTTAACACTATTCTTTTTGGAAGTCCTTTCTTCCCTTTCAAGCAAATGAAATCTGTGTTTGTCTTTTGCATTTTCTATTTGGTAAGATCCAACGGATTTGCTTATTAAGAGCCTACCAAATCTTAAGTATGATGATTTTATTTTAGATTTCCTCCCCTTGAAGCCAGTTCATGTGGAAGAGTGATAGCCAAGATGATTTTATTTTAACTTTCCTCTCCAAGAAGTCAATCCAATGTGGAACAGTAACATCTAACAGGCTAACTTAAATGTAGCCAGCTTTCATTTCAGTGGACTGGCATTGCACAGGATACTTGAGTACTTGCTGAGTTTTCATAATGTAAAGAATCAGCATAGAAGCTCAGTGATTTGTCTGCAGCTATTGACACAGTTTTATGCCATTCCATTCCATCAATACATTGCTGTCCAAAAATTTTGAAAAAAAAATTGTAGGGAAGTGGATGTGGCTCAAGCAACTGAACTCCTGCCTACCACATGGGAGGTCTCAGGTTCAGTACCTGGTGCCTCCTACAGGAGATGAGCAAGACAGTGAGCTGGCGTGGTGAGCTGATGCAACAAGATGACCCAACAAGAGACACAAGAAGGAAAACATAATGAGAGACACAACAAAGCAGGGAGCGGAGGTGGCTCAAGTGATTAGGTGCCTCCCTCCTACATGGGAGGTCCCAGGTTCATTTTCTGGTGCCTCCTAGAAGAGCAGAGTAGCACACAACAAACAGACACAGCAAATGCAAACAATGAGGAGGTGGGGAGAAATAAGTAAATAAAATAAATCTTAAAAAAAAATTGTAATGCATATATGACACAAAATTTCCTATTTTGTTGTGTTACCATCACTGCTATTTATTACCAAAACTTTTTCATCACCCCAAATAAAAACACTGTACCCACTAAGCAATAACTCCCCATTCCTGCCCTTATCCCAGCACCTGGTAATGTATAATCTACTTTCTTTCTCTTTGAATTTGCTTATTCTAGGTATTTCATGTAAGTGAAATCATACAATATCTGTCATTTTGTGTCTGGCTTCCTTCACTCAACCTGATGTCTTCAAGGTTCCTCCATGTTGCAGCCATGTATCAGAACTTTTATGGCTGATTAATATTCCATTGTGTGTGTGTGTGTATATATATATATACATATACACACCTTTTTTTTTTTTTATCCATTCATCTCTTCATGGACACTTGGGTGATTTCTGCCTTTTGGTTGTTGTGAATAATGCTGTTATAAACATTGTTATATGAATATCTGTTTGAGTTCCTGTTTTCAGTTCTTTTGGATATATACCTAGAGGTGGAATTGCTGGGTCGTTTGATGTTAAACATCAAACTGTTTTGACAGTAGCTGCACCATTTTATATTCCCACCAACAATTTATGAGGTTCCTGTTTCTCTGCATCCTTGCCACCATTTGTTATTTTCTACTTTTTAAATAAAAGCTATACTGTGGGCATGAAATGTTATCTCCTTGTGATTTTTATTTACATATCCTTAATGACTAATAATGTTGAGCATCTTTTCTTTCATTTGCTTATTAACTATTTGTAGATATTATTTAGGGAAATGTCTGTTCAAGTTTTTTGGCTATTTTTTAATTGGGTTTGTCTTTTTGCTTTTGAGTTTTAGGAGTTCTTATGTATTTTGGATATTAACCCCCCCGTCAGATACATGATTTCCAAATATTTTCTAAGATTTTTTAGGTTGTCTTCATTGCTATCCAAATTCAACTTTAATTACCCAACAAATGGCCTTTGGTTACTTTTTCCTTTTATAATTAAAAACGGCCTTTATTCTGGAAAGTTTCAAATATGTATGTTTTAATTTCCTAGGCTGCTTAAGCAAATACCATGGAATGGGGTGAATTAAACAATGGGAATTTATTTGCTTACAGTTTGATGCTAAAAGAAAGCCACATCAAGCTATCTTCAAGGTGATGCTTTTTTCCTGAAGACAGGAGTTCTGGGGCAGGTTGCTGGTGATTCTTTTTTTTTTATTATTATTTTTTAAAATATTTATTTATTTATCTATCCCCCCCTCCCCTCCCCCTCCCCCCCCCCCCCCCCCAATTGTCTGCTCTCTGTGTCCATTAGCCGTTATGTTTTTCTGTGACGGCTTCCATCCTTATCAGCGGCACCGGGAATCTGTGTTTCTTTTTGTTGCATCATCTTGCTGCATCATCGTGCTGCATCAGCTCTCCGTGTGGGCAGCGCCATTCCTGGGCAGGCTGCACTTTCTTTCGCGCTGGGCGGCTCTCCTTATGGGTGCACTCCTTGCGCGTGGGGCTCTCCTACGTGGGGGACACCCCTGCGTGGGGCGGCCCTCCTTGCGCGCATCAGCACTGCGCATGGGCCAGCTCCACATGGGTCAAGGAGGCCCGGGGTTTGAACCGCGGACCTCCATGTGGTTGACGGACTCCCTAACCACTGGGCCAAGTCCGCCGCCTGCTGGTGATTCTTGGTCCTTAGCTTGTCGCATGGTAATCAATGCACCTGGTGCCGTCTCCTGGCCTTTCTGTTTTCTTCTGGGTTTCATTGATTTCAGCTTCTTACTTCCTGTGGTTTTTTTCTCTATGTATGAATTTCATTCCACTTATAAAGGGCTCCAATAATAGGAGTCCAATAATAGGATTAAGCCCATTCTGATTGAGCTAGGCCATACCTTAACCGAAGTAATGTCATCAAAAGGTACTATTTTCAGTGGGTTCACACCCTCAGGAATGGATTAGATTTAAGAATATGTTTTTCTGGGGTACATACAGCTTCAATCCATCATATATATAAAAATAGGTAGACCAGAAGAATGAACTCCCATCACAGATCTTCAACAGTTATGATCAGCCACCAATCTTGTTTCATCTCTACTCCCACCAACTCTTTTTACCCTTTCTATTGCATAGGATTATTTTGAAGTATAGCCTGGATAACATATAATTTCACCATATCACTTCGTAAATGATTAGATAAATCATATATATGTATTAGTACATATTAGATAAATAAATGATTGGTATGCATCTCTAAAAGATAAGAGCCTTTAAAAAATATAATCATGGTTCCATTCTCATGCCTAAAATACTAAAAATTTCTTTAGAACCATAAAATGTCCAGTTAGCATTAAAGTTAAAATACATATA
Organism: Dasypus novemcinctus; assembly: GCF_030445035.2. Taxonomy (NCBI): domain Eukaryota; kingdom Metazoa; phylum Chordata; class Mammalia; order Cingulata; family Dasypodidae; genus Dasypus; species Dasypus novemcinctus. Next base: position 74,853,941 of record NC_080673.1, on the reverse strand, counting down.
GTTACAGTTGGTTTGTTCTAATCTGGATCGAAATAAGATCCACACATTGCATTTGGTTGATATGTATCTGCATTTCCTTTTAATTTAGAAATTCCCTCTCTCCTTCTTTGAACTCATGAATATTTTCATAGTCATGTTTAATATGGTATACACTTGGTATTTCATTCTAGATTATTTTAATAATGGAGCAATGCTAACATTGTTAAAAATAAGATGCTCATTTTGGGATACATTCTGCCTCTTTACTTCTCTTGCATTGTTTGCTTATATGGCAATGTAGTGTATAAAAGATGGGTAGAGCCTGACGTTATACCCATAAAATATCACATACTTCCTTTGATAGGCCCCTGGGGTGGGGTTTGGAGACACTGAGTTTTAATCTAATCTTTTTTTACAGCTCTAGTCAGTTCATCACTCATTTCACCTGTTTGCGAGTGAGATCAAGACTGTCCCTTCAGCAGGGCTTGATATCCGAACACCATCAGGCTGCTGAGATCTCTTTATACTTTATAGCTCAGCCACCGTTTTTCTGAGCTCTGGAAGTTCTCTCTGCTTTAAAGCCCGGTTGCCAACTTTTTGGTTTGGTCTGGAGTTAAGTGCTCTCAAACTCTACCCCTAGTTTACTTTGTCTTGGGAGATCTTTTCACCCTGCTGCTGCCTGCTTTTGATGAGTGCTGGCTTGTATTTGTGAAGGCCCAGTGGTTCTCAGGGGATCTCTCTCAGCTCTTTGTCCTGTTTCCATCCAGCCTTTAGGGACTGCTGCTTTGCAGTCGGCAAAAGTCTGAGGCACTTCAGGAGGCTCTCTCACAGTCTCTTGCTTTGTCTCCAGTTTTTGGTGTGCTCCAGCTGTGCACTCATGGAAAGCTTTATAAGCAAGAATTGGCAGATGGGTGTACAAGTGCTCTCTGGTTGAGGCTTATCAGAATTCTCATTTCCCACATCAGCAGCAATTGAAAGTTGGTTAAAAGTTCAGCTGGTTTGTCCATATCCCCCTTTTTGGAAAGTTCTTTCCTTCTCATGTTGGATATGAAAGCAGCTGTGCTTCTTTTTTGGGGGGAAGGGATTGTTTGTATCTGGAATTTAGTTCATTTTGGTTTCTTTGTGTTTTAACTCTCTGATTTTTGTGTGTGTTTTTAATCTATATTTAGTGGCTTACCCAGCCTCTTGTTGTGGGCTCTTTTTTTTTTTTTAGTTCATTTTTAAATCATATGCAAATGGAAACACTTCTCAACCATCCTAATGTAGAATACCTGATAACACTGTACAGTCCAGTGATTAAATGCATGATGACAATTTGGGTGTTGAGTCACTGGTACCAATCCAGCCACACATTTAATACCCCTGACCACTAATACATGTTTACAAGATGATGGGTAAGGCTGGGGAACAATCTGTTGATTTGGAGCAGAAAGTATTGCGACTGAGTATGCAGCCTTGCCTTATGAGTGTTTATCTAACCTGTGAGTTAAAAAGAGATATAGATGCATTGATTATTAATATGGATTATCTAGGTCACTTCAGAGGTGTGTGGACGGATTTGCTCATGGTCATTAAGATATTTGGTTGTATAGGTAAAATAAAACTTATTTTCTACTGGAGATACTTGGTTAATTAGAGTTATTTCACAATGGTGCTGTGACAACGACTTTATGCCCTTCTTGATCAGGTTTCATATCTTGAGTAAATTCGTTTTGCTTTGTGTTATCTTTTTAAGATTCCCTGAAAGAATTGTGCCTGGTAACTGTAGCCTTAGCATGTGCTGGGCCCTCTGGAGTCTATGGGTGACTGGTATTCAGAGGGATATCAGCAATTAAGTGTCCAATAGAATTCTAGGATATTCTGATTTTTAAAAAATGTAAATTTTCAGACATTCATAGGAGCAGTGAGAATAAAATAATGAACCCCTATGCCACCAACAGTGACATTGGTCAGCCTTGTTCTATCTATCCCTTCCATTTTATTAAAAAAATATTAAATTCATTTATTTATGTATTTTATGTGTGACTGTTTAAAGCTAATCCCAGATATCATGCCTCAGTTTACGTGTATTTAGCTCTGCCTGAGAAGGAAAACTTAAACAAATAGAATTACTATGACAAGCATATCTAACAAAGTCAGTAATAATTCGAGTCTTTTGAAAGTTGTTCTTTACAAATTTTATTTTTAGAGAAGTCTTAGATTTACAGAAAAATTGCACAGGAAATACAGAGTTTCCCATATCCCCTCTCAGCCACCTCCATAGACATAGTTTCCCCTATTTTTAACATCTTTTATTAGTGTGGTACAACTGATGAGCCAGTATTAGTAACTAAAGTCCCTTAGGGTTCACTGTTTGTGTGTATAGTTCTGTGGATTTTGACAAATGTGCAGTGTCATGTATCCACCATTGTGGAATTACACAGTATAGTTTCACTGCCTGGTTTCCCTAACTAACTGGAAATAACCAGGAAAAGTGAAATATTCTATATATTTCTAATATTATCAAGGCACAATTAGCTGATTTCTAGAATTTTTGAATCTTCCTTGCCTCTTTTCTGTTGCTTTCAAGAATGTCCTAGATCAGGGAAGGCCCCATGAAAAAATCTTTCTTAAACCAAGTAACTGTATACTGCTGTATCCCTTTTTGGTGTTTCACAATGCAGTTTCACATGCAAAGTTCTGGCAATGGTTTGACAATAAAGGGTTAACTTGGCTTAACCCAAAATTTCCTTAATTGATTTTCCCCCAGCACCTGTTTTTTAGGTAACATTTGTCAACAAAAATGTACTTCTGGGGAAGGTTGTTCTGGGAAGAATAATGCAGAGCTGCTTGTGAATAGCGAACAGGAATGTTTAATTTCATTTTTATTTGAATTAATTAGATAATTGTTTGTCTTTGTGGCCTTAGCATCATCAGGTAATATTTATCTTTTGTTACCCTGCATCCTGCTTCATATTGACAGTGTACTGTGAACAGGTAGGTCATCCTTCCCAGACTCGTACATTCCGAAAATCACTGTTCACATGTATAAGTAAATCGAGTTATAAGAACTTTGTTTTTCTTCTATGCAGATATTTGGGGGGAAAAAAGCTATATGTCAACTTCCCTCCATTAATTAAGAAATTTATTGGTATTATATATAGAAAGCATAATAAGATATGGAAGAAGCAAGGCAATATAAAATTAAAAGCTAATAATAAGCAATTAAATAGACTATATTTTACTTGTAAAGATTGGTTAAAAATGACTTTTGAAGATGGTTAATCATTGGCAATAGCATGGAAATTCATCATAAATGATTTGAATTTTTATATACTTTTAAATACGTACACTTAAAAAATTAAACAGATAACAGATTTCTGTTGGTGCCCATCAAAGGGAACAGTTCTGCATTTGGGCTTCTCTGCTCAGTCTATGACACAGGAGTGAGAAGGCAGGCATCCGAAAGTGTGCTGCAGGGGCTCTGTGTCACGTCTGCCCCTGTACCACATTTCTCTCCAATGTCTTTTTTTTTTGCATAAATATTGTGGAGATGGGCCATTTTCTCTGTGATGCTACAAAGATAATTTTTCCCCCACTTGCTTATAGTCAAACTACAACTTCAAGCAGAAGAGAGAGGGGTCGTGTCTATCAAAGGCGTGTGTGCGAACCGTTACCTTGCTATGCGGGAAGACGGAAGACTCCAGGCGTCTGTAAGTCGTGCTTTGCTTTGCAGTTCTTTTCTGTTAGCTTTTCCTGCTGGTAATTTACTATTATTGATGGTTTAAAATCTTTATTAAGGGCTTAGCATGAATTATGTCATTTAATCTTCATATTCATCCTATGAGTATTATTTTTTTTATTTCACAGATGAAGAAACTGAAGCTCTGAGGGTCTAAGTAAAGTAACCAAGAAAACACAGCTAATCTGAGGTAGAGACTGGACTGGACTCAAGGCAGTCCTTGATTCCAGAGCATGAGCTCTAAATCACATTTTACTCTGTTCTCTGCAAAGCTATTAAACTGCTCTATTTAAAAGTCCTCATTATGCAATTGTTTGAAGATCAGGGGGATAGACTTATATAATATTGAGTATCAGTTGTAAGTTTCTTCTTTGTTATTTGGCATGATAGTAGTTGTGAATGCGAGCTCATTACCTGGGTACAAATGCTATCTCTGCTACTTACTAGCTGTGTGTTTTTGGATAAATTATTCTACGAGTCAGTTACCTTCCTTGTAAAATAGAGAGAGTAATGACCATATCTCATAGGGCTTTTGTGAGGACTAACTTAGATAGGTAATATATATTAAATACCAAAATTTGTTTCCGACACATAATAACACTTCCTCCTCAAGTTCCTTATTTAAATAATGCTTACTCGAAACAGGGACTTCTTTTTTTACTTTTTAAAATCACATCTAGCTCCAGGGTTGTGGCTCCTGGCCAGAATATCTTCCACTAGCCGGGTCACTGTCAACATCACCGTTATTATCAGAATCAAGATTGCATGTCTGTGGAGTGGACACTGTGTGGAAATGGTGTCAGGGAATTGAGATGTAAAAGACACAGACTAGGGAGAGGTTAGCACCCACTCCCACATGGGAGGTTCCAGTTGGTTCTCAGTGCCTCCTGAAAAAAAAAACAGACAGCAGCAAAACAAACAAACAAAAACAATTAAGGGAAGAAAACCAATTCAGGGAAGCCGCTGTGGCTTCCCACATATGAGGTCCCAAATTCGATCCCCACTCCCAGTGCCTCAAAAAAAAATTGACACAGCCTGCACTCCCATTTCTCTAAGGGAGTAGGGACTAGATAGGACATGTATCTAAAAGTACATATACCAACCACAGCCGTAAGAGCAATAATCTCTGTAACTTTTCCCACAGAAGGGATCTAGTAATCCTGAGAAATCAGTCGTGGTTTGGCCTGTACAAACCGTTTTTTAATTCTTTTCTGAGTGAAGACCTTTAGGTTTCTGAAGGTGTTGAAGAAGACTTACAGAGAAAAAGGATATTTTGGTCATTCCAATTTCAGATTGAGCATCTGATGAAGATACACTTAGGTTGACATAAATTTATGTGAATTTTGTAGAATAAATAGCAAGTATTGGTGTAGTGGCTCTCAATTATTTTTTGTAGTTGAATAAATTTTAGAATCCGTGTTCATTATAGCCAACACTTATTGACTCTACAGTGTTCCATGTGCTCTGCTAGGAATGTGGTATAAAACAAAATGGTCTCTGCACTTCATGAGTAGAGTCTAGGCGAAGCAGATGTGTAAATATGTATTTGTACTAATATGTGAGGGTTTTGATATGTTACTTCTTTATCTGTGTAGGAAGTGATTAACCTTGTCTAGAATTGGGTGATGATCCCTAAATAGGACTTTACACAATGTAGAGGAAGGAGTTTGTCAGTCAGGGATCAGAAGGCATGGAAATGGAGGTCATTTTAGGACACAGCACATACAAAGGCGTGGACGCCAAAAACTACTCAGTGTATTTCTAGAACTAAAGTGATTCACTATTGCTGGAGTGTAAAGTGCAAAGCACAGGCAGGGTGGGAATGGGAAAGATAAGGCTGGAGAGGGAGATAGACTGAGGAGCCTTAACACCATGCTCACTGTAAGTAGTGACGAGCCATGAAGAGTTTTATGAGGAGAAATGATCAGATTTGAATTTTCGAAAGATAATCATTCTGGTAGCGGTGTGGAGAATGAATTTGAAGGGCCAAAACTGCCAGCAAAGGCCACGATGATGAGAACCTGGCAACAGCAGTACGGCAGAGAGGACTGAGTAAAGGGGTAACTCTTGTGATTGGTAGCACTTGTGATTGATTAGATTTAGGGTGAAGTAGAGGGATTAGTCAAGGATGGCACCTAGGCTGCTGATTTGGCTGGGAAGGTAGATGGGAAAGGGAAAGGAAGGAAAAGAGCAAGTTCTGGATAAGGTTCAAAGTTCAAATTTTGACCTATTTAGTTTGAGTTGCTTAAGGGAAATTCAGAAGAAAATGTTCACTATGTAGTTGGAATTCTGGTTCTGGAGCATAGAGGAGAGGTCTGTGTTGGTATATAGATTTAGGTATCTCAACAGTTAAGTGGTAGCTAAGCCATGGGAATGGATGAGGTTTCCTAGCTAAGAAATAAAACTAAGAGAGGATCTCAGATTCACTATTTGGGACTTTCACTTCTTACACTCTGTCTTTTTTCCTATCAGTCTGTTGTGAATTCAGTCAGTCTGTTGTGAATTCAAGAGGTGATGTAAAACTTTGGAAATCTACCCAAGTACCTTGTGAAATATTTCCCAAGACAGTGAATAGTTTTGGTTGACCTTGATGTTAAAGAGAGGACAAAGGGTTTCCAGCCCCCACTGTCCTCACCTCAGGATGTGATAAAACATTTAGTGTGAATCAGAATGGCTTTGTCCATAGCGGAGGTTTGGCTACTGTCAGGCAGTGAGGATGGTGGAGCAAAAGGAAATGTAAACAACATTCACTTCTCTCATAACTAATTAACTTTGGCCAACATTAGTCAAATGGTTTTCAAGTTCCGGTTTTTTCTATGTTTCCCTTAGTCAGTAGTTCTCTGACTCAGTGTTCTGTCAGTGACTTGAGATTGTTACCGTATAGTTTCCTACTTGTTGAAATTACAAGATGCATTTGGCCCTGTAAAACAGGCATTGGTGGGTGATTGATATCTACAACAAAGGCTGGAACACAGTGATAAAACGAGTGATAAAAAGCCTTGTAGTTGTTAAAAGTGATGAAAACAGAAGCTACTTTAAAGTGCACCTCTGAAACCACTGGGGTACATAAAAGAAGACAAAACACAGTGGACCTGAGGATTGAACTGTCTTCTCATTCAAGTTGGATTTCAGAGAATTCTGACCTCTTCTCTGGGTAAATAGGCATTGAACTTGCTAAGTGTGCTGATTCCATACCATCAGGAGCATATAGTTTTTTACAATAAGAATTGTTTCGTAGTTTCTACCTTACTTAAGCAAGTACTCTTTGTAGGACAGAGCCACAGCTGTTACACGTTCAGGATTAACAATGTTCTTTGAGGAATGGCACTAGCAAAAATATAGCTGTTATAGCTACTCATGTATGTTTCAGCTCCTATCATAGGATCTGTTTCTGCCCACTTGACAAATTAATCTTAGTCTTACCGTGACAATTTGTGTGCCTCACTGTCATGTCTTTTCAGCAGCAGTCATATTTATTGCTTTCAAGTTAGTTTGGGTGGGCTGTGTCAATCTTCAGATGAGAAAATAAGGTTCCACATTTTCAAACCAAGGAGATGGTATTGGTGATTCAGTAAGTGACATCTTTCTAAGTCATATTCATAGGCATTGACCTGACAACAATAGCAACTTTTGGTTTAAGTCCAGTGTTCTGATCAGTAGTCCTCATTTGGGGTTATGAATGTGACTTATGCCCTGGAAAAACTGAGTTTATGAACTTGCACTTGCCAAAGGCATCTTCCCTCTCTTCTCCTGGGTTCCATTTCAGACTGCTATGACATGGCATATACCTGGGTTCTTCTGCATTTTAACCTGTATGTGATTCCTGCATTTGATTTGTAGAACATTTTAGTTTCCTTTCAGAAGGAAGAGTGCTTTGGACACAAGGCTAATCAACATGTGAGGTTGATTATTACCAATTCAAAGTATGAAAAAAAGGCTATGGGTACCATTTTTTCCCCAACCCTTTCACATAGTAATGGTATGAACGCATACAGGCTAAGGTCTGCTAACTGAAAACATTACTTAAGGGTCTTTCCCTGAAACTCTTTCAAAGCTAGAAAATACAAAAGTTCAATGTGTAATTATATTTAATTGCCAAAACAGCCGAAGTTGAGTAGGTCTTTAATATACAACAGAATCCTTATTCCATTCCATAGCAGGATAACTTTTGTTGCCATGAGCAACAGAAGCCTAGAACAAATAGTAGGATTTAGGATTTAAGTGTTCACAAAATTGTAGGTTTTTAAAAAATTTTGCATATAATTATAGTTTTAAGTTTAAATCATCAAACAACCTCAGTGTTAGCATTGGTATGAAATGACTGGTCTTGATCTGCTAGAAAGTTTCACGTTGTTTTCTGTATAATGTTATAGATTGTGATACTATGAGCAATATATCTCAATAAGTATTAGAATATGTGCAACTTGCATTGATTGACAATAAGGAAATTTTTCAAAAAATTTATATTATCTGAGAATATATGTTTAATTACTGTAAAAGTAAAGTACTTTTTAAAATTTCTTAGTCGAGGGCCTTAAGATTCAGTGAAATCTACAGATGACATAACATAGGTAAAATAGACTTTTGAGGGATCAGTTATCCAGACTGGCCATCTATACTGATTAAATTTGTCAGTGAAGACAGTAATTGAAGAATAATGTATATAAATATATATTTTAAGAGATTACATATTGGATTAAATGCAAAGATTACTGTCTGATAAGATTTAATGTTTCTTTAGAAACCAGTCCTTTAAAATTTTTCATAATCTATATATATGACAAGATTAAGACCAAATTTACTTACAACTTTTCACATTTTGTGTGTTTTATTTTGTTCCTAAAATAGTCAACATTGATACTTACATCATGTCTGTTTTTAATTCTCAGAAGTGGTGTAAGCAAAAGTTTGGATTCGTGTTGAGCAAATGCTCTCATAAGCCAAAACTGCAAAATCAAAGTACTGTAAAAGAATAAACAACCCAGAAAACAGAGCATGAGGAATTGGCCATAAGGTTCAAATCTAAAATTTTAGCAGTAGACCAGAATTGTGAGGCCAGTGAATAAGAAGAGGGGAGGGTGTGTGTTTGTAACCATGAGGAAGAAGGAGAACTTACTCTAGTTCTTATTTCTTTACGTATGCTATGCAAGGATAAATTTAATTCAGCCTTCTTATTTTACATGAGGAAAGTGAGGCACAGAGAAGTTTTAAGTGACTTGCTCAGTGATGCAGTTTAATTAGGGACTAAGTCAAGATTGGAACCCAGGTTTCCTGGCCCACCAAAGATCCTCAAAGATGTCAAGTTAGAATGGAAAAATTCTTAGACAGACCCAACTGGTCAAGTTTCTTCAAGGGCTAAATAGTGCATAAAGTTAAACCATATTGTATATCATCTCATCTAGATTTTCTCTGATCTCAGTTCACTAGTTCTTATTTATGTTTTGCAATATCTTTGAATGTATTTTTATTGTAAGTTATTTTTAAAAGTTTCATTTATTCATTATTAAGCAAATATTTATTGATCACATACTATCTCTCAGGTACTATTTTAATCACTGGGCATACAGCAGCACACAAAATAGTTGAAATCCTCACCCGCATGGCATTTATGGTCTGGTAAAATGAAGTAGATCTGGATATATAAATAATCTGTTTGGATGTGGTAGAACACAAAAATGAATGAAGTACTTTTATTCTTTATATCGTGGCTAGAGTATTTATAAATATAGCTATTTAAGAAATTCTTTTTTGTGGTGTTACTTGTGACCTTAGGGCCAGTGTCTTTTTTCTTTTTAATCAACTTTTTATTTTAGAATAGTTTTAGGTTTACAGAAAAGTTATGAAGATAGTACAGAGTTTCCATATACGCCACACCAAGTTTCTTCTTTTATTAACATCTTATCGTGGTATGGTACACTTGTCAGAACTAATAAACCAATATTGAAACATTATTATTAAAGTCCATACTTTATTCAAATTTCTTTAGTTTTTACCTAATGTCCTTTTTCTGTTCCAGGATCCCACATACATTTAGTCATCATTTCTCCTTAGGCTCCTCTAGACCAGGGGTTCTTAACCTTTTTTGTTCCATGTACCCCTTTGCCAATCGGGTGAAAACCACAGACCCTTTACTAAGTACACACTATACCATGTATTATATAATAAATATATCACACCCATACCAATACGTCCCCACAAGAATGGTTTTTTTTTTTTTTTTTTTTTTATTCTCCTGAAATCCTGCTCTAGACTGTGACAGTTTTCTTAGGCTTTCCTTGATTTTGTTGACCTTCAAAATTTTGAAGAATACTTGTCAGATATTTTGCAGAATGACCTTCAATTGGGGTTAGTCTGATATTTTTCTCAAGGATTGATTTGGGGTTATGAATGTTTGGGAAGAAGAACACAGAAGGAAAGTGACATTCTCAACACATTTTGTTAATGGTACATGCTATCAATTATGATTTATCACTGTTGATGTTAATCTTGATCATCTCCTGAGGTGGTGTTTGTTAGATTTCTCCACTGTAAAGTTATTCTTTTTTCCCCACTTCCCATCCTGTACCCTTTATAAGAAAGTCCACACTTACAGGATGGGAAATTATGCTTCACTTCCTTGACAGGGGAAGTAATTGCATAAAATATTTTGGAATTCTTCTGCATGGGAAATTTGCTATTCTCCCCCATTTATTTATTCAATCATTTATTTATATCAGTTTGGAATCTTAGATATTTGTTTTATACTTTGGTTTATAATCCAATACTTTGTTATTTTGTTGCTTAAATTGTTGCAGCTTTGACCATTGGGAACTCTTTTAGTTGGCTCCTATGCTTCTTTGACATACGCCGTCAATGTGGGGTTTTTTTTGAGCACTTTCTTACTTTTTGCCCTGCAAGAAGCTCCAGGCTCATCTTGTACATTCCCTACTCTAGGCCCCGAATGGACCATTTCTCAGAGCCCTGGTTCCTTCTATTGGAGAATGGTTTTAGAAATCAGGGTCTGAATGCTGGATGTGCTTGTTGCTGCTGAGGTGTTTTTGATTCTAGGTCCTCCCAACTGGCAGTGCAGGGAGTTATATGTGTATATACTAACCTGCACAGATGTGTGTACACGTCTATGAATATTTCAGTATATATTTATCTATATCTTTTAAACTAAACATGAGATCATACTGATGCTCCCAACCCTAATCAGGTACCACATGGATCATTCTAGCTTTCCTCCCACAGCTAGAGGGAGGTTTGTAACCTCCCACTCCCACAGTGAGAAACTTGGCTCCCACTATCTGATTAGGATCAGTTTTTGTCTTTTAAAATATTTTATACATAAATTTTTCAATATGTATAATCTCAGATAATTTTATTTTTCAATATTTATAATCTCAGATAATTTTACTTCTTGAAATTTCAAATTAAATATCTTGATAAAAAACAAATCAAACTATTTAAAATTTTGATTATGCTTTTTAAACTACATTTGGTTCTTCCCTATTCAGATACCCCTATAAGGAGTCCAACTGCCAGTACTATCTTTAAAATTACTAGCATCATCATTATTGCTATCAGCAAATGGTTATTGGGCTCCTTTTATAAGACCATGAGCTAAGCTAATTTATGGGGACAGCCTTTAGGGAAGCCTTGAGGTATTGTCCCACCACTAACATATGACAAATATAGATATTACTTTCATATACATATACATCCACATTCATTTTTTAGGTCTTATACCTTTTAGAATTGAGAATAATGGTTTATTGGAGCAATTTCAACAACACACTTTTTATCATTCCAAATACAATAGTACTTTTCAACTTAAAATTCTGTGGTTATTAGCATTAGTAAGAGGGAAAGTTGAATGATATGTCCATCATATAAATATTAGAACAAAAAGCAGGGACAGCAGAAGTTATATCTAATAAGCCAACGTGAAGCACAGTATAGGATACTGTTTTCAGGGAGATGGAGTATATTCCCAGATAATTTGTCAAATGGCTCTGTTCTTATTTGTCCCTAAAACCAGGAACTAGATAGCCCAAATGCCCTTTGTTTTTTTTTTTTTAAAGTAATGTCAGATTTTTTTTTAAAGATTTATTTTTTATTTATTTCTCTCCCCTCCCCCCCTCCAGTTGTCTGCTCTCTGTGTCCATTCGCTGTATGTTCTTCTGTGACCACTTCTATCCTTACCAGTGGCACCAGGAATCTGTGTTTCTTTTTGTTGCGTCATCTTCTTGTGTCAGCTCTTTGTGTGTGTGGCGCCATTCTTGGGCAGGCTGCACTTTCTTTCGCACTGGGTGGCTCTCCTTACGGGGCGCACTCCTTGCGTGTGGGGCTCCTCTACGTGGGGGACACCCCTGCGTGGCCCGGCACTCCTTGCACACATCAGCACTGTGCTTGGGCCAGCTCCACATGGGTCAAGGAGGCCCGGGGTTTGAACCGCGGACCTCCCATGTGGTAGGCGGATGCCCTATCCATTGGGCCAAGTCCACTTCCCCCAAACGCCCTTTGAATCAACAGAATTTGTGTACCCTAGCACAATAGTTCTCAATCCTCTTTTACCTCACAACACGCATGAGGACTTGTTCATTTATATAAGTTGCACTACTATGGGCAGGTGCAGGAGTTCACTCTGTTCCCTGTGGTGAGTTCTAACTCCATTCTTTTCTCTCATATTTAAAAAAAACTGAGAATGCAAGTGCATGGGGATAATATTACTATAGGGGTAATCTTAAATCTGCTCCAATTTATGATTTAGAGAATTATACATCATCTTTGAGACTTTATTACAAATACCAATTCCCTGTGACATACTATGGTAGGTAGATCACATACTAGGTTAAGACTCACTGTCATTGACTACTTTCATAAAAATACCCAGTTGCTTTTACCCATAATATCATCTAAAGAATTAGTTCTTTAATTATGTAAATGCAAATTAATGGCAAAATTCTGAAATATAGATAAAATTCAGCCTAATTTAACACGAGAAAAAAAACCAAAGCAACAGCAAATTAATTCAAAGAGGAATAATTGAAGCTCCCTCATTACAAAAATGATTCATATTTTGTTTACATGTTCTTTCCTTTTTTTTTTTTTTTTAAACTTTGTTAATTAAGTTGAATTTATGATAGAAATACTTTTGGTACACACAGGGAGAGTTAGCTTCCTGGAGGAATTAACATTTAAGACAGGATCTGAGGGTATAAGTAAGACTTAGTTATATAGAAAGAAAGCATAAAGGCAGAATACCAGCATGTACAAAAGCCCAGTAACTAGGAAAAATTAGAATTTTAAGGAACTGCAACATGGCTGGAATAATAAAGTACAAGTTGTATAGCAATCAACCAGTAGGATATTTTGCAAACAATACTTCCGGAAGTGTTCACTGATCATCTATGTGTCTACATCTTGGAAATTTTTATTTTCAGGTCTCTTGTGAATGCTAGACTAGAAGATCCACCTTCATACTCATTATCTCCACTGGGATGATATCTAAAAGGCATCTCAAACTTAACATTTCTGAAACTGAATTCCTAAACTTTCCCTATAAAACCTGTTCCCTCTCATAGCTTTCCCCATCTTAGCTGATAGCAGGTCCCTCAATTGCAGAACATAAACTTCAGTGCCATCTCTGATTCCTCTATTTCTCTCACACTGTGCATCCAGTCTGTCAGGAAATGCTGTTGACTCTACCTTCAAAATATATCCACTCAGGGGCTTCTTACCATCTCTATTGCCACCATAGTGGTCTGAGACACCATTCTCTTTCTGCTGATGTTACTGAACAAGCCTCTAACTGGTCTTTCTGCTTCTACCATTGGCCCCCTATATTCGTTACAGAAAAATAATCCTTTAAAAATATGTGATATCATGTCACCTTTCTGCTTAAAGTCCACAGTGGGGTACCATTTTATTCAGAGTAGGAGCCAAAATACTTGCCCCACTCTCCCATCCCATTACCTCTCTGCTTTTATTTCCTGTTCCTCTTCCCCCCAGACTGTCTGCTCCATCCACACTGGCTCCTTGCTGCCCCTCAAACACTCTGTTCATAGGTTTGTGCTCTAGCCATTCTCTCTGCTTGGAATGCTTTTGCCTCAGATAACCGGAATGGCTTACTCTTTCATCTACTTCAAGTATTTGCTCAAATGTCACTTTCTCAATGCAGCCTACTGTGGCCATGCCATTTAATATTGCAACCTAACCTCTTGTCCAGCACTCCCGATTTCTCTACCTTGCTCAGCTTTACATTTTCCATAGCATTTGTCATATTTTCAGATAGTCACAGGCCAAAGATAAAGATTTTGAGAGCAGCAAAAGAAAAGCAATGTATTACTTACAAGGGAACCTTAATAAGGTTAAGTGCTGATCTCTCTTCAGAAACCATGGAGTGGAAAGGCATCAGTGTCTTAGAAATGTTCAAGAAAGGAGGTGGATAAAAATCAGTCCTGCTATGGTTTTCCATCAAAAGAACGCTAAATTATAGTATCCACGTGCCCTGTCTCCTCACACTTTTAAAAGATTTTCCATGTTTGTTCACTTGTCTGTGTATCACTTGACAGTGAATATAGAAAGAGGAGGGCTAATACCATGTCACCTCAAGGAAAAGGCAACAGCTCAGTAGAGGGAAATGAGCAGGACCAGTGTTCTTGAGTCCTCTCATCTTTGCACAAGAGCAGGAACAGTAAATGTTCATTGACCATTTCTTGAAAGAAACTTTTCTCTTAAACAGAAGAGGGGAAGGACAATGAGGAATTACTATTGGCCCAGAGTCGTGTCCTTGTCATGGGGTGTATTAGGGTTCTCTTGGGAAACAGAATCAACAAGAGATGTCTGTCAATAGTAGGCAATTTTACAAGAGCCTTTCACATGACCATGGGAATGCACAAGTCCAGGTTCTGCAGGCAGGCTGTTACCAAGAGCTCTGATGAAAGTCCAGTGAAGATTCTCGATGAATTCTGGGAGACGTTGGCTGTCCTAAGATGAGCTGGGAAATTCTCACTCAATGCTGGAATCACTTCCCCTTTTAAGGCCTTCAACTGATTGGATAAAGCATCACTCATTGCTAATGGCAAGCTTCCTGATTGATGTAATTGTAATCAGCTATCTATGATTTACCACTGCAGTAAAGTCAATGGCAATTAAATTCTATAAATGCCCTTATACTACAGTTAGCCTAGAGCTTGCTTGACCAAACAACTGGGCACACTTTCCTGGCCAAGTTTACACAATAGCCTATCCATCACCCAGGGGATAAAATTCCAGCAAATAAGGGTGGGGCAATGGACTGAATACTTTTGTAATTTATATAAAGAGGAGGAGTCTAATTTTATATTTCTTCTTGCATCAATTTTGATAATTATTTTTATACTTTTAATTTTCCATTTCATGTGGTTTCAACTTTATATATACACACACATGTTTATATATGAAAGTGTTTTCTATATATCGTTGATATTTGCTCTTTTACTTAGCATTTGCTTCCTTTTTTGCCTTTTTGAGTTTATTCTTTTTCCAAGTTTTTGAATTCTTTCTCCTTTTCTAATAATCATATTTAGTGATATACATTTTGCTCTAATTGAAATCCTACTTTAATGAAAAAGCTCAATAGTTTAACTCATAAACAGTTCACAATCAGTATCATGTGCATTATGCTTGTATGAACTCTACTTTCAAAACCTGTTATATGAAAGACATTGTACTAGAGGTTTTCTGTTTGTCTGATAATGAATTACTTGTAAATAAAGTCGCAGTCCAAGACTTAAAGAAACCATGGAGGTGAGAAGGCCCTGGTAAGATATATTTAAGTTACTAAAAGAGAAAAACTTCCAGCCAAGAATTCTTTATCTGGCAAAACTATCCTTCAGAAAAGAAAGTGAGTTTAAAGTCTTTATAGACACAAACTGGGAGACTATTACCAAAAGCCCAACAGCCCAAATCTACAAGAGATATTAAAGGGCATGTTACAGCCTGATAGGAAAGGACAAGGGAGAGAGCCCTGTAGAATAGTTTAGAAATGAAGCCCGTAAGTAAGAGAAATTGAGGGGTTAAAAGACTTAGTAAGATAGGACAACAGAAAGCCAAAGGATAAAATGGACAAAGTAAGTAATGCCTTTATAGCAGTAACACTGAATGTTAATGGATTGAACTTCTCAATGAAAAGACATAGATTGACAGAATGGATAAAAACATGAGCCATCTATTTGTTTTCTACAAGAGACTCACCTTAGATGGAAGGACACCATCAGGCTAAAAGTGAAAGGTTTGGAAAAAGATATTTCACATTATTAGCAATAAAAAAGGGTGGGTGTAATGATACTAACATCATATACAATGATTTTAAATGCAAAATTGTTATAAAACATGAAGTTAGATTACTATATATTAATAAAAGGGACAATTCACCAGTAAAAAATAATAATATTATGTACATAGTGTAGGTGTCCAAAATACATGAGACACATACCGGCAAAACTGAAGGGAGAAAAAAATGTCTTTTCAGTAATAGTTGGGCACTTCAATATTCCACTTTCAGCATTAGATAGAACATCTAGAGAGAATAAATAAGGTAACTTAGAGCTTAAATAATATGATAAATGAAATAGATCTAATATATATATATATACACATTCTTCTCAAGTACTCATGGATCTTTCTAAAGGATAGACCATATGTTGGGACACAAGTCAGATCTCAATAAACTTAAAAACATTGAAATTATACAGAACACTTTCTCTGATCATAATGGAATTAAGTTGGAAATTAAGAACAGGTGAAAAAAGGGCAATCCATAAATATATGGGGATTAAACAATATACTCTTAAATAACCTGGGTTAAAGAAGAAATTACAAGAGAAATCAGTAAATCCCTCAAGACAAAATGAGAACACAACATACCAAAACTTATGGGATAAAGCAAAGGCAGAGCTGAGAGGGAAATTTATAGCCCTCAGTGCATATATTAAAAAAGAAAGAGCTAAAATCAAAGACTTAGCTGTACACCTGTAGGAGTTAGAAAAAGAACAGCAAATTAATCCAAAAGCAAGCAGAAAGAAAGAAACAAGATTAGAGCAGAAATATATGGAGGAAAAAGATAGAGAAAATCAACAGAACTGAAAGTTTGTTCTTTGAGAAGATCAACAAAATCAGTAAACCCTTTGCTAGATTAAAAGAAATTAGAAGAAAAAAGAGAAAATGTAAAAAAATTAAAAAATGAGAAGGGCAACTTTACCACTGACTGCACAGAAATAAAAGAGATTATAAGAGGATACCATGGGGAAGTGGACTTGGCCCAATGGATAGGGCATCCGTCCACCACATGGGAGGTCTGTGGTTCAAACCTCGGGCCTCCTTGACCCATGTGGAGCTGGCCTATGTGCAGTGCTGATGCTTTCAAGGAGTGCCCTGCCACGCAGGGGTGTCCCCCGCGTAGGGGAGCCCCACGCGCAAGGAGTGCACCCCGTAAGGAGAGCCACCCAGCGTGAAAGAAAGTGCAGCCTGCCCAAGAATGGTGCTGCACACACAGAGAGCTGACACAACAAGATGATGCAATAAACAGAAACACAGATTCCTGGTGATGCCAAGAAGGATAGAAGCAGTCACAGGAAAACACACAGTGAATGGACATACAGAGCAGACAACTGGGGGAGGGGGGAGGGGAGAGAAATAAATAAAAAATAAATCTTTAAAAAAAAAAAAAAGGATACCATGAACAACTATACACCAACAAACTAGACAATGTTGATGAAATGGCCAAATTTCTGGAAACACACAAACCATGCTGACCCTAGAAGAAACAGAAGACCTCAACAAAGCAGTCATAAGGAAAGAAGTTGTAACACTCATCAAAAACCTCCCCAAAATGAAAAGTCCAGGACCAGATGGCTCCAGAGGTGAATTCTACCAATTATTTAAAGAAGACTTAATAACAGTCTTACTCAAATTCTTCCAAAAAATTGAACAGAAAGGAATGCTACCAAACTCATTCTATGCAGCTAACAGTACTCTAATACCAAAGCCAAATAAAGATATTATCAAAAAAGAATATTACACACCAATTTCTTTAATGACTATGGATGCAAAAATCCTCAACACAATACTTGCTAGCCGAATTCAAAAACATATAAAAAAATTATATATCATGATCAAGTGGGCTTTTTAAAACCAGGTATGCAAGGGTAGTTCAACATAAGAAAATCAATCAGTGCAGTTCACCACATTAATAAATTGAAGAAGAAAAATCACATGATAATTTCAATTGATGCAGAAAATGCATTTGACAAAACACAACATCCTTTCTTGATAAAAACACTCCAAAAGACAGGAATAGAAGGAAACAGTGCACTTAATGGTGAAAGACTGAAAGCTTTTCCACTGAGATCAGGAGCAAGTCAAGGATGCCCACTCTCCCTGTTATTCAATATTGTGCTAGAAGTTCTAGCCACAGCAATTAGGCAAGAAAATAAATACAAGGCATCCAAATAGGAAAGGGAGAAGTAAAACTTTCATTATTCACTGATGATAAGATTAGAAAGTACCCAAAAAACCATAACAAAACTACTAAAACTTATAAGCAATTTCAGCCAAGTGGTGGGATACAAGATTAATACACAAAAATGAATAGCATTTCTATACACTACTAATGAGCAATCCAAGGAGGAAGCCAGAAAAAGAATTCAATTTATAATAGTGATGGAAAGAATCAAATATTTAGGAATAAATTTAATCAAGGACCTGTAGTCATAAAACTACAAAACATTGCTAAAAGAAACCAATGATCATCTAAATAAATGGAAGGATATTCCATGTTAATGGGTTATAAGACTAAATAACATTAAGATGTCAATTCTACCCAAACTGATATACAGATTTAATTCAATCGCAATAAAAATTCCAATATTCATCTTTGTAGAACTGGAAAAGCCAATTATCAAGTTTATCTGGAACACGAAGAGTCCCTGAATAACCAAAAATATCTTAAAAAAGAATGAAGTTGGAGGACTCTTAACTTCCAGATTTAAAGCATGTTATCAGGCTACAGTTGTAAAAAAGTGTATACTGGCATAAAGATAGATTGACCCAGGGAATTGAATTGAGAATTTGGAAATAGACCTTTCCTTCTGTGCTCAAGGGAGTTTTGGCAAGGCTGTCAAGCACTCAAGTGGGTCAGAATAGCCTATGTAATAAATGATGCTGGGAAAACTGGATATCCTTATCTAAATGAAGAAGACCCTTATCTCACACCCTATACAAAAATGAATTAAAAATGGATAAAGGACCTCAGTATAAAAACTAGAACCATAAAGCTCTTAGAGGAAAATGTAGAGAAACATCATCAAGACCTTGTGATTGGTGGTGGTTTCTTGGACCTTACACTCAAAGCACAAGCAACAAAAGAAAAAATAGATAAATGGGACTGCCTTAACATTCAGATGCTTTTGTTCTTCAAAAGACTTTGTCAAGAAAGTAGTAAGGTAACCTACTCAATGGGAAAAATTCTCTGGAAACCATGTGTCTAATAAGGGATTGATCTTGATGTTACATGAAGAGATCACTTTACCTAATGACAAAATGACAAGCAACCCCATTAAAGAATGGGCAAAAGAATTGAACAGACATTTTTCTAAAGTGGAACTACAAATGGCCAAAAGACACATGAAAAGATGTTCAACATCACTAGCTTATAAGGGAATTGCAGATTAAAACTATAAGGAGATATCATCTCATACCCACTCAGAATGGCAATTATTATTTTTAATATACTTTTTTCTTTTAAAAAATATACTTAGATTACATAAATGTTACATAAAAAACATAGGGGATTCCCACATGCCCCACTCCTTACCTCTCCTACATTTTCCCACATTAACAATATCTTTCATTAGTGTGGTGCATGTTTGATGAACACATTTTGAAATCTGGCTACTAAGTGTCAATTATAGTTTACACTGTGGTTTACACTCTCTCCAACATATTTTTGTAAGTTATGGCAAGATATATAATGGAGGGAAGCAGATGTGGCTTAAACAATTGAGCTCCCACCTATCACATGGAAGTCCATGGTTTGCTTCCTGGTGCCTCCTAAAGAAGACAGCTAGCTGGAGCGATGGGCAGGCATGGCAAGCTGACACAAGATGATGCAATAAGAGATACAAGAAGAAAAACATAATAAGAGACACAAGAAAGCAGGGAATGGAGGTGGCTCAAGCATTAGGCACCTCCGTCCCACATCGGAGGTCCCAAGTTCAGTTCCTGGTGTTTCCAAAAGAAACAAAGGAGATGAGCAGACACAGCAAGTACAAACAATGAAAGGGTGGGGAGGAAAAAATAAATAATAAAAATCTTAAACCCACAACATGTATCATGGCCTATATCTATCATTGCAGCGTCATTCAGGACAACTCTCAAATCCTGAAAATGCCCCCATATTACACCTATTTTTTTCCCTCTCCCTCCCCTCAGAACCTCCAGTGGCCACTTTTTATCAGTGATAAAAAGGTCGTCCATTGCTAGAATCACAGTAAGTCTGTATTAGAATACCAGTTAGTCTACTCTAGTCCATTGTTCATTCCCCAATCCTGAAGATTCTGGGATGGTGATGCCCATTCCACCTCTAATTGAGAGGGGGCTTAGAGCCCATGGAGCAGACGAATGGGACTATCTTGCTTGTAGTTGCACACTCTCTCTGTTATTTGGGATGGTCAAGGACCATCATCTCCTTGGTAGTTGTCCTGGGTGAGTCCAATGAACTGGAGAGTAGGTGCTGCAACTCTGTTGAGATTCAAGGCCCAGCTGGCACTAGGACATACACTTATGAACTCCGGTACTAACTATAGATTCAAAAAGAAGGGGCAGAAGAGCCATGTGTTGGAAACCACAAACAAGTCCAGATTTGTCACACAGGGAAGCATAAATTCCAAAGTTGGATCCACTGGCAGGGAACCAAACTCCTGAGTTGTCTGCCCTGGCTATAGTGTCTGGATGTCTCCAGAGCCCTCAGGAGCCCTGCTGTTTGAGATGATATTCAATGAGATCCTGCTGAGATGTGCAAAAGCATAACCTCTGGGATGACCTCCCGACTCACTTTGACATCTCTTAGCTATATAAACTCATTTGCCTTTACCTTTTCCCCCTTTTGGTCAAGATCTTTTTCCAGTTGCATTGCTAAATTGGTGCTTGGTAGTAATCCTTCAGTGCCAGGGAGGCTTATCCCCAGGTGTCATGTTCCACACTGGGGGAAAGGTAATGCATTTATATGCTGAGTTTGGCTTAGAGACAGGAGAATGGCTATTATTAAAAGAATCGATTTCCTTGCTGGCCAGCTGGCAAAGTGAAGGAAGAGAGACTGGTATATGTCCCAATTCTTTCCCAGGCTCAATGAATTATTTGAATTCTGTGATTCCTGGACCCCCAAATTATTCAATTAAAAAAAGAAAACAAGAAATAAAGGAAACTTAATTTGATGAAAGTTGTCAGATACATAGATGGGCAAAGGCATCCACAATCTGAAATAAGTTACTAAGAGCATTGAATTTTAGATTCTTCACTGTTATTGGGAATAGTGATCATTGTCTCGGAATTGTTATGATACTTAAATGAAGTTACGTGCTAAAGTAGCCAATAACCAGGAATTAAGGGATTATTTCCCAGCTCAAAGGCTTATAAAAAATAAGGCCTTGGAAGGAAAGATACAAGTTAAGTCCTTAGAGGCCAGTTATTCACTTCCTTTGTAATGTTATCCCTCTGAAGATCCCTTTATTCTTAAATTTGAAAAGGTGAGCAGTTAAACTTTGAGAATAGGAAAACTCTAAATATGTTTGTAAATGTTAATGAAAATATTACACCAAATTTTAGTAGATACATTGAGATCACAGTTACTGAGATGATTTGTAAACTTACAACGTAGAACACTGAAAATTATACTTAAATTGGACTTTTAAAAATCAGTTTGGTTTGTTTTCTTGAGAATTTTGACCCTACTACCCATTTAATAATAGAATGCAATTTGTTTTCAAGAGTAAGACAGGTGGCTGTTTAGAAAATTTACATCGTTGAACATTCAGCACAGATGCAAGTTTTCTTTCCCTTTCATCTTTTTTTGGTAAAGATAAAAGTAACCTCTGCAAAAAGAAGAAAAGAAATTCTGAGTTCTATAATGTATCCATTTAGTTCCTAGGACAATTGGGTATTCTTTGGAATTGCCTGAAAAGGCAAACATTATTGGTGGCAGCATAAGTGATCTAGTAGGCCAAGTGTTGTAGGGAGGGCCAGCTAGCAGACAGAACAACAGGAACCGAACATGCCAAAATATCCTGAATAATGGCTGAACCACGTTAAGTCTGCCTCAGGGAAAGGGCTTGTTAAACTCAATAACAACATTTCATATTTTTAGGATCACAGTGAGTTTTCGTTCTTTTTCCTTCTCCCTTCTAAGGTTTTTATCAGTGGTACTGCATATGGCAAAATAAAGTAACACAAGTTTAACTTCAGTTAACACAGAAAAGATATTTCACTGAAGGTATAGTGAAGGTACTGGATTTGGAATAGCTACATTACTCAGGTAAAAAATGTTTCACTGTTATCACAACTCAATCTTTAAAGAACAGCACAAGACAGTCATGTAGTATAGACCTGGATCTTTGTGCTATGTATGCTCTTTGTAATGCTATCTATATTAGAGCTGAAAAGACAACTTTTTAAAATTGGTAATGTGTTGCATAATGGGCAAGCTAGGTAAGTTTGTATTTCAATTTAAAAATTGAATTAACAGTATAAAATTGCTAAAACCAAGTAAATATCAAGTAAAATTCTTATCCCTGCAAGCAGATTACAGGATATAATATCTCACCCTTACTACAATGGCTGAGACACATTATTCACTTTTAGAGCTTTGGTAGCCCTTTACTTTTCATTTTGGTTATTGTGCCTGCTTTTTATTGTTTTCCTTATTAATTTATGTTTTCCTCAGTCTTTGTCATTGTTTGGCTTATCTTGGAACCAAAGCAACTGGTAAAAGCTACAAGTGTTTTGAATATGGATTTTTCCAGGCCTGAAGTTTCCCAGATTTGAGATAATAAGTATCATCTGTGTGAAGTTAATTTTTGAAAACTTACCTTAAATAATGTGGAGGTCTGTTAGACTCCATTACTCCATTACTCTTTTCAAGTCCAGCTATTTGAAAGCAAGTTACTTCTTTTTTTGGGATATATAATTGACTTAAAATGAAAATACAGAGTAGCTTCCCCTCCGACAAGATCGAGTCTATAGAATTCAGTATGTTTTACATTATTTATACCTCATTATCTATTAGTGTTTTGAGAACAGAATATTTCAGTATCATTTCTGGACATTATATATCATTAGCTATTTTCTATAAGATATACTACTTTTTTATGCCTAGAAACAACTTTAGCCACCAGAAAAAACTTAAAATTTCGGAGTTAATTCTTTTTCTATGAGTAAAAGTTCAACAAAACCCCTTCTTTAGTCAACAAAACCCTTTCTTCATGGGCAGATCACCTTGGTTAACCTTCTAGCACTGCTTCACTGGCACCCTGATAAAAGTAAAAATGACTCCTGGTTAGTAAACTGCCTCTGGGTAGAACAGTGTGGATGAACTATAATTACCTAACTGGAAGCCATAACTTTGGGCTTCCATGAGTGTACTGTGGCTCTTGTTGCTGGATATGTCCCTCCTTGTTGGGACTCTTGAATACTATGTTGATATTTCAAGTCTGAACCACTGTGGTTCTTGTATGTCTTTGAGGTCTCACTGCTGAACACCTGATGTATTTCCTGTGGGGGCTGGAGAATGGTCCCTGGACTCCTACTGTTGAAAGCACAAGCTTGATACTGTCCTACTGACATGCTGTGTTCCTGTCCTGTATCCTTCTGTAGAGTTAACTGGGTCAGATTATGGCCTATTTATTGAGTCTTGTTGGTTTAATTGTCCTGCTAAACCCAAGACTACTGCTATGGTTGTTGAGCAGAATGGGCTTTTTACTATCATAAATATTTTATATGAAATTTATAATAATAATTCTTCTTTTATTTTTCAGAAATGTGTAACAGACGAGTGTTTCTTTTTTGAACGATTGGAATCTAATAACTACAATACTTACCGATCAAGGAAATATTCCAGTTGGTATGTGGCACTGAAACGAACTGGGCAATATAAACTTGGACCCAAAACAGGACCTGGGCAGAAAGCCATACTTTTTCTTCCAATGTCTGCTAAAAGCTGATCTAAATGGCAGCATCTAATCTCATTTCACATGAAAGAAGAGGTTAATTTTAGAAATTTATTAATGAGAGAATAAGAAAATGTGTACAGTTATTTACTCAGCTTGGATAAATGGTCAAATTATCTACTAGTAAAATACTTAATTGTTGCCTTGGTAAAGAAAAACAACAAAAATTTCCAGAAGATTTATAGACTTTCCCCCTCTTATATAGCATCTATCTTTGCCCAGTGAAGCTTACTTAGAGCTACAATATTTTTTCATACATTTGCTTTATTTGAAAAGAGGCTTTTTTTAAAAGTATACATTTACAAACAAATTTTCTTCATTGAAGTCATATGTATTAGAAAATTAAAGTCAGATATTTAATCACTCAAAATGTGTATTTCTTATAATATTGCACACATTAATCTACATTTAATTTACTAAAAAAAATTAAAACATGTAAATGTGAATTTAATATATTCCTGTAGTTTTGTAGTTCCCTGGCAGTTCTCTGTGATAGAGCTTATAGGACAGGCCTCTGTAAACTGCCGGAAGTTCTTCCATAGTTAGGTCAATCTTGTCAAACCCTTCTCTATACCCATACAGCAGCAGCCTAGCAACTCTGCTGGTGATAGGAGTCGTATTTTCAGTCACCACCAGGTCATTGAGATCCATCCACTCACATCTTAAGCATTCATGCTGGCAAAAATTTATGGTGAATGAATATGGCTTTAGTCGGCAGATGATATACATATCTGACTTTCCAAAAGCTCCAGGATTAGTGTGCTGTTGCCGAATACTCAAAAGGGATCTGAATTCTGATTTGATACCAGTCTCTTCGAAAACTTCTCGAACTGCTGTGTCTCCTACATTAAAGATATACAGATCAGTAAGGATCACATTTTTAGAACTTCATCATCAAAGATTTTCAGTTTAAGTAACATATCTAAAAATTGTTCAAAAGGAAAACTCCATCCTAAGAAAGTGAAGTTTTCAGAACAAACTCTGCCTTCTGAACATCTTGAAATGGTGTATATCACCAAAGTATTTTCTTACACTGTACATCTAAGAAGCTTTTAATAAACTGAATATTTCTTTGGCTGCTACTTGCAGGCTTATCCACCGGTATATATATTTTTGGGTCATATCTTTTTAACCTCTACCTGCTCTGTTTCTCAAAAGGTAAAAAAAAACCCCTATGCTGCAAAAGTGAAAACATAACTTGAAAGCTGCAGTTGATATTCCTATATATTTCTTCATTATCCCATTTTTGATCATCCATCAAAACCACCAAAATTTATACAATGCAGCATTGAGAGAAAGATCTGTTCTTCCTTGTCAAACTCTGTAGAGCTGCGGAATGCGTTAAACTATGAAATGATTCTAATGTCTTCTGATCATCTCATGTGGGACTGTTGAACCTCAGAATGCATTTAGCAGATTTCTTCATAAATATTCTGATGAAAAATTACTCCTCCTCTAATTATGCTAGGGGCATTTTGGTATTTCCTTTGTATCCTGAGACAAGATTCCAAAAAATTTTGATACATTCCTACACCACCAAAATGCAGAAGTTATTTCACCAGAAGTTTTAAAGAACTTGCAATATATAGAATTTTATAATGCAACAAAGGTCTCATATATTTCATAAAGTTGAATTTTCAATATATGCAAACTTCTGGGGCAGGATTTTTATTGCCATTCAGGCATTTTTATGGCTGCTTTTTCTAAACATCAAGATGAATCCCCTAAGTGGGCTTTTCCTAATTTTTTTATGCTTTTTTTTGTTCTCTCAAGTGAATGCTTTAGAAAGATGCACAGGAAGGGTAAAGTGTTATAAAATATAAGGCATTCATCTGCCATTTTCAAATTCCATGCTGACTTTCCTTATCATTGAGATTTGCCCATAGGTTAAACATGGTTAGAAATTACATTTTGAAACTGAACAAATAATAATCAGGTTAAGAAAAGAGAAATTTTCCTTAATAAGAAAAATAATTTTTAAATAAGAAACATAATTTTTAATCAGGCATATAATACATATTTGTTATTAAAGATTGCAGCACTAGTCTTAAATTTTACATAATGTCATTTGTTTGCCAGTCTCATATAACTATTGTTTAAATGTTTATTTTTATTCTTTAAATGCTTTGAAAAATAACCTTGAGGGTCCTATTTAGCTCTCAGTACTACTAACCAAGAGTTTGTCATTTAGCTTATGAGTCCTGGCTGATACATGTCATGGAAGCAACAGGACAGAGTGAGTGAATCTGCCTTGCCCAGCAATTACCATACCAGCTGACTCAGTATCAGTGCTGCTGGGGTTGTTTTGAGCAGTTTAACTTTAACCAGGATATCATCGCCTAGACTGTTAAATGAATGGGCAAATATGTTTTTGTATCTAGGGTAGGAGAGACCCTCTTCCCCAAGTATTTCAACATGAATTCAAACTTTGTATCAAGATAAAGTGTTTTATTTCATTGTACCTTTTTTATTTTAATGTACTGTAAGCTGAACTGAAATAACATTTACTATTGTACTGGTTTAAAGAACATATGAAAAACCAAGAGGTTCCTGTTTTTATTTTTGCTGATTGAGATGTTTAAATACGTCATAGTGTTTGTTTAAAGGACAATAATGAAATGGAGTTTATATTTGTTATTTCTATTTTGTTATATTTAATAATAAATACTAGGGTTAAGGTTGAAATAAAATAAAATAATAGGAAAATAATTCCAAAATATGGGCTTTCTGGTGTTACCCTCTGACACTAGTGCACTGATGATCTCTGACCAGACTTAGCTGTTTTATAGTCCTTTGGAAAATGAAGGTGATTTTCTCTCAGTGGCAGTAAGATCTTTAGGAAGACAACTTACCCATTTTTAACTTTTATTATTTAGCTACTCTTTGTATTCCTAGAATATTATTTTATAGTAAAGGCTTTAGAATTGCATTTTATTTGCATGTGGCCTTCTTTTTTTTTTTGAGGTACCGGGTCCTTGGATTGAACCTGGGACCTCATCTGTGGGAAGCTGGTGCTCAACCACTGAAACACACTGGCTCCCCTGAGTTTTTTTTTTTTTTTTTTTTTTTTTGCTTGTTGTTTGTTTTTTGTTTTAGAGGCACTGGGAACGGAACACAGGACCTCCCATGCAGAAAGCAGGCGCTCAACAGCTTGAGCTACATCTGCTCCCCCTTATTTTTTTTTAAATGGTGTGGGCAATAACGCTTCATTTACCTACTATTATCAAAGAATGAAAGACTCTAAACAATTGTATTTCCCAGTTAACTACTGCTTACTATTAAGAAACCAATATGAATATTTGGTCATTTATAATGGCAATAGTCCTAAAACTTATTATATACTTTACCAAACACAGGGTTTAAAGAAAATAATTTAAATAATTTCTGGATGAGTTAGCTAAATCTGTAAAATTATCTGTCATTGTGTACTATATTATAAAACAGAAATGCCCTCATACATCAATAATCTTCCAGACCTCTACTGTAAGTTATCACTTTTAGCTGCTTACAGGGTTTTATAAATTCTAAAGCAAAGCTTTAATTTATACTATTTTTAGGGAAGTATGGTGAATGCCAGCCCCTGCTTTTATTCCCTTAATTCCACATGGCTAAGGCATATATATGATCTGTAGAAGGTAGGTTGTTTTGAAAAATAACTACAAATACTTAAGTGAATTCTTAGTTATCTGAATTTAATGAAGGGTTCTGGGATACACTTAAACCTAAAAATGTGTGTGTGTATGTGTGTGTGTATATATATATATATATATTTGACTTGGAAATATGTGTATTTACACTTAAGTATATCTGAAGTTCAGAGAACCCACAATAATTCAAATGAAAAAAATCTATTCATTTGACATGGTAAGATTTAGGAAAAAAAGGAAGCAACGTAAACCTTCTCCTATAGACTGCTTTTTGCCCAATATGGATACCTTCCTCTCTTAAAGATGCAAAGTATAAGCTGAACTAGTTTATACACTCTCACATATCATGTAGGGATAGTGTGAGGTAACTAGGTGCCCTAGAATAAATGGGTTTCTTTTTTAACACTTGCACCACTATAGAATCCTCTTTTATGTTAACCAAAGACCTTAAGCAGAATCTAAGGAGAAGGTGAAAATGTAGCTAAAACTAAGATTTGCGATGGCTATATCTTACTGAGGTAAATCTACTTACAGGTTGTTAGGAATTGGCTATCTATTTGTGTAGGACACTCTGACCTGTGCTACATTTTTAAAAATCAAGTTTCAGGTAGATTATACATATTTTAATAAAATAATTAATTTAAAGAAACTGCTCATATAAATGCTGGGATAGTAGAGGACATGCATACAGAGGAAAAGGTTATGGAGAAATAATATTAATATCAAATGAATTATCTATGGATTTATTTTGATGGTGACTGAGTTTGACCTTATGGTTTCAGGAACAGGGAGGAAAATTCAGTTTTCATTCTTCTATTTCCTGTAAAGGCAGTGATGTAAAGATTTTTTAGCTTTTCATATACCATCTTCTCATTTTAAATAACGAGCTCAGTTAGTTGTTTTGGGGGTTATTTCTCATTTGAGACTTCCTTATATGGTATTTTACTGTGTTTCTGCTTGTGACTATGTAAAAGAAATAATAGGTAACATTTTCATACAGAAAACAAGTATGTCACACACTACTGTATAACTGAAAAAAAAATGAGTGACCAGAGGTTTAATCCATGTAAGTTTGATTTTATAATACTTATTTTAAAGTTCATTTAAAATTTACTATTCATCCTTCTATGATGGAATGGTCAAGAATTTGTGTTTTCTAATAAGTTCATTCCAACAACAGCTTTAGACATATCCAAAATAACTCTTAATGCTAAACTTTACTGATATATCCAGAGCTTCTGATTTCAAACAAACTAATCTAAAAGCACTCCTAAATAGAAGAAAAGATGGTATGCTCCTAATGGTATTATACTACAGAATAAGTTGCAATGTTAATTTTTGCTTCTAATTTTATGTCATCCTGGAAGTTAGTTTGGAATTCGCTGACCCAATCTGAAACAACTAGAAAACGTAGAAGTTTATTCTTAGTTATAAAGCAAGAAAGTAAACATGTGAATTTCTTCAACATTTTCAAGCCAATTAAAAATATGAAAGATACAAACCAATATCTTCTCCAGGCTCTGAAAGGCCTCCTGGAAACTTCCACATATTTTTCAACTGCAGCATAAAGTCAGAAAATATAGTTAACACAGTCTTGATTCATTAACACACACACACACTCACACATTTACTCTTAATCATTTACATGCAGACTCTACAAAATCCACCCATGATTGGTCAAGGTGCTTGAGAATTGATTTTTTTGTAATTTCAAGAACATTTTTTTCTAGGTTTCTTCCTCCTTCTTTCCTTTTTTTTCTTCTTTTCTGAGAGGAGAGAAGGTGCCTGATGATATTTTTTCCCCCACCTTTTTCTTCAGGAAATAGAAGTGGTTTGGTTTTGGGTAATGCGATAACAAATTCTGTATGAATGAGACAGTGGAGAGAAACATCTACTGAATTTGTATCATTTTAAAAATTTCGCTGCTAGTTAGCTAGTTAATAAATAGGGGAATAATATGAATGCTGCTATAAATAAGTAGAAAATATAGTACAAATTTAGTAACTAAAGTCTGCTATTTTTAATTTTCACATGTATTTCCTGTGTTGTATTTAGAATCAGATATATTACTCCAATGATTTCTATTCTATGTGTTAATGACTTTATGTAAAAATATAATTGCTTTTCATGGGTAGTGTGAATAAAATTGATTGTTTGTGTTTCCTTGTCTATTGTCTATGATTTCTTTTTTTTGTGTGTGGGAAGGGGCAGGTGGGAAGTTTTGATCTTAGAATGAGTATAGATACAGAAAACAATAGATTAAAAGGCTGTGAGTGGCATGGGACAATATTCTTATGGCTGACATGATTTTATTTTTTCCTGCTAGACTCCTGCTTATATCTATCTATCACGATACAAATGGAAGAATAACTGAGAAATTACAGCATACTTATAAGGAAGCAGCAGTTTTGAGCTAGTACACTTTATACTCTTCATTCATAAAACGAGTTTATGGACATTTTTACTGGTGTGCTTTGTGACCCACTCATTTCCTGGATGAGTGCTTCTTAAAGAATGTGTCATTTCCCAACTATGCTAGGTTGGAGACAAGTGGCATGGTTCCCAGAGTTTCCACAGACTGTTGATTATGTGGGTACAGAATTCAGGCTTTCCACCCTTCTGTGTCTGGCGGAGACTTGATATTAATTTATAAAGCATATTATGTTTTATTATTGTAGAAATATATCACTAAATATAATGCTACATCAATGTACTTTCTTTTGGGTTTCATTTTGAAATAGTTCCAGAAACTTTGTTTCTACAGAAACTATAAAGTCTTTTGTCTAATAAGACCAAAAAAAAAAAGTTATAGTGGGGCAGACAATCTCTAATCATTTATACTCAAGTCTAGGTAAAGGTTATTTTAAGACTTGAGTATAAATGATTAGAGAACTTAAAATAACCTTTACCTAGAATGAGTAAAACTGATTTGAAATTGGTTGATTAGCAAGGAGGGAATATGCTAGATACAAGGAATGAAAATAACTCATATAAATTTTGATTATTTCATAAACCTATGGTATGGAAAGATTAAATATATTTTTATGCTAGGAAAGTAAGTTTGTGATGTTAGGCAGAGAGGCCTAACTTATGTGGTTTGATCCTGTGGATCCACTCCTGTGGATAAAGGCCACGGTCTAGAGCTTTATGCCACTATGGGTCACAATGGTGGAAGTTGTAAAAAGAAATTCATTAATTATTGTGCTTCATATCATTCCTCCTTTTAATACCACAGGGAACTGAGAAATTGACCCATGGTAACTTTTCTGGTACTAACTAATTTTTTGGGAAGAATAAGAAGAAATGTTTAGGTACCCTCATTTAAATACCTCTTTCAGGGAAACGGACTTTGGCCCAGTGGTTAGGGCGTCCGTCTACCACATGGGAGGTTCGTGGTTCAAACCCGGGCCTCCTTGACCCGTGTGGAGCTGGCCCATGCGCAGTGCTGATGCGCGCAAGGAGTGCCCTGCCGCTCAGGGGTGATCCACGCGCAAGGAGTGCACCCGTAAGGAGAGCCGCCCAGCGCGAAAGAAAGTGCAGCCTGCCCAGGAATGGCGCCACACACACTTCCCGTGCTGCTGACGACAACAGAAGCGGACAAAGAAACAAGACGCAGCAAAAAGACACAGAAAACAGACAACCAGGGGAGGGGAATTAAATAAATAAAAATAAATCTTAAAAACAAAAACAAAACCTCTTTCAGCTCATATTCATATACCCTCTAATTAATTCATCGTTTTCCCTCCTAACATCATCCCCAAATCTATTGGTGATACTATTATTCCAGTCCCCACTCCCAGCTTAAAATACTGAATGATTTTAAACTTATTCTTAACTGCCAAACTTACTGTCACCCATTCTTAGAGGCATCTCTTTCTTCCTTTTTGCATGTCATTACCCTCAAGCAAGCCTTCTTTACCTCTCACCTTAATTACTACAGCAACCATCTGCTAGCTCTTCTGGCTATATCTGTTTATATAGTTTCTCACCCCCCTCCCTTTTTGCTTAATAAGCACAAATAATTTTTATTTTTTGAATATATTTATACTTTTCTGAGTACAAAAATATCTGAAAGTATAATCGTAATCATCACTGACCAAACTCAATATCAAACAGACTGGCTAAAAAAAAGTTTATTAAAAAATAAACAATATTTTTTGGTAAGGCTTTATAAAATACCAGTTCCATGCTTTAAATTTTTACAGTGGGAGCACTTTAATAATTGACTAACAATAATCAGCTTACTTTATCTTTCTCTTTCAGTGAGTTTTTAAGTCTATTTGAAAATAAATAGGCAGATTTTGTTAAGCACACTAATACACTTATTATTTGGGGTAGGTACTTCCATTACTTTTAGCTGGAAGTTACATGCCTCCAAATGACTGAATAAACAATAGCTAACCATAATTTTAAATTTGATAAAATTTTGAGGAAATCACATCTCATTTGCATGATTCAGTAACCACCCAAATGTAAAGCCAAAGCAGAGAATCAACAATAAAATAATAAAACGTACTAAGTATCTGAGATTTGGATACAAGATACTGAAACACAAGATAGCCTTTTATTTTAAAGGTACAGTTTTAAATGAAGTATCAAGTCATATTTCCAATTTAATTTTTCAACTATATGGAAAAAGTAAATATTTGTCTGCCAATTCAATAACCATATCCTAATGATAGATGGTAAAGACAATAGAATAAACAACAACAAAAAACCCAAATTAAATAAGTTCCTGGACAGTCATTTCTACAGGCTTAATAACTCAGTAGCTGATCTGTATCATATATGTATGATGTATAAAAATGATTCATAATTTTATAAACCTCTTAGAATAATCTATAACTGTCATTTCTCAAAAAAGTAAAAAGGGAGAAAGGAAAAAGCAAAGAACATTGTTGTACATAATTCTGTTGTGTATTGATAAGAGGATATAAATGAGAACAAAGCCTTGAAACTGCATGTTAATTCTCCCCATATTTTTTATTGCTGTACATTTCTTGTTTTATAATTTTTTGTACTTCAAGTTACTCTATATGAATCCAGCGGGAAGGAAAAAAAGACAATATAGACAGCTAATGCAACCTTTCTAAGAGGAAGGTATTATAATCTAGATTTTAAAAACAAGGAAAAGGTTCAGAGATTTGCCCAGAGAAGAAATGGCATAGGGATTGGAACTTGGGTCTGCCTAACACTAAGGTCATTTTGTTTATACCAATTCCCCTTCTTCATATTATCTGATTAATCTTGCCCAGACATCTTCACCATTTTGTCAATTGAAGCCATTCATAGTTACTGTTTTAATGTCAAGTCTTAACACCTCTGCCTTTCCCACTCAACACAGGACATGACTTCTGGGGATGAGCCTCCCTGGCACCAACTAGCAATGCAACTGGAAAAAGACCTTGATGAAAAGGGTAAAAGGGTAAAATGAAATGAGTTTATATGGCTAAGAGACTTTGAAGTGAGTCAAGAGGTCATCCCAGAGGTTATGCTTATGTACGTCTCAGCAGGATCTCATTAACTGCCAAAGTAAATATTGCCTCAAATAGTGGGGCTCCTGAGGGCTCTGGAAACATCCAGACACTACAGGCAGGGCAGAGAGTTCAGGAGTTTGGTTCCCTGCCAGGGGGCCCTACTTTATAATTTATGTTCCCCAGTGTGACAGAGCTGGACTCAGTTGTGGTTTCCCTATATGTGGCTCTTCTGCCCTTTCTTTTTGAACCTACAGTTAGTACTAGAGTTGACAGGTTTAGGTCCAAGTAGCTTAAATCTTTGGGCTGCCCATGTGCCAGTTGGACCCTGAATCTCAACAGAGTTGTAGCACCTACTCTCCAGTTCATTGGAATCACCCAGGACAACTAACAAGGAGATGATTATGGACAACGATCATCCCAAGGAATAGAGAGAGTGTGCAAATGCATGCAAGATAGTCCCATCCATCTGCTTCATGGGATCTAAGCCCCCTTTTAAGTAGAGGTGGAGTGGGCATCATCTTCCCAGGATTGAGGAATGATGGACTAGAATAGACTTACTTTTATTTTACTTTGGACTTATTTTGATTCTAGCAATGGAAGAACTGCTATCACTAATGTGGAGGTAGTATCCACTGGAGGCTCTGGGGGGTAGGGAGAGAGAAAAACAGGTATAATATGGGCACATTATCTAGACTTGGGAATCATCCTGAACGACATTGTAAGGACAGATACAGGACATTGTATATCTTGTCATAATTTACAAAACTGTGTGGGAAAGAGTGTAACTACAATGAAAACTATAATCTACACTTAGTGGCAATGCTCCAGGATGTGTTCATCAATTTTAACAAATGTACCATACTGATGAACGTGTGGGAGGGGTAGGAAGTGGGGCATATGGGAATCACCTATATTTTTAATGTAACATTTATATAATCTAAGTGTCTTTAAAAAAATAATAAAAAAGTGTATCAAAAAAAACCACACTAAAACTCAAGTGCCTGACTCTACCCTCACCATTCTCCAATTACACTTTGTACTCTCCAGTCATTTCCTTTGAAGGAATCTCACAGCAAATTCATTCCTTCTTCTTGCCCTGTGCCTGCTTTCCTCTTGGTCCCCATCTTCTGTAACACTGTTTTCTAAATCCTACCTTTCCTACAAGGACAGTTCAAGATCCTCTTTCTTCTTAAAGACTTTCCTGGGTAGGTCCTATTGACATCTTCATTAATACCTCTCATTCCTGAAGAGCAGTGCACTACTTGGTTAGAGACGGTATTCATTACCTTACAGTGGACCTCTATTATAAGCAGTCATTTTATTGATACTGTTGTTATCCTTAAGTGTGTGTTAGTTTTCTTACCTCTATTGCATTTTAAACACCTTAATTGCATTATACTCAAATTCAAATATAAAACTTACTGACAGCTAGGCAGAATACTACTTTAGGCACTCAGTAAATATCTGTTAATGATAAAGCTCAGTTTGAGTCAGAGATCCTGCCTGAACTAAAACCTCAAAATTTACTTATATGATAAATTGCATGTTTGGTTTCCCAAATAGATAGTGAGCTACAGGACTTCAGGGATTTTTGTACTCTTAGCACCTGGCAGAGTAGGAGCTCAGTGAATGTTCAATATTTTAGATAGCACTTCTGAAAAATGTATGAAACTGCTTTCAGCTATCATTCCTACATATATTAATAAAAAACACATGGGGGGAGAACAGACGTGGCTCAAGCAGCTGGGTACCTGCCTCCCACTTGGGAGTCCTGGGCTGGGTTTCTGGTGACTCGTAAAAAAGACGAGCAAAAAACAAGCAGACAGACGAGGGAGCCATCTCTGGGGGAGTGGGGGGAGGGTGGGATTGAAAAAAAAACATACATGAGGAGGAAAAAGGTTTCAACCTGTCCATTATTATTTAAGTCTCAGAAACTACGAAAATAATTATTCTCCATTTTTACTTAAACTCTTGTGTGTAAAGCATTTGATATCTAGTCAAGGTACTTATCTTAAAAAATCTTTGTTGCCTTGAATTGCCCAGACTCCTTATATTGGTATACAATGCTCTTCAAAATATGTTCCCAATTTCCAATTTAGCTTTTAAGTCTAATATCTTATTAGACCCCCCACTCCTGGCCACATGAACTTTTTCCCATTTCCACACTTTGTGAACTCTTTTTAAAACGTTGTACCTTTATTTATTCAATCCTAAACTTCTTAGTCTGTTTCCACTTTTTTTTTTTCCCCCTGGTAAACTCCTACTCATTCTTCAAGACCTAGTTTTAATGTCACCTGTTCTGAGAAATCTTTAGGGGATTCTTAAGGCAAAGTTAATTGTTACCATCTATTTGTTTGCCTGTTTTGCCAAATAGTGAGCTGCAGGACATCAGGCAAATTGTCTTATTACTCTTTGAACTCTCAGGACTTGGTCCAATGAATGTTGAGAGAATGGAAGAATATATTGATGGAAGTTAGAGACAGAATTTGTTTTCCCAATTAAATACAGCCATTTATAATTTTTCTGCAACTGTAAAGTAATAGGTGGTGTATTAGCCAACCAAAGGGGTGCTGATGCAAAATACCAGAAATTGTTTGGTTTTTATAAAGGGTATTTATTTGGGATAGAGAGCTTACAGATAACAGGCCATAAAGCATAAGTTACTTCCCTCACCAAAGTCTATTTGGAGCAAGATGGCTGCTGACGTCTGCGAGGGTTCAGGCTCCCTGGGTTCCTCCCTTTCAGGGTCTTGCTTCTCTCTGGGTTCAAGGTTCCTTTCTTCCCAGGGTTTGCTTCTTCCTGGGCTCAGAGTTCCTCTCTTCCTGGGGCTGGCTTCTCTTTCCTCTGTGAGCTTACTTCCTGGGGCTCCAGCTGAAGGTTTCAGCATCAAACTCTAACATCAGAACTCCAATATCCAAAACCCTCAACTCTGTCCTTTGCCATGTCTTTTATCTGTGATTCCCCTTCCACCAAGGGGTGGGGACTCAATGCCTTAATAACGTGGCCCAATCAAAGCCCTAATAATAACTTAATCATGCCCAGGTACAGACCAGATTACAAACATAATCCAATATCTATTTTTGGAATTCATAACCATATCAAACTGCTACAGGTGGTGAACAAATTGAGCATTAGCTTGACATTTTCAAGGCCCACGTTAGTATTTTTGGACTTAAAAATATCTAAATGATCTTTATATATTTCTGTAATTCTTCAGGCATGTCACAAAATTTTGATATTTTTCTTTAGAGAAAAGTGAACATTTAGAAAGTAATTTACAGAAGGAACTTACTTTATTTCGATCTTGTACAACGAGTATATTTCTAGTATTTTCATCAAATACCGCTCCTATGGGATGGAAAAATTTAAGAATTAAAAAAATATTATTTTACTCATCTTAGAATCTTCCCAAACCCTATCTGTGGTCAACAAATTCCTACCTATCCTTGAAGACCATCTCATCAACTAAGACTTGTAAAACTTTCCAGCAAGGAACTGATGGCTCAGTCCTCCAGACTCTTAGAACAATTTAGAGGTACTAATTATGGTTCTATCATATGCTAATTTGTAGTATAATCATCTGATGGTACACAGTTACATTAATCTTTCTATTCTTTAATAACATTCTTTAGTGTCAGACAATTTTAATTGCTTAAAAATATTTATTGAGGAGAGAATTGTGGGAAGATATTGGAGTGTAGGAAGCTCTAGGAATCAGTCCCTCAATCAAAACTACTATTGAATTGGCAGCAACTGCTTGAATCAGTCACTTTGAAACTCGAGAGTCTAGGGGTACACTGTGCAGGCTGGTAAATTGTGATGAAGATGGGTGAGTTTTACCCTTTGCATGGCAGGGAGGAGTTGGGACTGGAGCTCTGGCTCCTGGCGCAGTTTGCTGGTGCCAGGGTAGAACCAGTCCTCCAAACTCTGGGGCTGTGTGGATGGATCCCAGATCTCTACCGCTGATGAGCTACTACAGATAGGTGGGAGCCTACTCTGAGGGCAGCCATTATTCCAACCCCTCTGGGGCAAAGGCAGCAGAGGAATCTGAAAGATATTAACCTTCCTCAAAACTACAGAAAACAGTTAAAGGGCTGCATTAACTGGGCTGGTGCTGGATCAAGAAGAGCACAGCTTTGAAAGCCAAAGAAGCTCCTGTACCTTGCTCGCTCCTACCCCAGCAGAAGAAAGAATCAGTGATTCAGGCTGAGGAACAGAAAGATAAAGGCATAAAAAAGAATGAACAGAGTCTGGGAGACATGTGGGACACCATCAAATGTACCAATGCACACATTATGAAAGTCTCAGAAAGAGAAGAAAGAGAAAAAGGGGTAGAAGTAACATTCAAAGAAATAACGACTTAAAACTCCATTTTAACGAAAGACACAAAATATGCACGTTCAAGAAAACCAGTGAAACCCAAACAGGATAAACTCAAGAACCATGCCCCAACACATAGTAATCAAATTGTCTAATG
This sequence comes from Dasypus novemcinctus, assembly GCF_030445035.2. Lineage (NCBI taxonomy): Eukaryota > Metazoa > Chordata > Mammalia > Cingulata > Dasypodidae > Dasypus > Dasypus novemcinctus. Next base: position 74,816,397 of record NC_080673.1, on the reverse strand, counting down.
CCAAGAACAAGGAAAGAATTCTGAAAGCTGCAGGTTAAAAGCAAAGAGTTATGTACAAGGGACTCCTAATAAGATTAAGTACTGATTTCTCATCAGAAATCATGGAGGCAGGAAGAGAGTGGTACAAAATATTTAAAGTATTGAAAGAAAACAACTGACCAACAAGAATTTTATATCTGGCAAGACTTTCTTTAAAAAATGAGGGCATGATTAAGATTTCCCAGATAAACAAAAGCTGAGGGAATTTGTCACCATTAGACCTGCCTTACAAGCAATGCTAAAGGAAGTTCTTCAGATTGAAAAGAACAAAGCAACATAAAGAAATGACCTCAGGTAAAAGTAACCATATGGGTAATTGTAAATGCCAGTACTATTCGGGTTTTATTGCTTGTTATGTAACTCTACTTCTTGCTTCATATAGGTGCTAAAATGCAAATGCATAAAAAGTATGATACATTGGTAGTTTGGGACACACAATGTACAAAGACATAATCTATAACAACTGCAAAAAAAGGAGGGAGGATGGAAGGGTATAGGAATAGTATATGTGTATACTATTGAAGATAAGTTGGTATCAAATGAAATATGATTGTTTTTAGATTTAGGATGTTCAATTATGGATGGTGGTGATGGTAGCATAACATTGTGAACATAATTAACAGCACTACATTATATGTTTGAATGTGGTTAAAGAGGGAAATTTTAGGTTTTTATGTTACTAGAATAAAAAAATATACATACATAGTACTGTACAACACAAACAATGAACCTGATGGTAAATGATGGACTATAGTTAATAGTACAATTATAAAAATGTTCTTTCGTGAATTGTAACAAATGTACCACACTCATGAAAGGTGTTAATAATAGGTTGGTATATGGGAACTCTATTTTATGCACAGCTTTTCTGTAAACCTACAACTCCTCTAATAAAAGTTTTTTTAAAAAATTAAAAAATTTTTATTGACTATGTGATTTGATTTTTCCATTCTGATTTTTATCCCTTGAATCACTATGTAGGGAACATTAACAATCCAAATTCTAAACATCTTTCAATATTCAGGTCAATATCTCCTTGAAGGTATTTAAATTTCCTTACCGTGTATATACACAACTTTATAACATGCCAATATATATTTCTATATTTTGTATATGTCTTAAGTTCAAGGCCATTTCTTTTATTTATTAAGTCATGATATACATTACACCTAGCACACTAAGCATTTTGCTAGCTTTCAGGTACTCAAAAACAACTAAGATATTCATTATTCTTTATATTTCCTTTTAGGTGATCCTGGGTCAGAAATACAAATGACACTTTAATGATTCATATTAAGTTCTTTTAATACTATAATTTAAAAATATTTATATTTACATAATTTGGGAAGATATTTTTAAAAGATATTTTCCACATATTTATCCATTCTTTCAATATTAATTCTGTTCCTATATATAGTAGATATAGGTCTTATTTGTAATGTACTAATTGAGTTCCTATATGTGCCAGGTAGTTTTCTATGCACTAGGGATGTAGCAGTAAATGAAAGAAACAAAACTTGGTGTCCTTATGTGGCCCATATTCTCATGTATGTTTGTGGGAACAAATAAGCAAAAAATAAACTATACAGAACAGTAGAAGGTAACAAATGCTATGCAAAGTTAAAACATAGAAAGGGGATAGGTATATAGAGCACAAGGAAAAGAATTTTCCATGAAATGAAACAGTACACTTTAGCATTTTAAAGCAAGAAGGAAAACCCTTGATGATATGTATTTAACACTAATGTTGACTTCTATTAGAAATATAAACAATAATTGAATGGGCTTTACAAGGGAAAGAATTCCAAAGAAATGCCAAGGAAACCTACTCTTAAATTTTAATATTCAGTGATTTCTAACACTGAAGTTCTCCCTACTGAATTCCCTATAAACAAGAGCAAAGTAAGTATCCCAAAGATAAAACCAGTACTACTAAAGGAAAATGTGAGCTACTCCTGCTGGTCACAAAATGAAAGTCAAATAAAACCAAGGAGATTAAATAGAGGTTAATATTATATTATGATGATTAATCTGGCATTGTGTGCTTGGGCTCAGATACTCCTCACAAGAATCCTGTGTGTGCCAAGATGACACAGCCCTAAGTGGCAGATCTGGGACTGACAGCCAGTTTACTGAATTCCGAGAAGGCGCTCTTCTCCCCATGCAATGGTGATAACTGTGCAACACTGCCCCATTCATGATACTACAACTGTTCTCTCAGAGGGCTGAAGTTTCCACTTGAAGATCTAACCAACCAGGCAGTCACTCAAGAAATATCATTTGAATACCTAAGACTTCATGTCAGATCCCTTCTATAGCCTGAGGATATAACAGTGAACAAGACAGCTAAAATACCTGTCTTTGTGGAATTTTATGTTATCATGGTAGAAATCAAGTATATGATATAATACTATTTCAGAGTGTAATAAGTACTATTAAAAACGTAGAGTTGGATAAAGGGACAAAGAACGAAGAGACTGTGAGCAGGAGGACATTCTTTTAGAAAGGAGCAGGAACTTTTCTGAGAGGTAGTTATTTGAGAAGAAACTATATATAAAGAAGCTAAATAAACAGAGCCCTGTATGTGTAAAGGCTCTGACATAGACACAAATTTGCTGTTTGAAGAACTGTAAAATAGCCATAGCTAGCTCCATTCCTGCCATACCTACAATCTACTGTTTATAATACCTAATGTAAACTAATTTCTTCTCATCTAACAAACTCTGCACTTTTCCAGAACAGTTTCCTAAATAACCTGGTCCCCAGCCCAAGAGCCCTATCAAATCCTAGTTATTCTTCAAGATGCTAGTCAAGTTATGGCTCTCTCATTCCCCAAACTCCTAAACTCCAGCACACAGTACAGTACTTAGTTGTAAGCTGCTCCTTCATAGGATACTCTTTAAGTATGTACTACCAATTTTGTAATAATAGTACTAAAGTAATAGTACCAGTTCTGTAGTAATAACTTGATATTTTAATTTAAAAGTCTGTGCCAACAAACTGATAATTATCTGTATGGCTTTCCAGTGAAGGGAAGCTGTCACCAAATTATCAGGTAGTCTTTTGAAATAAAGCTGAATGGAAAGTTACCAAATGTCTCTACTTGCTATAGGAAAGTGAGATCAGGGATAGAGAAGGCAGTATTAAGAGATCCATAAATAGTTCCTTAAAAAGACTTCAGCTATGCAAACTACCTTAAAAATTCTGGTAAATTATATGAAGACAAAATTAAATTATTAATATGTATTACTACTTTCATTTATTTTAAATCAAATTATTAGTTTTTAAAAAAATCAATATTTTTCAGAGCAGTTTTAGGTTTACAAAGAAACTGAGCAGACAGTACAGAGAGCACCCACATACACCTCTGCCCTCTTGTTCTCCAGCTTTTTCTATACTTAACATTTTCCATTAGTGTGAGGTATATTTCTTAATAACTGATGAACTAATACTGATACAGTATTATTAACTGAAGTCTATAGTTAACATTAGGATTCACTCTTTGTGTTATACAGATTGTGGCTTCTGACAAATGCATAATGTTCAGTATGCACCATTACAATATCATACAGAATAGTTTCACTGCCCTAAGTATCTCATGTTTCATCTATTCATTCCCATTCTCCCCCACCTCCTCAATCCCCTGGCAACCACTCATTTTTTCAGTATCTATAATTTTTCCTTTTCCAGAAGTTATATAGTTGGAATCATACAGTATTGTAGCCTTTTACGACTAGCTTCCTTCACATAGAAATATGCATTTAAGGTTCTTCTGTATTTTCTTTTTTTTTTTTTTTTTTTTTTTTAAAAGATTTATTTATTTAATTTCCCCCCCTCCCCTGGTTGTCTGTTTTTGGTGTCTATTTGCTGCGTCTTGTTTCTTTGTCCGCTTCTGTTGTCGTCAGCGGCACGGGAAGTGTGGGCGGCGCCATTCCTGGGCAGGCTGCTCTTTCTTTTCACGCTGGGCGGCTTTCCTCACGGGCGCACTCCTTGCGCGTGGGGCTCCCCCACGCGGGGGACACCCTTGCGTGGCAGGGCACTCCTTGCGCGCATCAGCACTGCGCATGGGCCAGCTCCACACGGGTCAAGGAGGCCCGGGGTTTGAACCGCGGACCTCCCATGTGGTAGACGGACGCCCTAACCACTGGGCCAAAGTCCGTTTCCCTCTTCTGTATTTTCATGGCTTGCCAGCTCCTTTCTATCGCTGAAGAATATTTCATTGTATGGATGTCCCACACTTGGTTATCCATTCACCAATGAAAGAATACCTTGGTTGCTTTCAGTTTTTGGCAATTATGAATAAAATACTGTAAACATTTGTAAGTTTTTCTGTTGGACAAATTGTTGGAATGTAATTGTTAGATCATAGGAAAAGATTATGTTAAGCTTTTTAAGAAGCTGCCGACTGACTTCCAAAGTGGCTGTACCATTTTGCATTTCCAGAGGCAATAAATGAAGGTTATTGTTCCTCCACATCCTTGTCAGCCTTTGGTATTGTCAGTGTTTTGGAGTTCAGCCATTATAATAGGTTTGTAGTTGTATCTCATTGCCGTTTTGATTTGCCTTTCCCTTATGTCTAATGATGTTAAGCATCTTTTCGTATGCTTTTGGTCATTTTTATATCTTCTTCAGAAAAATGCTGTGGCAGTTTGAGATTATTTATGAATCTCAAAGTGAGAAAGATTATGTTTGTAAACTAATCTATTCTTTTGGGTGTGGGTGTGATACCTTTTGATTGTATTAAATTCAGTGAGGGGCCTCTGATTAAGTTTACTTGATAAAATCAATTTAGGGCTTCTTACTGAGCTATATCAGTAAGGTGGAACTCAGGCTGAGTCCCCATCCCCTTGGTGGACTGTTATAAACAGACACATATTCAAGGAGACATAGGGGAAGAGAGAGAGCTCTGTCCTTTTTATGTTGGGGCGCCATGAAGACAGGAGTCATTTGCCTGATAGTTTGTGGCTGACCTTGGGAAGAGAGCCAAGACTGATATAGAAGGCCCAGAAAGAAATGAGCCTGGAAAGTTCCAAGAGACAAGCCCTATACCAGCCTGGAGCTGAGAGAAAGGAAGTCCAGAGGGGAAGGCTGAACCCTTGCAGAGATCATCAGTCATCTTGCTTCAACACATGGCAACTGACTTGGGTGAGAAAGCAACCTTGAGTTGAACTCTTTAGGGCCTTGTAACTGTAAGCTTTTACCCAAATAGATACCCTTTATAAAAACCAAGAGATTTCTGGTACTTTGTATCGGCACCCCTTTGACAGACTAATAAAAATGTTTATTCGAGTCTTGCCCGTTTTTTCATTGAGTTGTTTGTCTTTTGTTAACGGGACTCCTGGACCAAAGAGAATCTAATTTTCAATTTCCTTGGCCATCGGTTCATCAATTGATAGTGTAGTGTCAGCATGACAGAATTTGTTCATTTTGCTCAAATACTTTGTTTTTTAAAAATGCATTTCTTTTTCTAAAGAAACATTTGAAATATTCATTAAAAGCATAATATATACTCAGTTCTGTGCTATATATAAAAAGTGCCCCATGAAAAGACATAGTCCATTAATTCACACGCACTAGAATGGCCATTATTAAAAAAAAGAAAAATAACAAGTTTTAGAGAGGATGTGGAGAAATAGGAACACTTATTCATTGTTGGTGGGACTATAAAATGGTGCAGCTGCTACAGAAAACAGTTTGGCAGTTCCTCAGAAACATTAATATAGAATTATCGTGACTCCGCAATCCCACTTCTAGGTATATACCCAAAGAACTGAAAGCAAGACTCAGACAATTTCACACTGATGTTCATAGTGGCATTATTCACAATTGCCAAAAGATGGAAGCAACCCAAGTGTCCATAAATAGATGAATGGCCAAACATGGTACATACATATATGATACATACATATGGTACATACATATGATGAATATTATTCTATTTTAAAAAGAAATGAAGTCCTGATGCATGAGACAACAGGGATGAACCTTGAAGAAATCATGTTGAATGAAATAAGCCAGACAAAAAAAGGACAAATATTATATGATCTTACTGATATGAAATAATTAGAATAAGCAAATTCATAGAGTCAGAAATTAGAACACAGGTTACTATGGGTTGGGGACGGGCTAGGGAATGGGGAGTTAAAGCTTAATTGGTACTGAATCTCTGTTGGGGGTGACAGAAAATTTCTGATAATGGAGGATGGTGATGAAAGCACAACATTGTGAATGCAATTAATGCCAATGAATTACATATTTGAACGTGGTTAAAGGGGGAAAGTTTAGGTTGTATATAGTTTACTAGAATAAAAATTTAATAAAAGAAAAAGGACTTAAGTAAAATGGACAAATTCTGTCACGCTGACATCACACTATTAATTCATGTGCTGATAGCCAAGGAAACAGAAAATTAGATTCTCTTTGACCACTTGTCTTCTCAAGAAATGTCTGTTGGCTGCCTGTTATATTTTAGATGCTGCGTTTTGTGCTATGAGGGACACAAATCAATATAAACTACCATCTCTGACTTCAAGAAACTAATTACAGAAATAAAACATATGCTTTAAAAATGATGCCTAGCAATATATATGTATTATATTAAGTGTGAGGTCAACTAATAGGATCAGGAATGGGCCAGCCTAAAAAAGCAGCTGTTGGCAGTGCAGGAATAGGAAAGGTGCATGAGGAAGCTCAAAATGTACAAATGGGGAGAAACCCAGAAGAAAGCTAGGTTTAAGACCCACAATAGGGAAGTGGACTTGGCCCAATGGATAGGGCGTCAGCCTACTACATGGGATGTCTGCGGTTCAAACCCCGGGAATCCTTGACCCATGTGGAGCTGGCCCACGTGCAGTGCTGATGCGCGCAAGGAGTGCCCTGCCAGGCAGGGGTGCCCCCTGCATAGGGGAGTCCCAAGTGCAAGGAGTGCGCCCCGTAAGGAGAGCTGCCCAGCGCAAAAGAATGTGCGGCCTGCCCAAGAATGGCACCGCACACATGGAGAGCTGACACAATAAGATGACACAACAAAAAGAAACACAGACTCTCGGTGTCACTGATAAGGATAGAAGTGGTCACAGAAGAAGACACAACTCGGGGGGGGGGAAGGGAAGGGGAGAGAAATAAATAAAAAATAAATCTTTAAAAAAAAAAAAAGACCCACAGATATTAATAATTAGAAATTAATAAAGAGGATGTTTGACCACCTTGCAAAAATTGTTGTAGTAAGCATATACTATCAAGTGTTTATTTCAGAATTATGAAGAAATGAACTAATCTTGAGATTCAACAGCTAATGATAATAATTAAATGTTTATATTTAATTACTAAACATGGAATGATATTTGTTATTTCTGAGTTTAGGAGATAAAACTACAATTCACAACTTCCCTGGGCTCACTCTGTATCCTGAAGGAAGGCAATTCGTCTTGCTCTAGTGAAAGACAAAATTTCACAAAGTGGAATCTGATGACGATGTATAGAACATTTTATAGGAGAGAGATTATAGGCAGGAAGAGCAGCTGGGAGGAGGAAGCTTCAGATAAGGAAAATGTTGAAAGGATCCAAATTAAGAAGATAGACAAGGGATAAGAAAGGAAAACCTCAGAGGCTATTTTCTCCATGTAAATGTCTCCATGTAAATGTCAGAAGTATATGATCTAAACCTTGATGCTTCCATTTTATTTTCTTTGTAAATATTTTAGGGCACTTATCAACATGCTTTGCACTACAGATCTAGATATATAGAGAGAGAGACTTTTTTTTTTAATCTTATAAAATTGTTAATTATCTTGAGGCAGGGACCCTGCTATTATTGCAGTCGTTCTGGGTACTTGAACACAGCAAATACTTAACAGAATAAAATCCTACCTAAGCAAGGAAGACTGACATAAATTCATTCATTCATTTCATCCTAGAAATACTGCTCAAGTACCTAATATGTCCAGGCACTTAGTAGGTATTAAGTATACACTGGCAAACAAAACTGACATGGTCTTTACCTTCATGAAGCTTATGTCCTAATGAAGTTAAGCTAATGTAACTTGTAAGAGAGAAGTAACTGCAGGCCTTTGGAATCAGATAGTACAAGCAGATATCTTGCAGAAAAAGTATACAGTAGTTAATCAGGAGAAAAAGGTGAAGAGTTTGAAGCACATCAGGATTCTTTACTATTTTGGATTTTTCTGGAAATATAAGAATTTTCTTAACCCTGGTTCAAAGGTTGGTCCTGAGACCACAGCAATAGCAGCACTTCTAATAATGGGAACTTAATAGAAATGCAAATTCTCAGACCCCATCCCAGGCCTAGGAATCAGAAACTCTGAGGGTGTGACCTAACAATCTGTAGTTTAACAAGCTATCCAGGTGACTTTGCTGCTTTCTAAAATTTGAGAGTCCCTGTCTTGATCTAAAGTAAGTCTTCTCTCAATTTTACTGTCTTTGAAGCTAATCGGAGCTTCCAAAATTCTATAATACTTTTAAAGTATGCTATTTTAAACTGCTTGGTACAATAATTTAACATAAATGTCTTTAAGAAATAATGTTGAAATTATTGAAAAATTATTTTGCTTTGTCTTAAATTCAACCTAAAGGTAATCTTTTACAAATTCACATAATTTTAGTATTAACATCTTTTAACATAATAAATTTATTCTCTGATCCCAATTTAGTGCCACTACCTGAGTAGTGAAGTTCAAATATCTGTATAAAACATGTTTAGACATATCCTTCGGAAAACTAAATACTAAACTTGCTTTTCTCTTTGCTGCCCTCTGCTGATTTGTAAAGCAAACTTCATTTATCTGACAGTACTGCAATAATCCCAAGGATGATATCATTGATTCAGAATGAAACAAGAAATTAGGTGACTCTGTAAAGTTAATTCTGAATTATCATTAGTTTGGAACTGACCTGCAACTCCTACTTGATGGGTGGCATATCCTGGTAATCTGCTGGGTCCATCTCCCAGCCACAGTGACAGTGTTGATGAATCCGATTCTGCATGGTGAAAGCAGAAGCCCAGAGCAGCAGCAGGGGCAATAAATTGGCTTTGGAGTATGGGAATGTGCAGCCACACGGCTATTCTACCTTCTGATCTCCATTGCTGTATCGCAGCTAAAATATAGAAGAAAATAAAATTTGTAAGTATTTCCCAGTGAGAGGAGTGGAATAAAGTAAAACTCAGCTCAGGGTGTTGCCTTCTCCAGAAAGCTATCTTTAAGTATCCACTTACCTCACTGGTTAGCTGTCTGGAAGGGATCCCTAAAGGTCCTGTTCATTTCACCAGCATAAGAACTACCATGTTTTATTATAATTACAACCATGCTTACATGATTTTACCACCAGATTGAATTCCTTAAGGATAAAGCCAGCATGGTGCTAATCTTTATATCTGAATCACTTAACATGGTGCCTGGCACGTAACAGGTGGCCAGTGTTGCAGAATGAACGAACTGATTTTGAAATAAAATACCATTTTAATGACTTTCCTTTTAATACCTTTTTGATCATTAAAAGTGACTATTACAGACTTTTATTTACTCTTCCTATAAGAGCTCTATCATGTATTTTTTAAGTCTATAAATTTCAAGATGGTTAAAAATATAATTTTAAAATAATTTATACTAATTCTAGAAAATTTTGAAAATTAAGAAAAGTCTAATGAAGAAATCAAAATTTCATATTTTACTACCACACAGGTAATAAAACTTAATACTACGACAAGTTTTTCAGGAATATAGTTTTGGAGTTGACATCATACAATATATATTTTGCATCATGTGTTTTACAACACAGTATATTTGCTATGCCATTAAAATTCTTTTAATGAATACATTTTGTTTTATTATCCCCCCCACCTTTGCAGCTTTTTGCACGTCTGCTGTGTCCATTTGCTGTGTGTTCTTCTGAGTCTGTATTTATTTTTATTTCCCCTCCACGCCTTGCTTGCTGTCTGCTCTCTGTGTCCATTTGCTGAGCACTCCTCTGCATTTTTTTGCTTGTCTCCCTTTTTTTTTTGTTGTGTCACTTTGCTGAGTCAGCTCTCTGCCGTGCTTGTGGGCTGGGTGGCACTCTGCAGCACACCAACCAGTGCCTGCCTTCACAAGGAAGCCCGGAGATGTGAACCCAGGGCCTCCCATATGGTAGATGGGAGCCCAAATGATTGGGCCACAGTCACTTCCCTGAATACACATTTCTCATAACTGAATAGTTTTCCTTAGAAATGTCCTCCATGGCATTTAGACTTTCTAAATTTCTTTATTACAAATAATACCACAATGAGCAGAAAGATAAGTTTTCTGTCTTTGGCTTCTATAAATTCTCTTATTTTATTACTTAAGAATGAGCCAGGGGAAGAAGATGCTAATATTTACCTAGCTTTTACTTGTTTTAAACACTTTACAAATTTATCTCATTAAGTCCTCACAAACATGAAAGGAACTTTCTCCATCCATCATCTCACTTAATTTTTCCAACAAAACTATAACATGAGTGAACATGTGGAGGCTTTTATTATTTATTTAATAGTTAATTTCCTTTCCCTTCTCTTATCTCCCCAGTTCTGCAGTAAGCTCCTCCCCATTAAGGTCCATGCTCTCTACCTCTTTAAAAAGGCACAGTGACAAGCACAGGGGGCCTTTAATGAAGACTTCTTGATTTGACTTAGCATGCAATAGGATATATCTCACCTCATTCTCCGTCTTAGATTAACTCTTTGTTTAAACCGAGGTATAATTATATAAAATGAAGTATACAAATCTTAAGTGTATATTTAATGTTTTGACAAATGCATACATGTATAATCCACACTCCAATCAAGATTGCAGAACATTTTATTCACCCCAGAAAGTTCCCATCAGTCCTTCCAATCAAATGAAGCTGAAGTGTCCAAAACTTAGTCATTTGCTAGCTGCCTTTTATCTTCATACTTTCTGCCTTAGAGAAGTATCAACACAACCATAGCCTTTAGAGGCAGCATAGCGTAGTGATTTAGAACAGGTTGTAGAGCCAGGGGTTATTTAACTTCTCTGTGCTTCAGTTTCACCATCTTCAAGATGGGGATAATAGGAGTACCCCTTATGGAGTTGTATGAGGGTTAACTAATAGTACAACACTTTTTAAGTGCAATAGAATTGGTTATATAAAACTACAAAGAAAGTGTATGTTTCAGTGGTTACAAATTAGTTTTCTGTAATTTACCTTTGAGTACTACATTCATCCAGCAAAAGCAACCTTAGTGGCAAAAATTTTCAGTATTGATTTGCCTAATGTGTGGCTAAGGATGTGGCAGAAACTTGGACCTGGGTATGTGAATCCAAACTGAACATGGTTCCTGCTTTGCCCTGTGACTGGGCAGTGTTTTGCAAATCTTTTTGGTCACTGACAAGTATTAATGTATGCACTAAATACCTGTTTGTAACCACAGATATGTACACATATCAGAGGATGTGTTTGATTCTCTTACTGAAGATATTGTTGGAGTCTAACTGGGCTTGTCAGCAATTATTCAGAAGTAGGAGAGAAAATGAGCTGAAGAGGTAAATCGTTTAGGAATGAGGTTGATTAAACACTGAAATAACTTGCTCGGTTACTGCATATTGTTCAATAGGATAAAGATTATTTCAGTTTCCTATTATAGTTTCCTGTTATGTGACAGGATTTGTCTACACCTGAATTTCCACCCTAAGCCTTAAGTACTAGCCTAAGACTCGAGGGGGCAATACGAAAAACCGGCTGTGCAGCCAATCGGGGCTTCTCCCCAAATGAAGGTGCCTCCACCCAAGCTTACTTTCTTTTCAAAGGGCCCAAGGTTCAAAGCGAGTGGAGAATTTCCTCATTTAAGACTGAACACCCACCCAATCTGGCTAATCTAAAAGACTGTAATTTATAATTAGCAAGCTCCAGCTCCCGGCCCCATTTACATATAAATGTGACCACTCAGAACCTCTCTGGTCCCCTCACTGTCCACCACTTATATTAGAATATGAGATAATTTGTCTTGGGAAAGAGCCTGGCAGAACCAAGGAACGGTAAATGATAATATTAACAACGTAATAACATTTACAAGTATTTACTGAGCAGTAAATACGTGGCAGACAAAATACTAAGAACTTTATATCCATATCCAACCTAACCCTCAGCAAATCCATGAGCTCCTATTACCCAAATTTTATGAGGAGGAAATGGTGGTTTACAGAATTTGCCAAATGTAACACTTACAACAGGGATTCTTAACCTTCTTTGTTCGGCGGACCGCTTTGCCAGTCAGGTGAAAACCACGGACCACTGGCCCACACCATACTTTGTATTACTTAATAAATATATCACACCTGCACCAACACATCCCCATAAGAATGTTTTTAAAAATTTTCAATTGAAGTTTAAGGGAACCCCTGCACTAGAAAGCAGGCCAGAAACCAGGGCTTTTGATCCCAAAGTAAGGTTCTTCACAACTTCACTCAACTGCCTCGGAGATTTCCCAGCAAAGGGTATAGGAACTAAAACGGAGAAAACCCGGTTGGGTCCCACGCCCCTTCTCCAGGTCTCTCTGAGCTTTACTGGACTAAAGCAGGGAGACTCGGGTAGGGTTGTGGTTACTTCAGTAGAAGGGCCCCGGGGCCCGTGGCGCCCCTCGCCCAGGCGCACTTGCCCTGCAATCCCTTCCGGAAGGCGGCGACGTCCAGGCGGTCCAGCGAGCTGAGCCGCGCCAGGTGCACCGAGACGCCCCCGAACCTGTCCGGCTCGCCCCGCAACACGTCCACTCCTGCCTGCAGGCTCCGCACGGAGCGCGGCACGCCCCAGACCCCACAGTGCCCCGCCGAGAGCCTCGGGCTCCGGGTCCCGGTTAGCACCCAGCGCCGGCAACCTCCGCGAAGGAGCATCCTCTGGCAGGTTACAGAGTCGCTCCTCCGCGCTTCCGAAAAGAGGTCGCTACCGTAAATTTTAGAAGACTGCCCCTCACTCAACAGTTGACCTGGGGTTACCAGTTCACAGCGCTATACCGAGGAACCGCGAAGTCCTGCTCACCCCCTTTTCAGCGATTTGCCCGGCTCGGGGAAAGGCAGGGAGAGACTTTCTCACCTTTTTTTTTTTTTTTTCTAGTTTAACCCAACAGATGTTTGTTTGGGGATGGGGAAAGGCGGGAGGAGATACGAAAAAAATCCTATTTTTCAGAAACTTAAACTATAAATGGCGGTTCTGTCCACCTACTTAATTTTCCTACGCAACCTCTTCAAAGACATTGGGTCTCGACGCTCATTTCTCCACCCTCTTCCTAACTGCGCTCCACTCGGGGGATTATGGCGCAGGGCGGAGCCTGGATTACTTGTGCCCCGGAAGTTTTCCTGACGGAGACGCGCGCATCTTGAGCGGTCTTTGCCGCTGCGTTGCTCAGCAGCTGTTTGATAATGTCTTCTAAGAAGAGTAGAAAGCGACTGAACCAAAGCGCGGAAAATGGTTCGCTCTCGCCTTATGCCCCTCTTTCTCCTGCGGGGGCCCAGACTCCTTCTGCTGGGCCAGGCTCCGCGGCGACGGCTACGACTCTGGCGGTGACCAACTTCATAGACAAGGGTAAAGGGTTTGGGGAGGGAGACCCTAGGCTGGGGTGGGGCGTAGTGCTAGAAAGGATTTATCTGAAAAGTCATTGTTTGTAAGGCTTCTAGAGGGGCTTAGTGTGTAACAATTTAGAAAAAGGGACCACACTAAACTAGTGGCAAGATTTTTATTGCTAATGTAGAAATCTAAATAGAGTCTTCCCTCAGAGGGCAATTTGTTCCGTCTTGCATGTTCAGCCTTTCACAACTGGATGCTTCCCACTGACATTTAAGCATGCTCATTTCTCTTCCAAATTAAATAAAACAAAAGCCCCACATCTCCTTCCCATAATTACCCTCTCTGCTTCTTCATCGCCAGACTTCTTCAAGGAACTGTTTCTGCTTCCTCAGTACCCACTTACTCCTTAGCCTGATTCTGTGGTAACCATCCCCGCCAGGGTCGCCGATGATCTCCATATTGATAAATCCAATGGACGTTTTTTTCATTATTTACCTTATTTGTCCTCTCAGCAGCTTTTTGACTTTGTTACTTGTTTCCTCTTTCTTGGAACTCTTTTGTGACCTTTGTGTCTTTGAACTTTTCTTCTTGGTATTCCATCACAGTCTCCTTTGGGGGTTCATCCCCTTTCACCTGACTGTTAGGAATACTTCACGGGTTTTGTGCTGAAAAGAAAAATATCGTGTACTCATCTACTTCATTCATTTCATGATCTTGTCCCCCAACTGCTATATTTAACGAACTATTAGGCATTGGAGATACAAAGATAAATATGACTCAATACCTATCCCCAAAGCAGCATATAGTTTAGGAGAAAGTTAGGCTTTGAAATGACTATTATGGTGGTAAATGTTACTATCTTTGGCAGCACAGGCTGCTGAGAGAGTCAGAGGAGAGATTCCTAACTAAAGCTGGAGCTGGCGGGTAGATAGGAAGGGGCAGAAATGTTAGCAAATCATTTTCAGTAATGATGCCAGCTGGGCTGCATTTTGGGTCCTTTTACAGAGCAAACGTTGAAATCACTAATACTTATTTTAGTCAGTGTAGGTATGTTTGCCTAAGAAATAAGACCCGTCTTACTGTCCTATCCACATATTCTTGGGAATATAAAGGAAAAATACCTGATTGCTGACATGGGGGCCAGAAGTGGAAACTAAGTTAATCTTGAGAACCATATAGAAATGTTCTTTTGAAAAGAAAACTGAATCCAGTTTCCCAGTCCATGTTCTCCCAGTTTAAGCCTTTCAATACTAATAGCAGGCTTGAGTTAGAAATATTACTATGAAAAGCTCAGACTATTGCAAAAATATTGTTTTCATGAAATTAGAGATTTTGAAAAAGAATGAAAACTAAAACTCACCCCATAAAATATCAATATCATTATTATTTTTAGTTGCCCTCATATTGTCAATGGACCTCCAAAAGTTTGGTTTTAAATCTCTTTGTTAAAATATGGAGGGTTGGAACAGTGTTTTCTCCAGGGCATAAGTGAATTCCTATGGTTACATGGATTGATGATTTTTATTTACTCCAAAAAGAAAGTAAGCACTAATGTTGTCAGTTACAAAATAGTACAAAAATAATTTTCTTTTTCTTCATGGTAGATGACAGAGTTCCCAAAAAATTCCAGAATTCCCTTGTTCAACTTGGACTTAACAGTATGAAGTCTGCAAATATATGTATAGGTCGACCAGTGTTGCTTACCAGTTTGGATGGAAGACAAGAGGTAAGAGTGTTTTTCATTTCCTTTAGTTTAGAAAGTTTTGAGATGTTTCTGATTTTAGTTTTCAGTATAAGTGAGAGTAAATGGAAAACTATATTTTAAATGACATTCCTAACAAACTCTCTTTTCTCTGGATATCTGTGACTCTGCTTGGAATAGTAGACCCTGAATGTCATACTGTAGAGAGAGCTTTTCTCATGAGATATTAGTCATACTAGTAGCCATTCTCCCAGTCTGTTAAGTTACATTTCTTTACAGAAATGTTATTTTGGGCTCTTAAAGTCAGCTGTCCAAAAGTAAGTATTTATTAACTCTCTCTGTTTCCAGCTGTGTTTCTCCTTGCAGCCATTTATTATATTTGAGATTCAAAGCCCAGAGCATTTTCTGATCATTTTTGACAGCTTGGCTTTCTTCCTGGCCTGCAGCTATGGTTTCTTCAGCTTGCTTTGTCTGTGTTCTCTCTTCCACAGTGGACCCTGTAGAAATGTTTTGAACTCTTTTGTCTGTTAATGGCATCTTTCCCATTCTTTTCATTGTTCTGGGTTCATACTTTAAAAAGTTGTTTACTGTATCTTGTGGAAGAGCACAGTATGTGTGTGAGCTCTGAGCAGTAGCTTGAGCAGGAAATCTTCTCTTCTGTCCCCTAATACTTCTGATCATGCTCTTGTGCCTCATGCCTCACTGTATCTTGGATGTAGTTTATGCTCTTGGCTGGATTACTTGTTCCTTATTTGTTTTGCCTTCAGTATTTTTCTCGTTTTCTTCTTCTTGTCTCTAAATGCCTTTGCCTCCTTTGACTAAATCCACCTTTAACTAAATCACTGTGGAATCATTCCTGATCTTCACAAAGTAATCTACTATTTTTAAAAGTTTTCTTAGTTTTGTTATTTTTTGTGAGCCTATGTAATATTTTATTCTTTATTTCTGTTTATCTTCTTGCAACTCGTATTAGATTGTAACTCCTTTGTGGTCAGGACCGTGTTTTGCAGATCCATGTACCTGGCTTTGCCTAACATTCTGCCTTATAAATTCATGGTATTCTATGAATATTTATTTTCTATAATGTTTGTTTCTTGTGTTCTGGGCAGGTCTGTACAGCCTGGCCTGTAGCAGGATTTCCTGGAGGCAAGGTTGGCCTGAGTGAAATAGCACAGAAAAATGTGGGTGTCAAGGCTGGTGATACCCTCCAAGTTCAGCCTCTTGTTGGAGCTGTGCTGCAGGCTGAGGAAATTGATGTGACACTCAGGTTTGGTTCTTTTCTTTGGTGACTGTCTGAATCAGGACTGTCTAGTAGAAATAATTATGTCTCATTAGAGAACCACAAATGTGAACCACATTTGTAATTTTACATTTTCTAGCAGCTGCATTTTAAAAGTGAAACAGATAGAATTATAATAATATATTTTATTTCACCAATATATCTAAAATCTTATTTTAATATATAGTAAATATATATTATATGTAAATATATTTAATATGTTACTGTAAAATGAATGTTAAAAATTGTGTTTTTGTTTTTTTTTTACGCTAACACTTTGAAATCCAGTGTGTATGTTATACTTGTAGCATATCTCAGTCTGGACTAGCCACATTTCAAGTGTTCAGTAGCCCATGTGGCTAGTGATATACTCTATTAGATAGTACAAAATAGATTAGTGTTACGTACAATATGGACTAGGGACTCTCTAATGCCCTTTGATTAGAATATGCCCTGACATTTTAGGAGACAGGAATTATTCTTGATAGATATTTCAGAATGGTTTTCATCTTGGTTTGCAGTGTAACCAAGGGTTCTTGTCATTCTTATAGTTTTAAAGAATGGAGTGAAGTAATGTGAGTAGGCAAGAAACAAGTTTATTAAGACTGCTCAAGCAAAATTATGTGTTTTAACTCATTGACTATTCAATCTAGTAAGACAAATGGTCATTTCTGTTAGATATTTAAATAGTCCCTCACCAAAGAATAATTTATAGAATCACCCTATCAATATAAAGTTTGGCACTCATCCTCCTAGATATTAATGTCTGATAGGATTTTGACTCACTTTGCATACATGTCTTTTCAAAATTCATTTCAGAAAAGCATCTTTTAATACTTTAGTATCACATGATTAACAAAGTTTGGAATGTCTTTATATTCTATGCACATATCACAAAACACTCTCCAGTTGTTAGCTTAATTTTAAAATGTTTTCTTTTGCCACTTGTAGATTTTCAGCTTGAGTTTGTCATTTTTCCCCCCACTTTAATATTAGAAAAATGTTTTCAGAACATTTAATAACAATTTAATAAACAATAAAATAAAAAGCAGAAAAAGAACTAATGTATGTTGAACACCAGCTTTTTTATATATAAAATGTATATATCCTCTACATGTGCACACACATTTTCCCATTTTCTTTTAGTTAATCCTTTAACACCCTTCAAGGTATCCACATTTGTCCCTTTTTAACAGATGATTATTGGGCTTAGTGAGACGGAGTAAGTTGCTCATTATTTTATAAATATTTGTAGTATTGCTCAGATTAAACCAGATTAATCCTCAGACTTTATCTTTTTTTTTAACTGTCATGGAAAAATTTAATGATGTGGGAAACATGAGGATATATTAGTATTTTTAACCAAGAGGGTACAAAATGATATATTGTTTGTAAAAATGTATTTGTGCATATGTAAACATTTTTACATTTCCTATAATAAATTGATATTATTTTTATTTAAAAAAATATACCTTATGAGCGATAGCAAGAATTTGAAAAGGCTGTAGGAAATTTTATTTCTTTAAAAAGTTGCAAACAATAAGAAACACCCCTGACTTTAGCTATATTCAGGGACCCTACAGTTCTTTTAAAGTACAATATTAAGATGCTTTAAAAAGACATCCTACATTATCTGGGGTCTGGTAACACTGATACTTATTACTTACAACATCCCTCACAACTCTTGATTTTATGATGGGAACAGATGGAATCTAAAATGATAGGGAATTTTTAAGTGACTACATTAGTGTAATAATACATGCTTTAAAGCCTTCAAAAGTAAGATACTTGGGTGGGTGTAACTCAGTGATTGAGCGCCTGCTTTGTGTGTGTGAGGTCCCGGATTCAATCCCCCGGTACCTCCTAAAAACAAAACAAAACAGTTGTCCTACAGTACAGTAGTTATTCGAAATTAGTTTCATACAGTTAGCATGACCATAGTCTGATTTGCCTTGGGCAGTTCCAGGTTGTGCCTATTGTCCTAGCATACTTGTTAAGAAGCCCCCTTTCACTCACAAGGCCCTGTTTAACTATGGTTATTCTGTATAATCAAATGTGGAATAGTTATGTTGAAGAAATTTTATGTATCTCATGTACAGTCTAGTTAGTACAGGGAATACCACCTGTCACTAAAATCTGGAAAATGTGGTTACCATAATACATAATTTAAAATTACTTAAATAATTTTCTTTCACTGGGTATCAAAGTAAATTTTGTTAATGAGTTGAGAGGACCAGGAATAAAGCAGATTCCAAAACATCTTGAGATGGTTTTGAAAACACTCAAGAATGAAAATTTTTAATTTTTTTCAATGTTAAGGTTATTCAAAGGAAAATGATAATATACCTAGAATTCTAGAATGGATCATACTAGGTATCAAAAATATAGAAATAAAGGGAAACGGACTTTGGCCCAGTGGTTAGGGCGTCCGTCTACCACATGGGAGGTCCGCGGTTCAAACCCCGGGCCTCCTTGACCCGTGTGGAGCTGGCCCATGGCAGTGCTGATGCCTGCAAGGAGTGCCGCCCCACCCAGGGGTGTCCCCCGCGTAGGGGTGCCCCATGGGCAAGGAGTGCACCCCAGAGAGCCGCCCAGCGCGAAAGAAAGTGCAGCCTGCCCAGGAATGGCGCCGCCCACACTTCCCGTGCTGCTGATGACAACAGAAGCGGACAAAGAAACAAGATGCAGCAAAAAGACACAGAAAACAGACAACGGGGGGAGGGGAGGGGAATTAAATAAAATAAAAAAATAATAAATCTTAAAAAAAAAATAGAAATAAATAATTGTGAATTTATCAACCTACTCTGAGAGACTGTGTGCTAGACAATTTCTAGATGAGATAATAGCTCCAAAGACATTCCTTTAACATTATTAACACCAAATAGAAAATTAAACAAATGGCTTAGATTTTAGGATAGAGGTTACTAAAATCAGTTTAGTAAGTTAAAATATTATTTTACCCATAAAAATGAATATAATGATATACTGACTCCTGGGGCTACCTGTTCTTTGAAACAAGAAAATCTGTCATTTTTAAAGAGTTATCAAAGTTACATTTAAAACAGAGAACAAAAGATTTTCTAGGCAATTGTCGAAGAAGGGGGGAGGCAATCTGAATTCATATTGGCCACATGAAATTGGCTCTCCACCTTTGTGAAACACAGTACCTATGTCATCTCTACTGAGCATTACAGAAAATGAAAACAGAACAAAATAGTAATTTTTCAGAGAATCAGATTCCTTAATTGTTTTTCCCATTCACTTCAGTATTTTTCTGATTCATTCATGCCATAGTATATGTTTATGTTATAAAGTAACGAGTCTACTGCTTGCACGCATTGAATATCAAGACATCTTATACATTTGCATAGTTTGAGATTAATCTTCAGATTTTTGCACCTCTTCTTCTGATTCTCGTGACTGTTTCTGGTAATTCAATGAAAATTCTCTTGGCAGTGAACATGCAGTAGCAACAACAGCATCTGTAAATCCCTGTGATATGATTTTAAATAGTACTGTGTATTCCTTCTGGCTTGGCAATTCATACAGTGTTGCTGCATATGATTTAAAGAATTGCTTTTTCATTTTAAAAAATCTTTTGTTTTAAATGTGGCAGCAGAGCATAGACAAAGTTAATTTCCAATAGTAAAAATTAGTAATTTTAATCTGCTTATATCCTTCAGTTGCCAACTGAAAGATTTTATTAGCGAGGCTAGAGCTCCTTCTAGTGGAAATAACTATATCTGCACCTATTCTTTTGTTAAAACCGGTTGAATTGTTCTTAAACATGTTTGCAAATGAGTTTGATAAATAGAAGCAATTTAAATATAACGTTATCCAGAGTTCTAGAAACAGAACACAATTTAAGTATATACGGAGATACATACAGTTCCCTTTTTAGTTTTTATATATATGTATATATTTGATGCATAAAATTTCCTCCTTGTTTCTATTTGTTTGTCTTGCTCTTTTTTGTTATATGAATATATTGGCTTTATTACTGGCAAAGGGATTAGAAAACCAGACTTTGATTTTGACCACATGGGCCTGCTAATAATACCCTTTACTGAGCTAAGTTTAACCTCCCTCCCTCCACTGGTCACTGGAAAAGCATCTGGAGGCCTTTTCTGCTGCTATGGGCTGTTCCACATGGAAGAGGAAAAAAGCACATGTTCTGAGAACTCTCCAAGAGTATGTATTTTCACAAGTACATTGATTTTTGGGTGTATCTACTACCTGCACACAATCAAGCAACCTCATGTAAGATAGAGTCAAAATACTCATTTTTTCTCAGGCAGTGCCTTTTTTTCCAGAATTAACTCCTATTGCAAACATTGTGCTCCTTTTTTTGTATTTCTCTCTTTTCAGATAACATACTATATAGGATTTCATTTGCCTGAAGGGACAATTTATACATTCTATCAGGAGACTGAAGTAAGCTATTAATAAAAACCTTTCTCCAAGCAAGGCAACTTCAGAAAGGGAATGATTAATTTAGGTCATTGTTTTTCAGATATTTTTTACTACAACACACAATAAAACATACATTTTTCGTTGTGATTCATTGTACACACCCACTTACAAACTACATATGCACCACATGTGTGTACTCATTTTAGGCCATTTGGATACTAACTTGCAAATGATATTTTCATGAGAATACAAAGTATCTGAAGGTGTTATGGTCCTTCAAAAATTGTGTAAATCATTTCCAGATGTTTATATGCCATTTTACATTACAGTTTAGTTTCTGAAGTACTTAATGCAGATTTCTATTCCACTTTGTACAGTGACAAAGATATACAGATTAACGAAGAAGAACTGACTGGTTGCCTTCTGAGAAAACTAGGTGAGACATATTTAAATTGTTTGCTTAATTTTTGAGAAGCAAGGCAGCAGGAAATAAAGTGTCTTGGAGGTTTTCTGCAAAATAGCTTCAAGGATATTTCCTCAGTGAATTAATATCCATGTGAGACAGGGTTGTGTTATTTTCCAAATAGTGCAGCAAATACATAACTTGTCTATGAACTGAGTCAGTGCCAGAACTGAGGCCTTTTTATCGCTTGTCTTTCCAGTGAGAAACAACACTATCTTAGAGTGTGTGCCATTGGAATGGAATGCCTGGCTATTTGTGGATATATGTGATAGAATCCTAGATCTGTTGAGTGTATAGAAGATCTCAAAGAATCATCTTGTAGGGAGGGATGGATGAAGAGGTGGAGCACAGGAAATTTTTAGGGCAGTGAACCAGTTTAGTATGATAGCGGAATGTTGAATACATGACATTACACAGTTTTCAAAACTCAGAACTGTATGACACAGAGAGTGAATCCTAATATAAACTAATGTATCAGTATTGGGTCATTAATTGTAACAAATATACCATGCTAACGCAAGATGTTAATAATAGGGGAAACTCTATGACAAAAGAGGGGCCCTGTGTGACCTCTTTGTATTTGTGATCAATTTTCCTGTAAACCTAAAACTGCTCTAAAAAATAGTGTTAATTTAGAAACAAAACCCAAACTGAATTATGACTGGAACTCCAAAAACAAAAACAGAAATAAAAACAAAAGAATCATCTTGTCTTTTATCTCCAGATAGTGCTGTCTGTTAGGTGACTATTAGGCCCTCTATTTTTAATAAGAGTTAGTTTGTTAATTCTCCATCATCGATTTGGTCTTTTTAACCATAGAGGTTTGTAAGTAAATGAACGAGTTGCTATTTAAATACTAAGCTGGTGAAAAAATCATGTTAACATATATATTTAACAAATTGTTTTCTAGATGGCAAGATAGTTCTACCAGGCAACTTTCTCTCCTTCACATTCTATGGACGACCATGCAAGTTGCAAGTGTTGCAAGTGAAAGGGACAGATGGCCAGCTGTTGGGAGGGCCTCAGAGTGACTCAGACACCGATGCTCAGGGACTGGCCTCTTTACAGCCCAGCGTTGAAACCAATAGCCTGGATTTATCCTTACAACTAAGCCAGTTGGATCTAGAAGAGCCCCAGGACCCAGCAACAAACAGTACTCCTTGCAAACCAGTAGATGACAGAAGTATAAATAAAGCTGGTGACATTTTGTTGGATGTTACAGTGAGTCCTGGGGAAGGCAGTAGACTTGGACTAGAGGAAGTCTCAGGTTTTAAATGTAGTTTTGAATCTGACAGAAAAGAAAATGAACAATTTGCCAAGAAAGAGAAATTGCTGAAATCAAACTTCCTGGGAGCAAAGTGCAACAATGATACTTTTTATTTTATTTCTTCAACAACTAGAGTCAATTTTAAGAAATTTCATGCAAATTCAAAAGAGCAAGACAACCAATTCAAAGTAACTTATGACATGATAGGAGGCTTAACTAGTCAGCTGAAAGCAATTAGAGAAATAATTGAATTGCCTCTGAAACAGCCTGAACTTTTCAAGAGTTACGGTATGATTTCTTAAGTTTACTCCATCCAAAAGTGTTAAATTCAAACTAAAAAGCGATCATTCTTTTCCACTTACTTAACGATTGCTCGTCCTCTTTTCTTTTTATTTCCTGAGGGGTAAGTTTGGTAGAAGTTGTTAGTTGCTTTAGGAAGTAAAGTTAAGAGAGTCAATTTCTGTGCTTTGGTCTCTCTAGGTTGTGATGGGTGATCTATGATGTAAGTGTAGAAGAGATAGCCTTGTCTCTTCTAAATGCATCTTCCACAGTTGCATGGATTGGACCTAGAATAAATATGTTTTAATGCTAGATCAGCTGTAATGAATAAAGAAATAAACCAAACATTCAAATATATTGGATAAAATGTTATAAAGCATAGCTGTATGCAGGTATCTTTGTACTGAATCAAATGGTTAAGGATATGACTTGGTTACTAGGAAATTTGGGCCTTCTGCATTTATTTGGTACATATCATTGCTCTCTTGCTTTTTCTTTTTTTATGTATCTTTATAAATAAAGATTATGTATAACATGATTATATATGAAATGAATCTTGGGATTGACATTTTACTGGTAATGTCCACACTCTGCAAGATGACTAGTTGGGAGAAAATTGGCATTGTTGAGATTATCTGTGCTTTGTTTTCAGATCACTGAACTGTGCTGTTGGGATGGGGCATGGCAACAAAGTGGGTACATGTCTAGCTGGTTATTTTCTCCATATCTCCCCCAACCTGGGTCTACAAAGAGAAAAGGTCATTGCTAGAGATCAGTGTTTGATCTAGTTGTTAGTACAGTTTTCTGGGGGCAAAAAAGAATACCTGACTCTTCCTTTGGTGTTGTGATGCAACTCAGATTTACATGTTGTTAGTTCATGTATGAAGCCACCTATCAACACTTGTAAGACACTCTATTGCTGAATCCTATGTTCTACTCTTTTTCTTATAGGAATTCCTCCCCCCAGAGGAGTTTTGCTCTATGGCCCTCCAGGTACTGGAAAGACAATGATTGCCAGGGCTGTTGCCAGTGAAGTTGGAGCCTGTGTTTCTGTAATTAATGGTCCTGAAATTATAAGCAAGTAGGTGCATTATTTAATAGAATAAATATATTTTTATTTTATTTAAGAAGTGTATTCTTAAATATACTTCTTAAATATGTTTTTTAAATGACTTTATGCGAAGCATATGTGGCTCAACCAGTTGGACACCTGGCTACCACATGTGGGGTCCTGGGTTTGGGTCCCAGTGGCTGCTAAAGAAGATAAGTGGGCACCACACCTGCCACAACTAGCTAGATACCGTACCGCTACAATGAGCAGACGCCTAAATAAGCATAGCCACAAGTCAGCAGACGCTACAGTCTGAGGTGAACCTATGTGGCTCAGTTCATTGTGCACTCGCCTCCAGTGTGGGAGGTCCCAGGTTTGCTTTCTGGTGCCTCTTGGAGAAGGCTAGCAAACAATGAACAACAGACGATAGAACCATCTGGAGCAGGGAGGTATACATTTAGAAAAATTAATGAAGTAAAATAAATCTTTTTTAAAGAAAGGACTTAATGGTACTCTACTGTTTGGATGTTTCATACAATCTTTTTAATGTGTCTAAAAGTCTAATTTGGGAATTATTTGAAAGTAATTTTAATTATTATGGAAGTATTTGAAAAATCAGATTAGCTTTTATAGATAATGCTTTACAAAAAAATGAATTGATCCTTAAATGTCTTTTATTTGTTACAGATTTTATGGCGAGACGGAAGCAAGGTTACGTCAGATATTTGCTGAAGCCACCCTTCAGTATGCTTTATTATCAGATCTTTTATAATTAATATTCAAGGCTATTTAATTGAAGTAGAGATATTGGGATTTTATACCAAGTATAAAAGATAAAAGAATAGTATAAAAATAATAGTGGTACACTAGAGGTAAATTATAGATCTAATAGAATTATGTCTGATTTAAGTCTAATATTTTTTTGGAAGTTTGATAAATAAGTTATTAAACAGTAGAAAAATTAAGGCAAAGTGTTGTTTGATAAGTCATGTGCTTGCTTGAGTATTTAAATTTATGATTTTCTTTTTTGTGTATATTTAGCCATCTTCAGTATACCTAGTTCCCTTAGTAGACTCTTAAGAGTTGTAGACCTTTATGCTTAAAACTTTTGGGCTACATTGTTGCTTTGTAATGAGTTGAGTATGCGACGTGGTCTAATATATTATTGTTCATAAGGTAGCTATGCCTTCACTTGTTTTGGTATTTAACGTAACATATTTACTGTCTTCTTATCAAAAGAGCTGACATTTTCAAAGGTTTTTAAATTCTCTCAGTGATAGTCTATAGTCGCAGTACTGAAAATTTAGGAGCCAATGGTATTCGTAATAGTTTAGTATGTTTTTTTTTTCTTCTCCTCCCCTTGCCCCGCCCTGTTGTTTTTGCTGTCTGTGACCTTTCACTGTGTTATCTTCTGTATACTTTTCTCTTTTTGTCTTCTATTCTCGTCTTCTCTAGGATTCACTGGGATTTGATCCTGGGGACCTCTGATGTGGAGAGAGGTTCCCTGTCAATTGCGCCACCTCAGTTCCTGGTCTCTGCTGCATTTCACCTTGACTCCCCTTCGTTTCTCTTTTTTTGTTGTGTCATCATCTTGCTGCATAACTCACTTGTGTAGGCACTGGCTCACCACACACGCAGTCGGCTCACCATGCGGGCACTTGGCTCGCTGTGGGCACTGGCTCCCCATGCGGGCACTCGTGGGCACTTGGCTCGTCATGTGGGCACCCACATGGGCATTCAGCTCACCTTATGGGCACGCTTTCTCATCATCTTTTTCACCAGGAGGGCCCAGGGATCAAACCTGGGTCCTCCCATATGGTAGGCGGAGGCCTTATCACTTGAACCACATCCACTTCCTTTGTTTGTTTTTAATTTTTTGTTTTGTTTTTTGTTACTGTATTCCTGGTAGTTGAAGTTTCCTTTTGTGAGAAAATACTCATATTCTTGTAGAAGAATTGATATCTTGAAAGTTCTTTTTTTAATGGGAAAAAAAAGTGGGTGTTTCTCACATCCCAAGAACTTTTGACCTTCTTTAAGGGCACCATTTTGGGCCTCCAGCTTCTAAATTAATCCAGTCCTTAGCAATTTTGTGGGCATTAGTGGGTGAGTTCTGTCTTGGCATAGACTTATATCTCATGGGTAATAACTATTCTCAATATTCTGCTTTCTTATGAGGAAAGATTCCACTAGACTGTGATATTAAGGGTTAATAATTTCGTATAGAATTAATCTAAGGTTTTTCATTTTACCATCCTAATGTCTTTGTCTTTAATATCTTTAAATGAGTATTAAATTTGACACATTACTTTTCAACTAAAAATTTTGAAATTAAGTAAAATTTAAAATTCAGTGTAAATTAGAGAATTATTTCACTTGTTTTTTTTTAGGCACCCCTCAATTATTTTTATTGATGAGCTGGATGCACTTTGTCCTAAAAGAGAAGGAGCTCAGAATGAAGTAGAAAAAAGAGTTGTAGCTTCACTCTTAACATTAATGGATGGCATTGGTTCAGTAAGTATGGAACTAGTTTTGATTCTTTGTAGGAAGGGGTTGATTCTTAATAATATGTAAATAGTAATAGAAATTATTGAATATGTCTAAATCTTTGGGTTTTCTAGGATATTGGAAGAGTGTTAGCTATAAAATTAGAGGAAAGACCCGTAAGATAATTTTTTTCAGCAGATTACTTAGTGAATGCTAAGGATAACACACCAAGCATGTTTTCCTATCATATAAAATAATATACCATGATGGAATTCCTTTGTGACAAATGGTATTAACTTAAAAAGACCTAAAGCAAAATATTGTAAGGAAGATTCAATGGTTAAATTTTTGAGGACATTATTAAGAAATTTTTCATGAGTGTTACCATAAATTTAAAAATTAATTCTTTTGGGACTTTGTACCAGGCAAGTGTAAGGAAAGAACATGAGAATGATGAAAAATGTGTGTCTACAACATTTTAAAAGAATTTACTCATATTGCCAAATTCTCTGATACGATAAACACTCTTGTATTAATAAAGATTGTAAGCTAATTATGAAAGGGAGACCCATAGCTCTAAAAGAGAACAGGAATTGAGAAAATTCT
The DNA here is from genome assembly GCF_030445035.2 of Dasypus novemcinctus. Classification (NCBI taxonomy): domain Eukaryota; kingdom Metazoa; phylum Chordata; class Mammalia; order Cingulata; family Dasypodidae; genus Dasypus; species Dasypus novemcinctus. Next base: position 74,789,266 of record NC_080673.1, on the reverse strand, counting down.
CTCAGACTCCTGACAGCTGTTAACCAGAATACTACACTTCATATGAAGGATTATAGATAACTAAAGTTTTTAGAATCATGATGTGTTAGAGCAAAAATGACTCTTAGACATCATGTAGTCTCAACCCCCCCCCTTTTGCACATTAAAAACTGGGCAATTAGAACCTCTTGATTTTTACTGGCTGTTGGTAGAAACTGAGAGAAAATAACAAAAGTTTGGGATTAAGCCTCTGTTATTTGCTTACATGAGTTGTAATTTTAAGAGTCATATAAGAAACAGGTTATCACCTGGGAAGCTGGGTGGCCACCTGGTTCTCAGTACTGGGGCAGTACCTAGATATGATATTGGTGTCTCAGGTGTGATTCTCAGCTTATGAAGATGGAGAATTCAAGACTATTAGTATGTTGGAGTAGGTGGGGCTCTGAGGACTGGCCCATAATAACAACACTAACAAGAAACTGATGTATAAACCAGGATGCCAGTTTGTTCATTTACAGTAAGGAGCGTGACTGTTAAACAGACCACATATCTTTTATTTTTGGATGGGCATATTATCACTCTGAAGGGAAATATATATGGAGAGTTGTAATTAGAAGGGCCCTTGGTGAGTAGAGAATAAGATGAAAGTCTTTATGTTGGGGTTCTTAATCTCTACACCAGTTTGTAGTGTAGTACAATATCTGTATGCATCCTTCTCCACCTCTGGGATAGGTCTGCTGAATGGACTGTTTAACCTTTGGGCAGGGCTGGAAGTACATGACACTGATGTTTTATCTGAAAATGTTTAAGGCCCTCAATTTGTCTTTCTAAACCTTCAGTTCACATTCATGGATTCTTTATAGTATATGTGTTTTCTTTTGGCACATCCAGCAGATTAGGTTTGAGTTTTCTTACTTAGAATCAAGTTCTTGTTATTCTTGTTTTTTTGTGAGATTATATTCTGGTCATCTTAAGTGAATGTTGGGTAATTTCTACAGGTAGTTGATCATAATCATGATTCCTTCTATTTTGATGTTTCTAATTTCATTATCAGAGAGTAAACTCAACCTTAGTTTGGGGAGTTGGAATCTATATGTATTCAAGGGTGGCTGATATGCCGGTGTTTAGTATAGTTCTGTGTGTATATTTAGGAATCTAAAAATTTATAAAAATAAATAAGAAAACAGTCCATATGTGAGGAAGACTTCTTAGATTTCCAGTAGAGCTTTGTTCTATATGTTTAATATGTTGAGTCATACTCTTTGCTCTCAGGGGGGGAAATGGATGTGTATTAAAACAACTATGTAAAAAATATATTTTATATATAAAATATATGTTTATGGTAACATATAATATGTTGTTATTTATGAAAATGGTATGGTTAATATCCAGAAGTGAGAGAGACATCACTTAAAGTGAGATGGAGAGGAAAGTATAGGAAAACTTCCCAGGGAGAAAGCATTTAGGGTGACTATCGAACAATGTGGGATGGACAATACCAATGTGTGGGCCAGGTCTTAGCAGCCTGGGAGGTTAAGATCCATCCTTGCCTATATAGCTGGTGCCTGTCTATATATGTATATATGTATTTCATTTTATTTTTTTTACTTTTGGAAGAATACGTAATTTATTTCATTTGACTTTGTTAGGAAGGAAGAGAAGGACAGATTTTGGTCCTTGGGGCCACAAATCGCCCTCATGCTTTGGATGCTGCACTCCGAAGACCTGGACGATTTGATAAAGAGATTGAAATTGGAGTTCCTAATGCCCAGGACCGGTTAGATATACTCCAGAAGCTCCTTCATAGGGTACCCCATCTTCTCACTGAGGTTGAACTGCTACAGTTGGCAAATAGTGCCCATGGATATGTTGGAGCAGACTTGAAAGCCTTGTGTAATGAAGCAGGTAAGCATGCTTTGTCATGGGTGAGTCAATGTTGATGGACTTAATATTCTTTTATTTATATATTAATAATTTATATCTCCTTAATTTTTAGTGGAAATAGATTTAGTTTTATGTTCACAGAAAAAAGCCAAATGTTTGGAAAACTATAAAAATGAAAGTAAAAATAATTTTTAATCCTGCCTCCTAAAGATAAAATTATTATAGCATATATCCTTCCAGACTTTTTCTAAATACACTCTCACACACACATTTATTTATTTCAATATCAGTAGGGCAATATTTATTGATATTTTGGTATGGAAATTTAGGAGAAGTGCCGGCAGTGGGTCCAGATTTTCCTTAGGCAAAATTTTGTATTTGTCAAAGTGCTGAAAATGTTTTCGGTGAAACATAAGAATTTTATGCCTCTGAGTATATGATGTTTTAACCTGAAAATGTTTAAGGATTGTTATTAATTGCTTGACTCCTTGTCTTTAAAAACTGCAGTAAGGTGTAGCTGTAGTTACTTTGTAAGGCGTAGCTGTAGTTACTTTGGAAGCACTTAAGGTCTTTAAATGTTTGTGCTGTTCTTCAGAGTAATTTCAGTCATGGAAAAATATTTAAATCCCAGCAGTTTTTATAAACTGTTGACATATCTTACAAAGGAAGTAAGAATTTATTGAAAAATCTGATAGTCTTTTTTTTTGTGTTTTAACTTTTTTTAATCCTGAGGTGTGAAAGTGGATGTTTCTTTAGAATGAGGAGAAAAAGACCAATTTATATAATTTTAAAAGCTGACAGATACCTCAAATATCAGAAATCCAGAAAAGTAACCTTATATTTCATAAAAGGGAACTATTTGACACATGTATATTTTTCCTATATATTTTGGCGGAATACTCTGATCTCCTCTTTATGTGGTAAAGACTTTGTTATACCATTTCTATATAGAGAACAGTTAATAATTCAGTCTTTCCTCTAGAGGGTTAGATCACTTACACAAGTTTCTTTCATTTCAGCACTTAGTACTTTTGTCATTTAAATTTTAGGATTGTTATTAAATTTGGGCAAACCTCTATCAAGTTTCCTTATCCATGAGTTGTTAAACATGTATTTGAGATCAGTGAAACTGCTACAGTTTGTGCCCTACAAACAGGAAATCTGATGATTTCTATACTGTGTAGTTCCTATCAAAAAAAAAAAAAAATCCCCTTCTGCACTTAGTTTGCTTGGAAATATCCTCAGCTAGATATCCAAGTTCCTTGCTTACATGTTCTACTTTCAATTTGACATCAGAACACAATTTTGCCGTGTTCTCTTTTTTTTAAGATTTATTTATTTCTTTCTCTCCCCACCCCCATCGTCTACTCTCTGTGTCCATTTGCTGTGTGTTCTGTGTCTGCTTGTATTCTCATCAGGTGGCACTGGGGATCTCTGTCTCTTTTTGTTGCGTCATCTTGCTGCATCAGCTCTCCGTGTGCGTGACACCACTCCTGGGCAGGCTACGGTTTCATGCAGTGCGGCTCTCCTTGCACAGGTGCCACTCCTTGAATGGGGGGCACCCTTACGCAGGGGCATCCCTGATGGGCTGGCACTCCTTGCATGCAGCAGCACTGTGCATGGACCAGCTCACCACATGAGCCAGGGGGCGCAGGGTATCAAAGCCTTGGACCTCCTATATGGTAGGTGGACACTCTATCTGTTGAGCCACATCTGCTTCCCTGTTCTCTGGCATTTTATAGTAAGGATTGCCTTCCTTCCAGTTTCCAATAACACATTCATCATTTCCTTCTAAGGCCTTGCTAGAAGTCACTTTAATGTTCATATTTCTACCAAAAGTCTCTTTAAAACAATCAAGGCTTTTTCTATCAAGCTCCTCACCATTCTTTTAGCCTTTACCCATTACCTAATTCCAAAGTTGATTCCACATTTTGGTTATTTGTTATAGCAGCACCCCATTCCTGGTACCAAAAACTGCTTTAGTTTCCTAGCTGTTAAAACAAATACCATACAGTGGGTTGAGCTAAACAGTGAGAATTTATTGGCATGTGGTTTTGAGGTTAGGAGAGGCATATGTTTCTAAATCATTTAATACTTAAGTGGGATTTTTTTTTTTCAGTTGTGGCATTCTGCTGTTTCAATTTATGACTGATCTATAGTTTCATCAGGTACTTAAAGAAAGTCTAACCCATGTGGATACTGGAAGAAATAGAATTCTTGACTCTGCCATCTGATTATTTTAGCGCTTTAGTATAGAAGTATTTTATCTTTCACCTTCAAATGGCTGATTAGTAGTTGTCTATTTAGTAGGCTTTAAAAACCTTTCCATTATTCCTTTCATCCTTCTAATCTGGCCTGATGTGTATAGGGAGAGAGGGTAGAAAGGGAAAAATAGGTAGGGAAAACTTGAAAGAGATATTTAGGAGTCATTCATATGTCTTCCTTTTGAAGGGAAAAATCAGTTTTATTTAATTCTCTTTGATCATTACCATAATTTTGAGATCAGAGGATCTGTAGTCTGGGAAGACTACAGGTTGTATAGACTACCAAGGCATCTATAAACATTCTCCCGGTAAATTATGCTAGGACAGGTACTTTTCTGTTTGATTTTTTTTTGCTGCTTTTCTTCTTTGCTATTTCTAACTTTATAGGGAATGGTAGGCCTGGTCATAGAAATTAATTCCCTAGGGGTCAAAAAGCAGAAGAATCAGTGGATACCCTTGTTTCCTTCATTCCATTAGGTGATAATGAAGAGTCTCAGGTCCTGTGTAGGTGTTGCATTGAGCTTACCAATTGCTTCTGGGCAAGGATTCAAACTTTAGCATCCCTTATCAGAAACTTTTTGGCTTTCTAATTCATTTCATGTACTCTAGAAGGCATGGGATTCTTGCTGTCCAGAAATAGTTTGATGAAGGAAAGGGATCTATACAAAGAGATAAATTCTCATAAGAAACTGGAAAATATAGTGACTTCTCCTATGGGGAAAGGAAATACTATGATTAAATAAGAAAAAGTGACATTAAGAAGAAGCTTAAAGAAAAAGTAGGAGTTCTACAGGTAGAATGAGGCAAGTAAGAAGGTAGGAAAGGGGAAATATTTTTTCACTTTATCCTCGCACCAACTCTGTGATATAAGTTTCAGATAGATTAAAGAGAGCTAGTATGTGGCAGAGCTGGGATTTAAACCTGAGGATATCATACTATAAATCCTGGTCTTAATAAAAATTAAATAATAAGTCTTGGATTCTGTCAGAGTGGTAAAAAGATTTATGATTTTAATTTTGTTCTGTGAAACTTAGGATACATTTATAATGTAGAAAATATCCATATCTTCACAGTTAAATACAGTCCAGAAATTAAATTGTGTCTTTCAGACTTGAAGGCAAAAAGTTAAAATGTAACCCGCACACTTTATTTCAATAGGATCATCTAGTTTCATGGACCCTGAAGTACTTAGGAAAATGGCAAGAAACTTGGATAAATTCTACCCCTTACTATATTTGGTTAAAAATTTGTGGGAGGTTGGCAGATGGGGTGGAGAGAGGCCTGCAACCTGAAGAACTATATACAGAATAAATGTACTTGGCACATGCAAGCAGTAAATAAGCATTCTCTGTAGTTATTATGGCTTAATAATAATTTTAAAAAGCTAAAGCCTTTAGGAGGTAGAAATTATTTTCCCCTAATCTTAACTGTGAAAGAATGAATCAGATTACTAGATGACCAGAAGGTAATTTTTAAAAAGAGGAATGTTATAATTAGTATGTTCAGTATGTGATGGCAAGATTCATATGTCACTTTGGCCAGGTGATGGGTGTCCAGTTGTTTGGTCATGCAAGCACTGGCCTGATTGTTGCTATGAGGACACTTCATGGACTTAAATCATCAGTAAGTTAATTGCACGTATGTACTGATTACATCTATAAACAGCTGAGGTGATTGCCTTCAACAATGAGAGACCTCTCATTCAATCAGTTGAAGGCTTTAAAAGGAGAAATAATATTTTCAGGAGACAGAAGGGAGAATTTCTGTCTCTCCTTTAGCCAGCCAGCTTCTCCTTCATGAGAATTTTCAGCTTGCATCCTACCTGCAGCCTGCCCTACGAAATTTGGACCTGTGCAATCTACAGTTGTGTGTGACTATTTTTATAAATGTAATATTTACAGATATCTCCTATCAGTTCTCTTTCCCTGGAGACCCCTTACTAATACAGCAGTGAAAATACATTCATGAGGTTTTGTGTGTACTATTTTGAATGCTAGCATAAATTATGTTATGTAATGTCATTCTTTAACTTATGTAGCAAGATAAGGCTTAAGAATACTGCGCTAGACATTTGAAAAGGATTTTTTGAAGAGCAGGGTAGTTAGTATAGAAGGGAAGGCATTTTGGGAGTTGAACTTTTAAAATGAAACATAGGCCTTTAAAAATCAGGCTTGTGATCTTGGGTACTTTCTCCACCTTACATGAGCCTTAGTTTTCTTTTTTCTTTTTTTAAAGATTTATTTTGTTTATTTCTCTGCCCACCATCCCAAGCCTTAGTTTACTCCATCTGTAAATTGAGTGGGCTTTGGTAGGTGATGCCTGAGTACCCTTTAAATGCTGACATTTCCTCAATGTAAGGGAAAAGAAGAAATAAATGGGAGAAAAGCAAAAACAAACAAAAAACAGGATAGGAAGAATTAGAAAAAGGAAAAGGAGAAGATAAAAAATACCTTTACCCACTAAACCTGCTCTTGCTGCATTTAACTATCATATATGTGACCTCTCTGCCTTCCATGGTCTTCTTTTGTACCTTCTTTTGATTGACTTATATTTGGCTGTTTTGAGACCTTTCCCCATGGTGTTTTTAGAAACAGTCTAGACTAATGTTAATTGTGAAGAGAACTGCATTTTCTCATTGAAATAATTTTACAATTTCTGACTAATGACTTGACCCTAAGTAAATTATAAATTTGGCTAATAGCGTGACTCACAAGCAAAGATAAAACAATTCTAAAGCTCTGTGAGCATTTAAAATAAAATTATGCTGCAAGTGCTATAAAATGGATGTAAGTGTATCTTACTTATTGATGATACAAGGGCCACCTCCATGTGCAATGCTGTATGCACTGAGCATATGAAGAAAAAATTCAACAATGTAGTTAATTTGGACTACTTTTCAAATCAGTAGTTACAGGTTTCCCAAGTTATTTGGAAGCTATTGGTCTTGTACTTACCTGTGAACAGGCATTTGAATCATTGATTTAGGCCATTGGCTATCCAACTTAAACATAAGACTCATTTGTCCAACTTGCTAAATCCTATTTCTGGAACCCATTCTACTGATTGAGTAAGCCTGGATGGGGTCTATGCATTTGCAAGTCTAACAAACTCAAAGGTGATGCCAATGCTGCCAGTCCAAGGACTACAATGATGTAGGTTAACTAACTATCCAATTTTTGAAGATTCTCTGAAACTTTTTTTTTTTCAAAGATTTAATTTTATTTATTTCTATCCTCCCCCTCCCCCTCTCCTCCCCGCCAGTTGTCTGTTCTCTGTTCTCTGTGTCCATTCGCTCTGTGTTCTTCTGTGACTGCTTCTATCCTTATCAGTGGCACCGGGAATCTGTGTTTCTTTTTGTTGCGTCATCTTGTTGTGTCAGCTCTCTGTGTGTGTGTGGCGCCATTCTTGGGTAGGCTGCACTTTCTTCTCTGCTGGGTGGCTCTTCTTACGGGGCGCACACCTTGCATGTGGGGCTCCCCTATGCAGGGGACACCCCTGTGTGGCACGGCACTCTTTGTGTGCATCAGCACTGTGCATGGGCCAGCTCCACACTGGTCAAGGAGTCCCAGGGTTTGAACTGTGGACCTCCCATGTGGTAGGCAGACGCCCTATCCTTTGGGCCAAGTCTGCTTCCCCCTGAAACTGATTTAAATAACAGGATTAAATTTAGGGAATACAATTCTCTGGCTGCCTCTAACAGTTTTCAATTTATTTTCCAAGTTTTTATGTGATAGTAATGTACTATTCTAAACGGTGACATTTAACTTTCCCAATGCAGAAGAAAATGAGTTTCCAACTTTATGTAGCAGGATGTAGTGTGGTTCTGAGTAAAACTTAAAAATGGCAAATTATTCTGAAAGACAGAAAACCCACAATGAAGGAAACAGTTCAAAATACTAAAAAGAATATAAACATGTTTTTCTTATAACATTTCTTTGCCTATGATTTGTGAACTTGTGTGTTCTTTCTGCTGTACTTTTTCTGTTTTGTTGGTCTGATGGTTTTCCTCCTCCAACTTGGAGTGCTCTCTGCTATGGGAAGAGGCCCCCTTTTAAACAAAAGTGGTGCATGGATTTTGGTAAAGCATGAATTGGAGTGATTCAGAATTTCATAGTACATAAGTGTGTCCTGATTATTTTTGTAATATAAAGGATATTGTTTTGTGGGGTGCTAACAAAAATGATCAAAATCCCTATAATAAATATGTAGTTTATACATGTTTTTTGAGAGGTCAGAAGACTAAATTCCAAAGTTTGTAAGTGATACTCTATCTTTTACAGTTTGTTTGCTCTCAACTTCTATCTTTTATTCCAGAGTAACTAAATGTTTTTCATATCTCTTAAAATTAGCTTATTTTAAAAATTATGGTAACACACATATAACATAAAATTTGCCACTTCAGCATTTTCAAGTATATAATTCAGTGGCATCAATCACCTTCACGGTGCTGTGTCATCACCACCACCATCCATTACCAAAACTTTTTCACCACTCCCAAATAGAAATTCTGTACTAATTAAACATTAGCTCTCCATCTCCCTGCCTCTGACCCCCCAGTCCCTGGCAACCTCTAATCTACTTTCTATCTCTATGAATTTGCTTATTCTAGAAATTTCATGTGTAAATGGAATCATACAATATTTGTCCTTCTGTGTCTAGCTTAATTCACTTAGAATAATGTTTGCAGGGTTCATCCATGATGAAGCATGTATCAGAACTTCATTCTCTTTTTATGGTTGAATAAGATTCCATTTTATGGATATACCACATTTAGTTAATCTACTCATCTGTCAGTGGACACTTGCATTTTCCACCCTTTGGCTATTGTAATATGCTGTTGTGAGCATTGGCATAGAAGTATCAGTTTGAGTCCCTGTTTTTAGTTTTTTGGGGTGTTTACCTACAAGTGGAATTGCCAGGTCATATTTAATTCTATGTTTAATAACTTTTTTAGGAATTAACAAATTGTTTTCCACATGGCAGCACCATTTTTCATTCCCACCAGCAATACACAAAGATTCCAATTTCCCCACAGCCTCACCAACACAGTTATTTTCTGATTTTTTTTTTTTTTTTTTTTTTTTAGTGATGGCCATACTAGTAATAGCTACTACAAGGCATGAAGTGGTATCTTATTATGGTTTTGATTTGCATTTCCATGATGGCTAATCATATCTTTTAACTATGTCTCTATAATGAATATGAAATTTGGAAATGAATACATTAGTGTTTTCTTCAATACATGCATCTCCTATTATCTGAGCAGATACAGTGCTTCAGTGCTTTGATAATTGAGTGTGTCAAATGTTTTATGTTCTTTAGTAATTGATTTTTGGTCCAGGAGTGTGGTTTGCTGTGTCCTGATTTGTCCAAAGGCCTAATGTTTCGTAGTTCACTTTTTTAAGCAAGAGCAGCTGTATTTTGAAATGTTTAATCTGAAGTGGACTAGCTGTTTCAAAGCTAGCCTCTGACACATCCTGACATTTAATGTCTATGTTTATATTCCTCCTAGGATTAGACTGCCTTTCTAATTAATTAGCTTCATAGCCTTTTATTAATTCTCTCAATTTATAATGTTTTAAATTTACATAGATAAGCACACTGTACTTTTTTTTGAAGACATGAAATGTTAATTATGAAGCAGAGACGTGAATTATGTAAACTTTGCAGAATGTTAGAAGATGCTTAGCAACAATGTTTTCCAAACATAGGGATTTATTATAAACCTGTCCTTCTAAGGCTGCCTGTGCCATTTCAGAAGACTGAATATAAATAGAACTTGATTTCTTCAAGAAGTGAACTTGGTCGTTTTGTTTACAGTGAGAGGAAGTATTTGCTTTGCATCTCTTAGAATTTATCTTTAGCATCCTTGTTGAGTACACATCATTTCAGCAAATTGATACCACATACTTGGGCCTTGATAAGAGCATCACAGAACAGGAAGTATTAGAATTCTTATTTAAACAATGATTTTGTCATTCTGGCACTTAAATATGTCTAGTAATGGTACTGAATCTAATTACAATGACATAACTTTTTTTGAGATGGAAAATTTTCTGTCTTGTACCATAGTTCTGAGATATTTATAGTTTGTTAGTCCCACCTACCACCTCCCCTCCACCTGGCCAGCTTATTTCAACAGGAATTTATGAAGAATCACTATGCACAAAATACACAACAGTTCAGCTTTTATGAAAGATTCTCTTTACAATATTTTTACCATTTTTTTGAATTCTGCCAGTGTTTTTCTAAATTAGTTTTCAAAATTAAATTATTGATTCTGTGAAAATTAAGTATTTTTAAAATACAGTACAGGGAGATAGTAAAGTATAATGGAAAGCTTGCTGTGAGCTCTAGATTTAACAGCTAGCATTATCCTTGATTAGTTGAGAGACATTGAGTAGGCCACCTAATCTCTTGAGATCTGTTTGCTTATCTATTAAATAGAAATAACAATTTTTAAAATTACGGTTAAAAAATTCAGCAGTGGTCATGGTTCATATATGCCCTCTTTCTTTGCCTCTGATATGCTATTTAAACATGTTTTTAAAATTTTATGTGTTTAGTTTGTTTTTGCATTTCTGTGGTAGATGCTTATTTGATCTTTGGCCATGTTCCTGAAATTTTATGAAGTGTTCTTGGTTATACTAGTACAAGGGATATCAAGGAAATCTGGCAGAATTCTTCTTCTTGCTAGAGTAGTGATTTTTACTGAATCTGGAAAAAATCAATAAAAATCCTGAGCAATGTTAAGAAGATACAGGGAAATGGATGTGGCTCGGTCAGTTGGGCTCCTGCCTACCATATAGGAGGTCCAGGGTTTGATGCCCAGGGCCTCCTGGTGAGGGCAAGCTGGCCCACGTGGTGAGCTGGGCCAAGTGGAGTACCGGCCCATGCTGGAATGCTTCCCTGCACAGGAGTGCCCCCTGCATGAGAATGCTGCCCAGCATGGGAAAGCTGCTCTGCGCAGGACTGCCTGCCAACACTGAGAGCTGGTGCATCAAGATGATGCAACAGGAGACACAGAGGAGAGAAAATAAAACGTGGCAGAACAGGGAGTTGAGGTGGTGCAAGAGAGTAATCGTCTCTCTCCCACTCGGGAAGGTCCCAGGATCGGTTCCCAGAGCTGCTCAATGAGAATACTAGCAGACACAGAAGAACACACAGCGAATGGACACAGAGAGCAGACAACAGGGGGAACTGTGGGGGCGGGGGCAGGGAGGAGAAATAAATAAATCTTAAAAAAAAAAAAGATGATACAGACGAGATAGATTTTGCTCATTGTGGGGGACTCTCTCTGACAGATTTTCTTGCTGAACTTGGGAGCTGTTGTGTCATACATAGGCAGAGTCACTGTCTCTTTCTCCTTCCTACCATGTCAGTCCACTGTAGGGCTGCTGTAGAGAAACAAAAGTAGTAAATGTAATGAATTATACAAATTGTTATATATTACAATTATCTCTTTAATCCATTTTATAAGAGGTGAACTTTTTTTTGTCTGTGAAGTGGGTATTGTATTATTTTTTGCTGCTAAGTTGAAATGACTAGAGCTGAATGGATTGTTTCTGAAAAACAGGTGGCTGTTCTGATTCTGTTTAAACTCTTAAGTGACATTTATTGTTTACTTTGCTAGTGGAAACTTTTTGGGTTGTCTTGCCAACATTTTAAAAGTATAAAACTTGAGTAAAGTTTTAAAATTAAAACAAACAGAAACACAACTAGTCTATTAATAAAAGTCATTTTTAAATATTATACTTGATTTCTTTTTCCTTTATTTTTCCTTATCAAATGCTATCAGTTCTGCCAGTTCTATTTTCAAAATTTATTTAGAATCTGAACATTTAAAAAAAAAAAACTCAACCCTTTCTGTTGTTACTACCATAGTCCAAGCCATCATCAGCCATTGTTTGGACTATTGCAGTATCCTTTTCCTGCCTACTCTTCTCCCACCTCCAACCCTCTTTTTATTCTTCACATTGTCTTTGAACTTTGAATTGTTTGTTTGGAGATGAGTAGAGGTCTGGACTAGTCATCAGGTGTTAGATGCTGAATGAATACATTGAGATTTATGAAATCATTGAGAGCTCAGTCATTCATTCATTTATTGACCAGGCACTGAAATAGGTGCTGGGGCTACCTCAGTGAGTAAGACAGACAAGGACCCTCTCAAGATGTACTAGGAAGTACGGTAGTTTAGTAGGTAATTACAATAAGGCATGCTGAGTATTGTGTGAATGATTAGGAGGTTTCAGAATGCTAATGAGGAGAGACAGGTCGTGGTACACACCACCGTTCAGTGGCTGGGAGGTGTAAAAAGATTAAGTAAAAAAACACAGAGAGTGGTGACTCAAATGAGGGTAGTTTTTCAGGGAGGAGTAAATAGAAATGAAAGTAGTTTTAGTTACTACTAATTGGGTACTTGCTGCATGTCTGGCATTGTTTAAAGTGCCTTACATGTATCAAGGCATCTCTTCCTCACAGCAGCTGAGGTCAGAGAGGTTAAGGAACTTGCCCCACATCACACAGGTAATAAATAGTGGAACCGTTAATGACTGTGTGGTAGACCACAGTGATATCATGTGCTTGGATTGTACCTGGGAGTTTACTGGGGCCTTTGAGAAGAGTATTTCTAGTGGGGTCCTGTGACCAGTAAGATTGCAATAAGTTGAGGGATGATTGAAAGTCGATGTAACAGAGAGAGTGATTGTCAGTTACTTTTCAATGAAACTAGGCGGTGAAGAAGAGACGATACAAATAGAGAAGGATAAAGAATCAAAGAGTTAAAAAATTTTTTATATAGTATGCAAGCACATGTGAGTGTGTCTATGTAACTTTTTTTTTTAAGGTTTAGTGTCTAGTACACTGAGGAATCTCTGCAAGCCATTGTTTCTAAAGAGTGATCTGTAGAAACTAGTCCTGAGGAGAGAATTGCTTTGTGAAAAGAGAATGTTTTTTTTTTTCAGCTAAGCTTGAAAATAGTGCATAATATCTCTCCTATGTAGTAATCCTCAGTGCACAGTAGTTTACTAAAGCACTGAGTACGGTTGTAAAAAAGGTTTTCACTGTTTATCCCAGTTTTTCTCCAAACATATTTGACTGTAGAATCCTTGTTGTAAATTATATGTTAACATGTATTCTGGAATGTGCTCCCAAATAAATCTGCTTTTTTTTTTTTAAGGCCTTGGAGAATAGTCACCATCTATTTGACTAATTTTATTCTGATACTCAGTTCTAATGCTCTGTTTAGTGTCTCTATACCTTCCATCATAAAGGCATGAAAATACAGTTAAACCTCTCTAACCTCTTTGCTATACAACTGAGGTTAAAAACGAAATTAGACTGTGTTCCTTCACTATTTTCACTGGTTCATCTCTTCTTATATTCACCCTGCTTTAGTCTATTGAGCCATGAATCTTCAACCTCTCTTGGCATAAAAATTGTGCCCTAATCACACTCACCTTCAACTATACTTTTTTCTCTTTCACTTTCCCACTGATAGCATTTGTTTGTTTTTTTTGCGGTACTGGGACCAGGGGTTGAACTCAGAACCTCTATGTGGGAAGCCAGCACGCAACCATTGTGCCACATCAGCTCCCGAGTTGTTGTTTTTTTTTGTCATTGTTGTTTATTTTTTTTGTTATTTTTGTTTAGTTTTTAGGAGTTACTGAGGACCGAACCTGGGACATCCCATGTGGGAAGCAGGCTCTCAACTGCTTGAGCCACATCTCTCCTCTGATAGCATTCTTTTTTTAAAGACTGCAAAATCACTTTTTTCTGCACCCCTGAGATAGCTCTCTTGTTTTTGCTTGTTGTTTTTTGCTCGTCTTTTTTTTTGTGCTTGTCTGTTTTGTTTTTTCTTTTCAGAGGCACTGGGAACTGAACCTGGGACCTCCCATGTGGGAGGCAGGCATCTAATTGCTTGAGCCATACCTACTCCCTGATAGCATTTTAATAGAGCTGTTAAACCAGAACCAGGCAAGTAAATAAGTTGATATTTAAAATTTAAAACTAAAAGTTATATTTGTAGGGAAGTTTCATTGAAATCCAGGATTGGTGAAGTGAATTAATTCATGTTAATGTTTTAGAGCTAGAAGGCCCTCTCTGAACTCATTTAGTACACTCCCTTCTTTTACAGATGAGGAGATAAACTATAAGATATATCTAAGTGCAAGCAGTTAGTGAGGTATAAGCTTTGGGCCAAGATTCAGGTCTTGAGATCAGAGTGCCTTCTATAATGCTATACTTTAAAAAGCAGTATTTGAAAGTCATAGGGATTCAGAATAGACTTGGCTCTTGTGATCATCATAAGTTAAAACCAGTCACTTGTAATATAGAGAATCACAATACCATCTGTGAAGAGAATCTGATTTTATTTTTTTATCAAAGAGCAGTAAAAAATGGACTCTTCCAGTGATATCAAGTCATATTTGTCACCTTGTCTACACAGAGTACAGGGAAAATAAAGACTCTTAAATAAAAGAGAAATTTTCTGGAGTTCTGATATTTTGAGGAAAGCATCTTTTTAAAGGGAGGCTTAGATTTTGTTATACTTGCTTCGGTCTTCATATGACCTTGCTTGAGGATATCATGAAATGTTATACTAGTTTTTACAACTCAAATCTCAAATCAGGTGCTCTTGGTTCATGTTATTCTTCATATAATTAAGTACCCTAAAGTATTATTACTCCTGTGATCAGTATAAGTTCATCCTTTGTTTTTAATAAATGAACTTAATACCCAATCTAAAAATATCAGCATTGTAACTTAATAAGCTTTGAGTATAAAATTATAGGATTCTTTCTTCATGGAGCAAATGATAGTTGTTAAATGACTGTGGAAAAGATGATTTTGAAGAATATAAATTTAGACTAACTGCTTTTGTCTGGAAGTGGTTATATCTGGATATTGGTATGGGGCTTAAGGGAAAACATGTCCTGCACTGGAAGGAATGTGTTGACATTAGGCTTGCCTGAAGCACTTTTGCCTTTTCTTCCCCTTACTGCTCTTGTTTTTGTATTCTTGAAACTTTTGGGAGCACCAGAAAATAAGATAATGAAAGAGAATGTCACTGCTTAATTAGACACACCTGTGTTTCATTTCAAAGCTTTGTTTCTTAGGATGGTAAAAGTGAATTGCTTCTGTATTTATTTACATTTTAAAATAAACTTTCAATTTATTAAGGAATGGAAATGTCATGGATTGCCTCTTTAAGCTATATTCGTTGATGCTATGCATGTGTTCATTTGCTCCTCTAGTTAAATTGTCTTTTAGTTTATAAATAGATATAAATATAATTTTAAAGATCTCATCTGTTGGCATGGATTTTACTATGGTCTCAATAGAAATGGTTGTCCAATAATTTAAACCTAGCATTGTGGAATTTTAAAGCTGAAAAAATA
The DNA here is from genome assembly GCF_030445035.2 of Dasypus novemcinctus. Classification (NCBI taxonomy): domain Eukaryota; kingdom Metazoa; phylum Chordata; class Mammalia; order Cingulata; family Dasypodidae; genus Dasypus; species Dasypus novemcinctus. Next base: position 74,773,740 of record NC_080673.1, on the reverse strand, counting down.
ATAAGAAAAAATTTATTTTAATCTTTTCACTTAATAAATGAGATAATTGAAGGCCAGAGAGGCTAAGTTTTAAAGTTACACCTTGAGCTGTTGGCAGACTTAGAACCATGGAGCGTTGGTTGTACTAATGTGATAACTATAGGGATCCTTTATTTTTGCAAGCTTTAACATATTTAATTCATATGAATTCTGACTTTCAACTGAAATGTTGTTTTCAAGAACAGCATTTGTTGTACAAAATAATACACCTTTGTGTAGGGCCTAGTCTTTAGAACTTCAGAATTGGAAGGAATCTTGAGGCTTATGACAAATCTCTACAATTCCTTGTTATATTTTTACAGTTTAAGCAAATCAGTAAACTCTTCCATATTTTCCCCTTTTTTCACAATCTGCCATGCATTATGTTTTCACATATCCCTAAACAAATTAATAGAGTTGGATTTAGATTTATTTAAAACATGTTTATTCGTATTTATAAGACTGAACTCTTTGAGGGCAGGGATTTTGTCTTATATATAAATATCAGAGTGTTTCACACGGCCTCATAATCACTAATCTCATTCTTGTCTCTAGGCCTTTTTTCCCTCTGTCTGTTCCCTCTTCATGGAATAATCTGCTTCCCTTCAGTTCCAAGCCTCCTTTTTTCTGATTAAATCAACTCATTTTTTCAGTTGGACACATTTAAGTTTCTTTTCATCTTGGAAGTAAGGGAATATACTAAATGACTTCTGCAAGGTATGTCTAGCTTTAAACTGTTACCTATCCTTCCCTAAACTAGGTTAGATGTCTCTGACATATGTTTCTGTGCCACTGTTCTTTCCATGTCACTGTACTTGGCACAATTTGTAGTAATTACTTGTTGTTACGAATCTTTCCCATTTGACTGTTAGCACTGTGAGACATGCATCTGTCTTGCTTTCTTGTGCGTCCCCTGGCCTATAAGAAGAACTCAGTACATTTGATGAATAAATTACATATTATAGCCTCTCAGTGAATTTATTGACTGAATGAATACGTGGATTAATATTAAAGAAAAGTGGCAATGAAAGAGTAATCTGTGGTTAAGGAATGTATCTTCTCAGTGGCTTCATCATATAATATCTTTTAATTTAAAATTTGATTTACTTATATGAATTATAACTGAAATGAGTAGTTTGGTATAGGGTATAGGGTATTGGTTCCCTTATTAAGAACTATTTTTTATAAATATTTTAGGAATAGCATCACTTAAAGAATGTTCTTGTTCATTTCCTATTCTTTTCTCTTTTACTCTGTCTTCTTCCCCCCATACCAGATCTAGCCATTTGTATAAACATATTCTGGCAAATGTATGTTCTTTGTGAACACAGTAAGTCATACACACAATCCATATTCTACATACTGGTATATTTTGCTTACTAGGCAACTTAATAAATAACGTCCTGTAGTGATTCCAAACCTGATTAGCGATTTGGTTGTTTTTCAATCCATATATTAAATCTTAATTTTAGTAATTTTATTTTTGAGGTCCCAATTCCTTATCATCCTCTTTTGTTATAGAGTTATCTTCTGAAATAGCCATATTTTCCTGAACATATTTATTATTTTAAAATCTATATATGATAACTCCAATATCTGTATGTAGGTCTCCTTTTTATGGTTTCATTTTTCATTTTTCATGCTTGTCACATGTCATGCTTTGTAATTTCTTAAAAAATTTCAGACATTATTAATATATATAAAACATTGTTGAGCTTTAGAGATTTGGCTGATGTTACTTTCTCCTTCAGTAAGAATTAACTTTTGCTTTCTAGTGGGCGGTTAGATTATGGGCAGAACCTAACTCAGTGTGGAATTGAGAAGATTCTATACTGGGTTTTAATTTCTATCAATACTCTTTCTGATTTGCCCTTACTCCTTGTTATAACCCTTCTTAGGTCATTGGAAGTCTGCAGTAGTATTTACCAAGGCTCATCATGCTTGGTGGACTTTGAGTTCCAGTTTTTGTCCTGTCTATTGAGTGATTGTGCCAAAAACAGTGCTCAGCTTCTTAGCTTTTTAGCAATTTTGCTTTCTGCTCGGCTTTTTGTTTTGTTTTTCCTCTTAGTTCTGTGCACTTACAAAATGGGAAAAAATGTTGCTTTCACTTCTATGTGCTTCCCTTCTTAACAGATCAGTCCCTTCAAATTGTGATTGCTTTGTTAACACTGAACCTTAAATGTTGTCTCCTGTAGTCCTGTGAGAATGCTGGATGCTCAACTCAGTTTTCTAATCTCTTTTTGCTTGGCTTCTTAGCTATATTTGGACCTAAGATGCTTATAAATCTTCAAATGTTTTAAGGGAAAAAATATGAGAAATGCTAGGCTTAGTTCATTGTGTGTCTTAGTTTCACATCTGCTAAAACAAATACCATACAGTAGGTTGTATGTGGAAACTTACTGGTTCACAGTTTTGAGGCTAGAATTCCAAAATTGAGGTATCAGCAAAGCAGTGCTTTCTTGAAACCCAAAGTCTGGGCATTCTGGGGCTCACTGTTGGTCAGCATTTGGTTCTCGGCTTTTCCATCACATGGCAATATCCTCTTCTTTATCTTCTTCTGTTTTTTGTTTGTTTGTTTGTTTTTAAGATTGATTGATTGATTGATTTCTCTCCCCTTCCCCTGCCCTCCCCGGTTGTCTGTTCTCTGTGTCTGTTTGCTGTGTCTTCTTCTTTGTTCGCTTCTGTTGTTGTCAGCAGCATGGGAATCTGTGTTTGTTTTTGTTGCATCATCTTGTGTCAGCTCTGCGTGTGGGTGGCACCATTCTTAGGCAGGCTGCACTTTCTTTCTTGCTCGGTGGCTCTCCTTATGGGGCGCACTCCTTGCGCTTGGGGCTCCCCTACAAGGGGGACACCCCTGCGTGGCATGGTACTCCTTGAGCGCATCAGCGCTGCGCATGGGCCAGCTCCACACAGGTCAAGGAGGCCTGGGGTTTGAACCGCAGACCTCCCATGTGATAGATGGACGCCCTAACCCCTGGGCCAAGTCCCTTCCCTCTTCTGCTTCTGTTGACTTCTACTTTCTTCCTGTGGCTTTCTCTCTTTCTCTGTCAGAATTTCAATCTGCTTAAAAAGGAATCTAACAGTCCAGTTTAAAGCCTCGCCTGATTCATTTGGGTGACTCTTTTAACTAAAGTAACGTTTTCAGGAGATTCTATTTACAATGGGTCACACGCACCAGAATGCAGACCAAGACCAAGAACATTTCCAAACTGGGATATAATCTACCACACTGTTCTTGCTTTATCTCCAGGATTCTGGCCCCTCAAATCCTAGCTGCCTTAGTAGATCTCTGCCTTTAGACAGATTTTATTTTGCAGTTTTCGTCCCTTTCCTCCTATTTTTTTTAATGGAGTTTTTTTTTTTTTTTTAAGATTTATTTCTCTCCTTCCCCGCCCCTCCCCCAGTTGTCTGCTCTGTGTCCATTTGCCGTGTGTTCTTCTTGTGTCTGCTTGTATTTTTGTCATTGGCACCCGGACTCTGTGTCTCATTTTGTTGCGTCATCTTGCTGTGTCAGCTCTCCGTGTGTGTGGCGCCATTCATGGGCAGGCTATGTTGTTTTTTTTTTTTTTTTGCTCTGGGCAGCTCTCCTTACAGGGCGTACTCCTTGCGCGGGGAACTGCCCTACGCAGGGGACACCCCTGCTTGGCATGGCATTCCTGTGCGCATCAGCACTGTGTGTGAGACAGCTCATCACATGGGTTAGGAGGCCCTAGGTTTGAACCTTGGGCCTCCCATGTGGTAGGCGGACACCCTATCTGTTGGGCCAAGTCTGCTTCCCTTTAGTGGAGTTTTGATCTTTGAAAAGCTATTCTACCATAACTGGAAGAAATCCCTTTTGCTTTTTCCTATGATTATTTTTTCTTTGAGGTTAAGCCATAGTCAATTATTATATTCTTCCACTGAATATAGCAGGTATGTGTTTCTTTATTATATTCTTCTACTGAATATAGCAGGTATGCATTTCCTTTTTTTTCTTCTGTTAATTCTGTATGTTTTTACTTTATGTTAAAGAATCTTTATATCTCATTAATTATTGAATAATCATAAATAAGGCCTAGAAAAGTTTTGGGATGAGATAGAAAAGAAGTGTAGATGGAAGAAGGAGGTAAGACAAGAGAGGGGGAGAGAGAGAAGTGAAGAAGACAGTAAAAGAGGAAGAAAGGGAAAAATGACTGGGTGAGAATAAAAATGTTATCAGAAAAGGAAAGAGAGAAGAGGAGGACAGAGATGCTTACTATTTCTTATTCTAAACTTGGAGATCTACATGTTTCCTCCCCACCTCGAGGCTATGGAGATCTCAGATGTTTGTGAGCATCTAGTTTCCTTCTTTAACAGTTGTGAAATGTGCATCGTCTACCTTTGGATACAGTAAGTCCAAAATTGAATTATTCAAACACCAAGTTTTTCATGTATTATACTTCCTTACATTTTCAAAGTTCACTTTGACACATAGAATATACCAGTCCAGCCCTGGACCTGTAACACTTAGACTCAAATTTGATTCCTATGGCATTTTCCAGTCAAAGTTAGTGTTCTCATATTGCTATTGCTGCCCATGGGCAATTGAGAATTGATATTATCTGGGTAGACAATGAAGGCACGAGAGATAGGAAAAATATCTTGTGGTAACCTATCAGGTGGTCACTTAGTTCATATGGGATGTCTGAAGCCCATCATTTCAAATCGCCCATCAGTAAGTTTATTGTGACATTCTCTCTCCCATATCCTGAGATGGATTATCAAATCATTTTAGGTTTTTCTGCCTCATGTTTTGTGCTTTCTGAAGTTTTATTTAAGGATGTTTTTCTACATTTTGTCCTATTCATTTAATGGTAAACTCACCAATGAAATGGTAATTTAGGTCTTGATCCAGTTTTCTATTTCTCCATTCAGTGAGTCTGTTATCCCATTATTCTATTATTACTAAATAGCCTCTCCCTTCCTCACTGGTTTGTGATACATTTTCACAAATTTGTCATGTTAAATTTATATATGTGTATCTGTTTCTGAACTTTTTTATCCCATTGTGGTCTGTCTAGTCTTAGATTATCTTACACTGTTTTTAGTACTCTGATTTATAGTATGTCTTAATATCTGGTGTCAAATACTGCACAATGGTTTGGCTTAAACAACAGGAATTTATTGATTCACAGTTTTTAGGTTAGGAGCAGTTCAAAATTGAGGTGTCGACAAGGTGATCTTTCTTCCTGAAGACTGTGGTATCCTGGGACTGGCTCCTGGCAATCTTTGGGTCCTTGACTTTTTCATCACTTGGCAGTGCACATGGTGGCAACATCTCCTTTATTAAATTATTCCTAAATCATCTGTTTCTCCCAGTTACTTTTTTTTTTTTCTATTTGTTTTGTTCTTTACATTTCTTGTTAGAAACTTTAGATATCTAGTGATCTTTGGGTATTTTCTCATGTTCAAAATGGAGCATCCTCCTGAAAATTGATTAGATATTTTGAGCCATTGTGAGCTTATGAGGTATGGGCTTCAATGTAATATTTTTCTCATGAACGTATTTGGGGAACCCCTACCAGTATCTTTAGTTTTTTCCCTCTTGGGCTGGGAGGTTTCTGGGAGAAGGGCATTTTAGCTTTTTGTTTGGCAGGTATAATGTGGTCATAAGTTCCAGGAGCAGTAGGAGAAAGGGAGATAGATGATGACAGGTATTGCCAGATAGTCATTTGGGACATGAAGAAGAATCATGCTCCTCTTCTTTCAGGGCAACAAGGTGCTGTTTAATAAAACAGCACTATATTACTGAAGTTTTCTCTCTTTTTTTTTTTTCTGTTGGTCCATTTAATTATTAAGTATGTTGGACAGTGTTAGACAACCTAATTTAACATTCTTTATTTTTGTGTCAGCAGCTGTAAAGGGTCTGATATATTACTATGTCTGTGAACAAACAAGTTTCTGAGTGATGCTGAAAACAGTATTCTTGGGTCAGAGTCAAAGGATAGATGATTGTTCAAAACAACACAAGTAGCCAGAGTATCAGCATGTATACTGATTTCCTGAGCCTCAGTTCTCACAGAGCACACAAAGAGGTCTGGGTTACACCTAAGACCCAAACAAGGATACATTGCAGGAGGAAAATCCTGAACCTGGGGAAGTAAAATCTTTTATAAAGGGCAGTAAGTCCATCTGTCCTTTGCTTCCAAGGAAGACACTTCTCTCTCTCTTTACCTATGTACAGACATCCTTCAAAAGTCTGTCTGGAAACAGAAGCAGTTAGTGCTTCTCCTTGCAAGATAACATAGAGAGACATGAAGAATTTTCTTTTAACATTTTGAAAGGCAGAAAAACTATAATATAGACCTAAATAAGTGACTTACAGATTTTTTTTTAAAGGAGGCACCAGAGTTTGAACCCAGGGCCTTGTACATGGGAGGCAGGCATTCAACCACTGAGCTACATCCACGCCCCACTGACAGATTTTTGATAGGAGGAAATATCTGAAGGAATTTTCCCTAGTAAATAGTCTTATTTTTATATGTACTCTCAATTTCCTCCTGTGTAATTATTTTTCCCAGTTAGCCTACTATGTTAGAGACCTGCATGAATGTTAAACTTACACTGATAGTTTTCCCAGAAAAATGAGTATGGATCTGTTTTTTGAAGTATGAATTTGTTTTTTGAGTGTCTTTGTACTATTAACTGTTTTTCTTAGTAATAAAAGATAACCAACCCTCCACTTTTGGAAGTTTGTGTGTGCTATCCTTGCATCAATGCTTCTGTCTCTATATAAAATTTCAAATATGTAAAAAATGTAAAAAGATGAAATGGAATCATCCTAATGTAGTAAAAGTTCACTGAGTTGTAATGTTTTGGACAAAAGAGGTTCAGAAGCAATAGAGCCAGTTGGTGTCTCAGAGCAAGTTGAGACATTCAGACTTGATTTCTGCTGAGGTCTCTGAGACTAAAACTTTTCAAAGTGAAGCTTCATTGTGCACTGGAAATGAAGAACTGTAGCACCTTATTAAAATGAGCACATAGGGACTTTGCTGCCCTTCAGACTAGAGGTCTTTGCCTTATTTCCAAAGAGCTCTAAATGTAGCAACTTGGTATTGGTGGTGGGGATTGATGGGCTTTGGACATTCAGTCCTCTCTGTGTATAAACTACAGGCAAATAGTAAAAACAAAGAGCTTAGCACCTTTCCAGATCCACATGATTTTCAAGTTGTTTTGCATCTCTCTGAATTTGACTTGGTTGAACATCCTTTTGGCTCTTATAGTATTTTGCTATTCTAAATTCTGCTCCTGTCTCTTCCTGAATATTCTCTCTCTTTTTGAAACCATCATTTCTTCTTATGCTCTCCAAATGTTGGGCTTTCTTAAGATCACCCTTCAGTCCTCATTCCTCCATCCCTGATCCCCTACTTCCCTCCCCTTATAAATCTCTTGCATTCCCTATAATATTAGATCTAATATGTATCCATGTAACTCTTTAAGTCTAAATCTCTGTCTTTGGAGTTCCAAAACCACATTTTCAACTGCCAGCTCAATATTTCCTTTCAGATGTTATGCTAACACCTTACAAAACTTGTGGCTCTGGTTTGAATGCTTTAACAAAAAGGGCAGGGACAATAGGCTTGTTATTTTCACATTTTATTCTTTTAAAAGACATTACCCAGGAAGCGGAGTTGGCCCAGCGGTTAGGGCGTTCGTCTGCCACATGGGAGGTCGCGGTTCAAACCCTGGGCCTCCTTGACCCGTGTGGAGCTGACCCACACGCAGTGCTGTTGCGTGCAAGGAGTGCCATGCCACGCAGGGGTGTCCCCACGTAGGGGAGCCCCATCTGCAAGGAGTGTGCCCTGTAAGGAGAGCCGCTCAGCGTGAAAGAAAGTGTAGCCTGCCCAGGAATGGCACCTCACACATGGAGAGCTGACACAACCAAATGACGCAACAAAAAGAAACACAGATTTCTGTGACGCTGACAACAACAGAAGCGGACAAAGAAGACGCAGCAGATAGACACAGAGAACAGACAACTGGTGGGGGGAAGGGGAGAGAAATTAAAAAAAAAAAAAGACATTACCCAAATAAATTATTTTGATAAACCTTTTTTTTTCTTATGGATGTTGTTTTGTGAGTTCTATTTTGTGTTTGTAAAATGTCTTTCTTCTCATATTTAATGTTAGCTTGTCTTATTTTCCCTGTCAAAACTAAACATTCAGGTTTTTGTTTTCATCTGTCCCCAGTCTTCCCTCTTCTTTTCTCTCCCCCATATAAGCATACAGCTTTTGAAATGCTATAGTATGAATGGGGCTTGGGTATTTTTATTATTAATTTTATTGGTGATGATTTAGTCTTTATTTATGGAGGTAAAAGATAAATCTTGTGTTACTTTTCTTCTTTGTAGCTCTCTGCGCCTTGAGGAGAGGCCTTAAGAAACAACCTAATCTTCCTGACAGCAAGCTTGCTGGGTTGGTGAAGATTACCCTGAGTGATTTCCTGCAGGGAATGAATGACATCACACCCAGTGCTATGAGGGAGGTGGCAATTGATGTCCCAAATGTAAGTCATTTGTTCCCCATAGTTGCTACACTGAATTAAAACTCTGATACTGATATATAAGGGGGCCTGCCTTTCAGGGTAAACTTTTTAAAATAATTATTGAAAATTTTACTGAGGTAGTTGTAGGTTTACGTGCAGTTGGAAGACATAATACAGGGCTACTCTATGTGTACTTTACCTGGTTTCCTCCCATGTTAACATCTTATGAAAGTATAGTACAATATCACACCCAGTATAGTGATATTGCCATAATCCACCTATCTTATTGTGATATCTCCAGTGTTACTTTTTTTTTTAAAGATTTATTTTTTATTTATTTCTCTCCTGTTACCTCCCCTCCCCACTTGTCTGCTCTCTGTGTCCATTTGCTGTGTGTTCTTCTGTGACCACTTGTATCCTTATCAATGGCCCCGGGAATCTGTGTTTCTTTTTGTTGTGTCATCTTGCTGTGTCAGCTGTCCGTGTGTGTGGCGCCATTCTTGGGCAGGCTGCACTTTCTTTCGCACTGGGCAGCTCTCCTTGCGGGGCGCACTCCTTTTATGTGGAGCTCCCCTACACGGGGGACACCCCTGCATTGCACGGCACTCCCTGCGCGCATCAGCATTGTGCATGGGCCAACTCCACATGGGTCAAGGAGGCCCAGGTTTGAACAGTGGACCTCCCATGTGGTAGACAGACGCCCTGTCCACTGGGCCAAGTCCGCTTCTCTCTCCAGTATTACTGTACACTCATTTGTGTGTGTGTATTTAGTTCTATGCAGTTTGTCACAATTTATACAGTTTGTGTAGGTGTGTGTGTCTGCCACTACAGTCAAGGTGCTAAACAGTTGCATCACCACAAGGATCCCGTATTTCTGCTTTGTAGCAATACCCACTTTGTTCCTGCCCTCATTTCTAAAGTTTTGTCATTTTAAAAATATATAAATGGACTCATATAGCATGTAACCTTTTGGAATTAGCTTTTCCACTGAGCATAATTGGAGAGTCATCCAAGTTGTTTGTATCAATAGTTTGTTCCTTTTTATTGCTGAGTAGTATTCCCTAGAATGTATGGAGCAGTTTGACTAATCGTTTACCTGTTGAATGGTTTTTATGGGCTGTTTCTAGTTTTTGGTTGTTATGAATAAAGCTACTATGAATATTTAGGTATAGATTTTTGTGTGAATATAAATTTTCATTTTTCTGAAATAAACACCCAGGAGTGTAACTTTGGGTTGTATGGTAATTGCAATTTTCGTTTTATAAGAAAATATCAATTGAGCTAATTTTAGAACAAAAAAAATCTTGTTATAAGGTAATAATGCTTAATATTTTCTTGGGCTATTTTACATGCACTTCATCAGTAACAGTCTTTGCACAGTTCTCAGGTGAGTCACCACGAGGGCAAGAGAACCTGCCTTTCATGTGTGGATTTGTCCTCCATGACCCACATGGACCTGACATTTGTTTAAATAAAATCTCTAAAAGACATTTGGGAAAAAAAGTTCTCATAGTTTTCTTTGTATACATTAGTATTTCTAGAAAATGAATATTGAAATGAAGTATTGGCAGTGTTTCCTGTAGTATGTTACATAATAGATGGTCCATTAGGCTTGACTTGATCATAAGGAGAAATGGCTATGTCTTGGTATGGATTGGGGAAAATATAGAGTGCTTTTTCAGTTGTTAGAAAAACCTCTGATGGAAAAATGGATGTTTGTGAGTGTTCTTTTCCCACTGTGTCTATTATATTGCCCCATTTCTTTTTTAGTTTTGGGGCAGTCCTCTTCCAAAAGTTCTAATATTGCAATTATTTGAAAACAGAGCATTATTAGACAGTCAGGCTTCTTTTGCCCCATTTTGTACAGGCATTAAGTATCCACAGTGCTTTGTGATTGACTGTTTTTTAATTATTGTAAGCCTAGAAAAACAAAGACTGAAAAGACATTTAAAAAAAATAGAGTAGATTATGTGGGAGTGATGTAGTATGGAAGAAACTATATGAATTCGATTTCATTTTTAAAAGGGACTGTATTCATTGAAAGTAAGTGTTCTGTAGTCAGATAAGTTTGTGAAATGTTGGTTTAGATAAAGTTGGTTTTGTGTCTTTGCTGCAGAACTTCTTAGTCTTTTAATATGCTGACATGCATTTTGAACTGTCAAAAGAGAGCTGTTATGGAAATTTATTTGACCAGGGACCATGTGAAGCAGAGACTTTTTGCATTTTGCACTGTAGTAGATTGCAAAAAAGTGGCCACACTTTCTTCCTATTCCTGTATGCCTACCCTTTTACTTTGTAATTTTGTAGCTCCTACCATAAAAGAGATGGAGTCAATTTCTCCACTCTTTGAATCTAGGATAGACCATATAACTTGTCTTGACCTATGAAATATTAGCAATCATGATATAAGCAGGCTTGAAAAGTGATGAGGCTTGCCTTCTCTTGCTGCTCTTTGAAACCCTGCTATGTTATGAAATCTGTGTTAGCTTATTGCAGGTGGAACTGAGATGAGCCTTCTCAGCAGAGATCTCTTCAGTTCAATGATACTGCCGGTTGCCAGGTATGGAAGTGATGCCATACTAGACCATCACACCCCAACCTCAGTTCGCTAAATTGTTGATCACATTGACCAACATCAGTGAAATTATTGATACACACAACTTGAAGAACTCTCTGCCTACAGAATTTTGAGAAATAATAAATGTTGATTTAAGTTACTAAATTTTGGGGTATTAGTTTCAAAAACTAAGTGATTCAGAAGACATCTTACAGAACACAATTATTTTGTGTATTTAGGCTGGGAAATGTTACCTTAGAAATAGGAGTATCCCAAGGACAGGCTGCTAGTTTAGGCTACTCAATATAGTTTTGGATTCTTTCAGAAACATTTAAAATTGACTGTTGAACATGCAGTTTAACTTGGGGTTTTCATAAGTTTTGTAGCAGAACGTGCAAATTTACTGAATATAATTTAACAAATGAAATTATGGGATATTAAATAATTGGGCTAGTGGAAACTTATGAGGTGGATTATGGTCTAAATTTTGGATACATTGGTATGAATACTTTTATTTGCAGTATTTATCTGTATTTTATCAGCTACTGTTGCATAATGTAATAGGTTAAGTGGGTACCTAATCATTTATATGCCTCATGAAAATTTTGAGTATAGGGTTGTAAACCACTTTATACCAACTAAAACACTTTAGTTTCTAAAAAAGTTTAGTAATTAAAGGAATGTACAGTAAGGTTTTAACTTTTAAGTTACTGCCAATGGAGCATGTATTTAAATAGTGTCTACTCTTAGAATTGCTGAGCTGATTTATTCACCTCAGAAAGTGGTACTACAACTACATTTTAACTTTCTCTGAAGAAAGATTTTTTTCCTTTATATTCTTTGATACAGTATTTGCAATCCATGGACTTTTGCCATTTGCCATTTTCTTATTTGGCCTGAGTCCATGGACTCGGGAGCTCTGTGGGGTGATTAGTGCTTGTGAAAGTACTCATACCCTGCTTTTTATGCTTGCTTCAGATTGTAAAAATTGAGAGAAAAAATTTCCTGAAGAGTCAACATTTCTGTAATTGGACTCTTAAACTTTAGATTTCTGATCTCTGGCTGTTATATATCTACAAAAATAGCGGCAGCTCCAATTTATTCCTTCAGAGATTAAATACTTACTTTGCTATAGAAAACTTGCTTTAAGCAGCTATAAATTGTGAGCAATTTTTTTTTTTTTAATAATTTGTGTAGTTAACATCTTTTGAGGAAAGATTTTAGGGTGTTAAGTTAAAACTTCCAAATCACTCTTGCCAAGTTATACTTAAATTTGAAAGAAATGTTCTAAGATGGAAATGTCAAATATTATTTACTTTTTATTATTAAATATAGTACAATATAATAAAATGAATTTAGTTTAACATAATATAGTATAGTATAATATAATGTTTATTAATTTTAGTAGGAGACAAACAGTGCCAGCCACTGTAATGTTTCCTTTGTTTGGACTTCTGAATCGACAGTTACAGTGACATTTAAAGTCAAATGGGGGAGCGGTTGTGGCTCAACTGATAGAGCATCCACCTACCATATGGAGGGTCCAGGCTTCAATACCCAGGGCCTCCTGACCCATGTGGTGAACTGGCCCACGTGCAGTGCTGCTGCACGCAAGAAGTGCTGTGTCATGCAGGGGTGTCCCCACGTAGGGATGCCCCACGCGCAAGGAGTGTGCCCTGCAAGGAGAGCTGCCCCGCATGAAAAAATCGCAGACGCCCAGGAGTGGCGCTGCACATACGGAGAGCTGATGCAGCAAGATGGCACAACAACAACAAAAAAGTGACACAGTTTCCCAGTGCTGCATGACAAGAATGCAAGTGGACACAGAAGAACACAGTGAATCCACACAGAGAGCAGACAATGAGGGGGAAGGGGAGAGAAATAAAAAAAAAGAAAGTCAAATGTATTTCTTTATTGTAGGAATTCTTAGAGTATTTGAATATGCTAATATGCTTTGTGACATTCCAGTTTTCTCACCCAGCATTAATAACTTAACGTTTTATCTTTCCTAGTTTTCTGAGAGTTTTTTTCATGCATGGATGATGAATTTTGATGGATGTTTTTTCTGCATTATTGTTATGGTTGTATGAGTTTTCTTCTTTAGCCTGTTACTATGGTGAATTGCACTGGTTATTTTTCAACTTTTGAATCAATCTTGTGTTACTGGAATGAGCTCTACTTGGTAGTGATATAGGATCCTTTTTTTATATTGCTGTTGCTAATACTTTGTTGAGGATATTTGCACCTATATTAATGAGAGATATTGCTCTGCAAGTTTCTTGTGATGTTTTTGACTGATTTTGGCTTACAGAATAAGTAGGGAAGTGCTCCCACTTCTTGAATTTATTGGAAGAAATTGTGTAGAATTAATAATATTTCTCCCCTAAATATTCTCCACTGGGATAACGTAGGACCTGAAATTTTCATTATTTGGAAGGTTTAAGTACAAATTTAATTTCTGTAATAATTATACTACTATTCAGGCTGTATAGTTTTTCTTGAATGAGTTTTGGTAGTTTGTATCTTTAAAGGAGTTGGTCTATGTCACCTTTGTTGTTGAGTTTAGGCATAGGGTTGTTCATAGTATTCCCGTATTATCTTTGTAATGTATGCAGGATTATTGGTGATGTCTGCTTGTTCATTACTATTATTGGTAATTTGCATCTTCTCTCTCTCTCTTTCTCTCTCTCTCACCCCCTACCTACCTACCTACCTATCTTTTTGCCTATCTGTCATTCATTGATCTAATCTTGTTAGTTGTCCCCAAGACCAACCTTGGATTGATGTTTCACTAGATAGACTTACAGGCCCTCAGTTATGCTTTATTAAAGTGAAAGGATACAAATCAATATCACTAAAGGATATAGGCACATAGTCCAAAGTCCAGGGAAAACCAGGTGCAAACTTCCAGGTGTCCCCTCCCAGTGGAGTCACATGGAATATTATTAGTTCTCTCAGCAAAGATGTGTGATAACACATTTGAAGTGTTGGTACCAGGGAAGCTCACCTGAGCCTTGGTTTCCAAGGTCAGTCACATGTGTATGTAATGCCTGTGTGACTGACCTCAGCTTCTCAGCAACTGCCCTCCCTTTCCCCCAGTCCAGAGCCAGAACTGGCATGTACCGTAAGCCACATTGGCAGGAGAAGCTTATCTTGTCAAATTGGTATAGCTTGGCTAAAAGGCTTTAGGCATACAAAAACCCTCTAATAATACAAAATATTCCAAGGACTCAGAGAATACCTCCCAATAGTTGGCCAAAGGCCAGTCCTGAAGACAGGCTGTTCTTTTGAATGTGCAGGGTTTGAGCAAACCAGGCCTTCTGTGTTAATCTTTCCTGTACACTATCTACCTACTAAGCTCCATGCTTTATTTGGATTTCATTAGCTTATCCTTAATGCCCTTTGTCAGTTCCCATCTAGGATATTAACATTGCATTTAGTCTTCATTGTTTCTTTAGAATTTTTTAGGCTGTAACAGTTTGAGTCTTTTCTTGGTTTTGATGACCTTGACAGTTTTTAGATGTACTGCTCAGATCTTTCGTACAATGTTTGAGTTTGATTGATGTTTTTCTTATGGTTAGATTGGGTTTATGGGTTTTTGAGAGGGAGACCACAGAGAGGAAGTGCCATTCTCATCACAGCCTATCAAGGTATAATAATTAATTTTAAACCTTTAATTACCTAATTTTTAAATCCCCCACTCTTTCAGGAATACTTAACAGGCTATTAGCTTGATGTACTACTTAGGTACAAAATTTGTTCCCATTGGCTTTTATTATCTGTGTTTAACTACTGTGCAGCCTTCTTCATTTCAATCTCTGATATACATAATCTCAGATTTTTCTGGGGATAACCAGGGAAAGGAATATAGGTAGGAGAACAGGAATCACTCATGTCAGAGCTTAGGGAAGTGAAGATGGGTCTAATTATTAGATTAGAATCTGGAGTAAACTCAGTCTGGTCTTTCAGTGTGATTCTGCCGGTATTCTCATACATTTCTTCCTTTTCCAAGATGACCTAACTCCATTATTTGTGACCCCCAAAGAAACAGTCTCATTCATCCTCTTTACTTGCCTAATGCCCACTTGTCCTTCACGCCTCTGTTTCTTTCTTGACCCTTCAGGACCCTCCAGTCCTATTATAATGCTGTTACAGCAGCCTTTATAATTTTTCTTGTGCCTAAATAATTATTAATGTATTTGTTTAATGTCTGCCTACCTGTCCAAACTGTAAGTGCCATGGAGCTGAGACGGTGTCAGTCTTATTCTTTGTTGTATTCCTAAAGCCTGGCAAAACACTCAAAACATAGTAACTGTGCAGTGAAATGAACATATCTGAGTGAATAAAGAATGAAAAAATGAGTAAGTAAATGAATGGATATTTGATATTGAATTATATGGTTTGCACATTCATTATAAGTATACGCCCATAATGCATATGCCCACATACTTATCAGAAAGTATGAAAGAAGGCACAGTTAGACAACCTCTATCCTAGATAATCAATTTTTCCTCTCTGATCTAACCACCTAGGCTTGCTTAGTTCTCTGAGACTTGCTTCATCTATCTTATTCAGCTCAGTCTGTGTCTAACTTAGGATATATGTTTAATTTCTCTGGACAGCTACTTCCTCCAGGATTTTCTTGTGGCATGTTTCAGACCTGGGCTCCCTCGTTGGTCCTGTCTCTCTAGTATTTATACCTATAGATACTACCTGCAGCACACTTGGTAGCCATGGATAAGGTAAAATCTTTTGTTCTGTGTCTAACTATTGCTCATTAAGACTGAGTTTTAAGGACTCTTTTCTCGTATCTCCTTTAATCTTTATCATGTCTTTCTCCTCATTCCTCTTGCCCTCAAGCCAAAGATTAATAGCAGTCTTTGCCCTCAACATCATGGTTCCCTGAGAAACATTGGTTATCATTCCCCATGTGGGAGCTTCCTTTCTAGGTTATATATTAGGACACAGAATCTGAGCTAATTCTGAAAATTGCTTACTTGAGTTTGCCTAATTTTCTGATAGAGAGGGGATTTCTCTCTTTACTTATATTTAATAAAAAATATGGAGTGCCCCTTTGGTCAGTCTTGCCAGGAGAGTGTTTTCCTTGCTATTTATGCAAAAATATTTGTTGTCAATCACCCATCCAAGGAGATCAGAGGATGTTGTTTCAATTTATAATCCAACTATTTGACAGATCTGTGATAGAAAAAGTAATGCAAGGTATATGATACTCCTTGTACACTTTTATGTTAGCAATATTTTTCACTAGTTCTGACCACACACACTGGTATACTCCTAACTCTTGTCTCCTCTTTTTCCTGTCTTGCACACTTGCCACTTCTACTCCTTCTGCTGCTTTATCTCTGTATTGGTCAGCCAAAGGGGTGCTGATTCAAAATACCAGAAATTGGTTGGTTTTTATATTTGGGGTAGGAGCTTACAGATACCAAGCCATAAAGCATAAGTTACTTCCCTCACCAAAGTCTGTTTTAACGTGTTGGAGCAAAATAGCTGCCAACAGCTGCAAGGGTTCAGGCTTCTTGGGTTCCTCCCTTCCAGGGTCTTGCTTCTCTCTGGGTTCAAGGCTCCTTTCTTCCCAGGGCTTGCTTCTTCCTGGGCTTAAGGTTCCTCTCTTCCTGGGGCTGGCTTCTCTTTCCTCTGTGCGCTTACTTCCCAGGGCTCCAGCTAAAGGCTTTAGCATCAAACTCCAACATCAAAACTCCAACATCAGAAACCCTCAACTCTGTCCTTTGCCATGCCTTTTGTCTGTCATTCCTCTCCCACCAAGGGGTGGGGACTCAATGCCCTAATGACAGGACCCAATCAAAGCCCTAATCATAACTTAATCATGCCTAGGTTCAGATCAGTTTATAAATGTAATCTATTTTTGGAATTCATAACTATGTAAAACTGGTACAATCTCTAATATAATATAAGAGAAATATGAGTTTGCTCACTAATTTATTAATTTATAATACTTTGAGCTTTTGTAATGTGCATAGCACTATGTAAGGAAGCCTCTGGAGATATATGCATATGTAACAAAAGAACCTTTCTACTTTAGGACACTTGTTTATTATTCACTCATCTAATAAATTCCCAAAGAAAAATTTAATCAGAAACAGCAAAACATTTTTTTTATTTTAAAGTTTTTATTTTGCAATACTTTCAAATTTATAGGACAGTTACAAAATAATGCAAACCCCATACAGAGAACTGCAACATACTGCTATCCCCCAGATACCTAGATCCATCAATTTTAACATTTAACCACATTTGTCATTCTTTCTATCCATCAGTCTATTTATCAATCCTTTTTCTGAACATTTGAGTTCTATACACCATGCTCCCTGAGTACTTAATACTGCCATATATATTTCCTAAGAACCAGGATATTCACTTATATGACCACCTTAAGTGCACTTATAAAGTTCAAAAAAAAATTAACATTGATACAAAGCTTATATCCCATATTCCAATTTCTTAATAGTCTTAATAATGCCATTTGGAACCTTTTCTCCTCCCTTGATAAATCACACAAATGTATTGCATTTAATTGTCATTGTCTCTTTAGTTGCTCATCCTTTTTTTAAAATTATACAGCGTAAACTTTCCCCATATCACCCACTCACCAAAATACCATTCAGTGAAAGTACTCATATTTATAATGTTGTGGTACACTCATCATCTTTCATTGCTAAAACTTTCTCATCTCCCCAAACAGTAACTCTATATTCATTACATATTAACTCCTAATTCCTCTGTCTCCCGCCCCTCAAACTTATTCTCTAGTTTCTGTCTCAGTTAATTTACATGTTTTCTGATATTTTCTTTGTAGTTATCATGGGAGTTAAATTTAACATCCCAAATATATAACACTCTTACTTGCTTAGATACCAACTTAACTTCAATGGGATACTCAAACTATGTTTCCATATCCATCCATCCCCCCAGCTTTATGTAGTTCTTGTCACAATTTGCATGTTTATACATTGAGTGCTAACTCACTGATTTTTTTCATTATATGTTCTGGATTTGCGTTTTATTTTTATTTTTATTTTTTTAAAAGATTTATTTATTTATTTAATTTCCCCCCCTCCCCTGGTTGTCTGTTCTTGGTGTCTGTTTGCTGCGTCTTGTTTCTTTGTCCGCTTCTGTTGTCGTCAGCGGCACGGAAAGTGTGGGCGGCGCCATTCCTGGGCAGGCTGCACTTTCTTTTCACGCTGGGCGGCTTTCCTCACGGGCGCACTCCTTGTGCGTGGGGCTCCCCCACGCGGGGGACACCCTTGCGTGGCACGGCACTCCTTGCGCGCATCAGCACTGAGCATGGCCAGCTCCACACGGGTCAAGGAGGCCCGGGGTTTGAACCGTGGACCTCCCATATGGTAGACGGTCGCCCTAACCACTGGGCCAAAGTCCGTTTCCCTGGATTTGCGTTTTAGATCCTGTAGGAAGGAAAAGGTGGAGTTCTTACAAACCGAAAATTAAATAGTATAGGCATTTACCTATGTCATTACCCATACCAGAGATCCTATTTCTTCAGGTGGTTTGAATCTATTATCTGATGTCCTTTCCTTTCAACCTGCAGAACTTTTCTTTAGCAACTTTTGTTGTAATCTAATCGTGATAAAACTTTCTTAGCTTTTGTTTATCTGGGAATGTCTTAAGTTTGCTCTCATTTTTAAAACACAGTTTTCCTGAATATATAACTCTTGGTTGGCAATTTTTTGCTTTTGGTACCTTAACTATGTTGCCCCATTGCTTTCTTATCTCCATGGTTTATGACGATATATCAGCATTTAATCTTATTGAGGCTCCCTTGTATGTTACATGTTGCTTCCGTCTCATGGCCTACAGAATTCTCTCTTTTATCTTTGACATTTGACAGTTTGACTATATAGCTTGCGGTGTGGGACTTTTTGGCTTTATCCTATTTGGAGTTTGTTGAGTAGCTTGGATGTTTATATATGTGCCTTTGTTAAATTTGAGAAGTTGTCAGCCATTATTTCTTTGAATAGTCTCTCTACTCTTTCTCTCCCCTCCCTTTCTCCCCCTGGGGCTCCTCAATGCTGATATTGCTGTGTTTGATTGTGTTCCACAGTTTCCAAATCAGTCTTTGCTCAATTTTCTTCATTCTTTCCTCTTTCTGCCCCTTAGACTGGATGATTTCAGTTGTCTCATTTTTAAGTTCACTAATTCTTTCTTCTGCCATCTCCAATTTGCTGTTGAACCTGTCTAGGGAATTTCAAATTCTGTTACTGTGGTCTTCAGCTATTTTTTCCTTTTCATAAAATTTGCATCTCTCCATTGATATTATCTTTTTGTTCATTTATTGTTTTCCTTTAGTTTTTTTGTGCATGTTTTCCTTTAGTTCTTTGAGCCTATTTAGAACCATTTTAAAAAAATCTTTGGTATGTCCCAGGTATGGTCCTCCTCATTGATGGTTTCTAATGCTTTAATTTTCTCCTTTACCTGGGCCATCACTTCCTGTTTCTTTGTGTGTTTTTTAAGCTTTTGTTGAAACCTGAGTTTTTTGATATTTTGATGGGTTATCAGTGGAATTTAGACTCTGGGGCATTTGTTCCTTACACCTGTACCCAGCTAGTGTTATGACATATCTTCCCTTGAGTGCCAGGAGTTAACAAGGAAAAAAAGAAAATACCTATCCCAGTCTTTGCAGATTGATCTGTGCTAGTGCTCTCCCTCAGAATTTATCAATGCAATGAGTTTAGAGACTAGCTTGAAGCCAGAATATGGGGGCCACCGTGATACTTCCTGCATATGATGTCTTGTCCTGGGCATGACCATGTAACCCTGTGTATTCCCATGTTTACATGGATATGAATGTCCCTTCTTCTCTAGGAAACAGTTTCCTCTCAGTCCTTTGCCCCAGGCACCTTTCTGTAGGAGAGCTCTGTGAGCTGCTTTCTACTTGCAGGGCAAACTCTGGGATGATGAATATATGATAGGTGTCCTGGTTCATACCCTCAGGCCATCACAGCCAAATAAGATGAGACATACATACTCCCAGTAAGTTCAGGGGGGGTAATTTGCTCCCTCCAAAACTGACATCAGGGATCCACACTGAGAGTACAGACCAGCTGCATGCCATCTGGTGGGAGGAGGGGGAAGGGCCACCTCAGGCTCCATTAGACCTTACAGCTTTTAAGTTCCTTTTTCTTGATTTGGCACTCATCCTGTTATTGCAGTCTTCTCACTTTTCTTGAGTTTTGAGAAAGATATTTCTACTAGTTTCTGCTGTTCAAAACTTATGTGGGAGGATAGAACTCTGAAGCATCTCAATTGGAGTGGGGCTTCTAAGAAAACTCATTTTTAAATTTATATTTCAAAGCATGTTCTTATTTTGGAGCATTTATTATATAGTATTCTGTTGACTGAGTAAAAATAACATGGGTGATTGTGAACATATGCTTAGCCCCTGGGTTTAGGGGCCAAATCATTAGATGGCCCCATTTTTTCCCTTTATCCTTGTATTTTTCGTTTTCTTTATCCATATTCCTTTACCTTTTACCAGTTCTGCTATGCATATAGTAAGAATGGCAGGGATTCCCAAGCAGTTTCCTTAAATAGTCATAGATTTTCTGTTGACTATAATGAAATTATTCATAAAATTGGGTGAATTACAAAAAACATAAAATATTTTAATGAGATATGAAGAATTTTCTTGGTGAAGCTTTGCTCCTGATCTGAGTCTTTCTTTTTCATTATTGCTGCTGCTGTTTTTTTTTTAGTTTAAAGTTTCTGTTTTTATGAAATTTTCCCTAGACTTGGTCATTTGGCAAAAGTAGGTAGCTTTTTAAAGCTCATTTTGGAAATAGTTAACCATTTTTAAGTTAAATTAAGACATACAGTTTTGTGTTCTAAGGGAGGCTTATTTAGATAATTTATTATTGTATTTATGAAGTTTGACTTTATACATAGCCAGCTCCCTGAGGATAACTCATAGTAAATTTATCAAAGTGAGATTGTAATGTAATGATATTTTAGAAAGTGAACTTAGATTTTAATGTAACTATTGAATTGATTATGAAATATACTGTTTATAATTTGACTAAAATATTTACTTTTAAGTTAATCATGTTTTCCATGATTTGTCAGATATTTGTTTGTGTAAATATTGTTATTTACTTGAATAACTTCCTTCTTTACCTTAATTCTTTCCCTTATAAATTATGAGCTATAAGAACATATGACTTCTGTAGCCTTTATCATATGTTTCAATGAGGTTCTGACTGAATTTAATAAAGAACAATAAATCACCCAGGGTTAGATACAATTAGTGGCAAAGTTTTGGCATAGTGTTTCCTATATTCTTTCCCAACTACTTCTTTTTAGTTCCTGTGCTCTCACCTATGAAAGTCTTAGGTGTTTTCAACATGATTGCCTATGCAAAATGGATATAAAACAAAAAGAGAGGAAATAATTTGGAGAGAAAATTATCATCATCTTATTTTAAAAATTAAAGAGGAGATGTTCATGTGGGATAATTATCAGACAAGTCCTACCTAAATTTTAAAGGTTTTGTGTGTTTGATTTGTTTGCATGGGTGTAAGTTTTCATTTCTCTTGTGTAAATACTAGGAATAGAAAGGCTGAGACTTATGGAAGATGTATGCTTAACTTTTTAAGAAATTGTCAGTGCAATTGATAATACTCTTCAGAACTTGATAATGCTATTAGGACCCTTGCTGACTTTTTTTTTTTTTTTAAGATTTATTTATTTCTCTCCCCTTCCCCTGCACCCCGGTTGTCTGTTCTCTGTGTCTATGGTCTCTGTGTCTGTTTGCTGCGTCTTCTTTTGTCTGCTTCTGTTGTTGTCAGCGTCACGGGAATCTGTGTTTCTTTTTGTTGCGTCATCTTGTTGTGTCAGCTCTCCGTGTGTGCGGCGCCATTCCTGGGTAGGCTGTACTTTCTTTTGCACTGGGCGGCTGTCCTAACGGGGCGCACTCCTTGTGCGTGGGGCTCCCCAGCGCGGGGACACCCCTGCGTGGCAGGGCACTCCTTGCGCGCATCAGCACTGCGCATGGGTCAGCTGCACACGGGTCAAGGAGACCCGGGGTTTGAACCGCGGCCCTCCCAAGTGGTACACGGACGTCCTAACCACTGGGCCAAGTCCGCCGCCTGACTTTTTATCTACTTGTTTTGTCAGTTGCTGAGCGGGGTTTGTTAAAATCTTATACTGTCTTTGTGGAATAGTCTATTTTCCCTTTAATTCTTTTGCTTTATGGATTTTGAGGCTCTACTTTTAGACCCATATAATTTATATTAAATGTCTTCCTTTAAATATTGGAAGGATGAACTGTCCCTTTTGTCATTATGAAATACTCCTCTTACTTTTAGTAATACTTTTTGTTTTGAGGTCTATTTCATCTGATACTAAAATAGTCAGCCATCCTTTTAATGTGCTTTTTATATAGCCTATCTTTTTCTATTTACTTTCAACCTATCTATGTACGTTAAAGTATGTTTCTTGTAGGCAGCTTATAGTAGTGTCTTCCTTTTATAGCCACTCTTTCAATTTCTGCCTTTTGATTATAGTGTTCAGACCATTAACATTTATGTAATTATTATTTTTCAAAATATTTTATTTAATTGTCTTTTTTTTAAATATACATAGATCACACAAAATGTTACATTAAAAAATATGAGGTTTCCATATACCCCACTCCCGACTCCTCCACCCCTCCCACATCAAAAACCTTTTTTCATCCATGTGGCACATTCATTGCATTTGATGAATACATTTTGTAGCACTGCTACGCAGCATAGATTATAGTTTACATTGTAACTTACACACTCCCCCAGTCCATTTAGTGGGTTATGGCAGGATATATAATGTCCGGCATCTGTCCCTGCAATATCATTGAGGAGAACTCCCAAGTCCCAAAAATGTCCCCATATCACACCTCTTCTTCCCTCTTCCTGCCTTCAGCAAATCCCATGGCCACTGTCTCCACATCATTGATACAACTTCTTCCATTGCTAGAGTCACAGTAATTCTATAGTTGAATACCAGTAAGTCCACTCTAATCCATGTTTTATTCCTCCATCCTGAGAATCCTGGGGTGGTGATGTCCACTCCACCTCTAAGTTGAGAGGGGGCTTAGATCCCACATGGCTGATGGATGGGATTCTCCTGCTTGCATTTATAAACTCTCTCGGTTCCCTAGTGTGGTGGTTGACCATCCTCACCTTCCTGTTAGCTTACCTGGGTAAGTCCAGCAGACCTGGGAGTGGGTGTTGCAACTCTGCTGAGGCTCAGGGCCCAGCTGGCACACGGACAGTCCAGAGATTCAAGTCTCCTGAGCATACATCAACCCCAGCACCAACCACAGGTTCAGTAAAAGTGACAGAAGAGGCATGCATAGAGACGTCACATCTGAGTCCAACTCCATTACACTCAGGAACACAAATTCCAAAGTAGGGCCCACTGACAAGGCACTGAGCTCCAGAGCCGTCTGTCATGACTGTAGGACCTGAGTATCTCCGTAGCCCTCAGGAGCACCTCTGCCTGAGGTTGTATTTACTTTGGCTGTCTCTGGGATTCTGCTGAGACATGTGTAAACATGACCCCTTTGATGACCTCCCAACTCATTTTGAAGTCTCTTAGCCATATAAACTCGTTTGTCTTTACCATTTACCCCTTTTATTCAAGGTCTTTTTCTAGTTGCATCACCAGCTGGTGCTTGGTAGGAAGCTCTTGGTACCAGGGAGGCTCATCCCTGGGAGTCATTTCCCATGCTGGGGGCAAGGTAATGCATTTACATGCTGAATTTGGTTTAGAGAGTGGCCACATTTGAGCAACATGGAGGCTCTCAGAAGGTAACTCTTAGGCACCCTCCAGCTCTGGGCCTGGTTGAAATTTCAAGCACACAGGCTCATAAGTGTAGTCATCAGTATTAAGGGCCCATCACTAGACCATCCTTCTACACTGGTCTTTGCCCTTGCACTTGGGGGATTGTTGCTGTTCCATTGGGGAATGCGACAGAGCTCCCCAGGATGGGAACTCAGTACTCCCTCAGTTGTCGTGTGTAACTCTCCCACTATGACAATACGTAACAAACATCCGATATCTGTATACCCTATATGCATGCCCTGGAGAACTCCCTCCTACCCACGCATCCCCCATCAATGCCATCCCACACCAGTGCTCCTCCCCTGCCATAATTGAACCCCTTTGTGATCTAAAACTTCTTAAAAAATGAAGCCTAATATATTGCCAAATTCAATTAGTAGGAAAATGAAATAGTAATGATAGGTTTAAAGATTAGAAATAGAATACATAATAATTTAGAAAAACTAAAATAAAATAAAAAATAAAGTAGGGTATTAAAAAATGGAAAACCTCATAAAACTTTTTTTTGTTTTGACATTTTGCCTTTCATCATTGTAATAAGTGTTGCAGTCTCTTCCATTTTTTCTTCAGTGCCTATTTCCTTTAAAAAATTTTTTATTTTTTCTTAAAAAAAAGTTTTAGCTCACAGTAAAGTCACATATAGATTATAGGGGACTCCCGTATACCCAACATCAAACCCTTTTCCCCCCTCCCCCTCTTCCCCAGCAGTGATCTTTTTACATATGGATGTTACATTTGCTACACCTGATGTACAGATATTGAAACATGACTACCAACCATGGTTCCCTTATGGTTTACATTTTAGACTGCACTTTTATAAGTTTTGGTTACATTATGGTTTACATTTTAGACTATACACTTGTATATTTTTGGTGAAATTTAACATGGACTGTATCTATCATTGCGTGAGCTTTTGGAACATTTCCGTTGCCCCTTATTTATCCGCCTCTTGCATCTATTTTATTCCTCTCTCCCCCTCCCTTTGGGGCCAACCAGTGACAACTGTTTAGAAAAACTAAAATAAAGGAAAATATAAGCAGCTTTGCTGCTTAAAGGACAACATTCAGAGATACTTGCCACAATTCTGGGGAATTGACACTCTAGTTGGTCTTCCTCCATTGGGGGCCACTTTTGCTCTCGAGAGACATCCTCCCCTCTGTTTGAGAACAACAGGCTCCCCAGGATGGGGGTACAACACCTTCCTGCTCATTGTATGGAACTCCACACACTGTACAACACAGTATGACAAGATGAGCACTCAAACGCTCCCTAGAAGACTGCCCTAGGTGCACCCTGTGTCAGATGCCCCCCATCAAACACCTTAAATGAGTAACTCTTCCTTATTACATTTTCTAAAGAGTTTTCTCAGCATTATAGTTTCAGTCACATACCCGACAACTGTGTTCACCTGCTCCCCCCAACCCTCCTCACAATTCCATGAACCATCTGACCATCCTCCCAACCATAGCCCCCCTCAAGCCTGCAAAGACCCACCCACTAGTATCCTTATGCTGCCTTCTTATCCCTTCACTGCACAACTACTTACCTCCCCTTTATCATAGATTCCGCCTGTGTAGGCGTCAGCTCACAAACTTCCTCTCCCCCCCCTCTTTCCTGTATGTCTGTATTCCAGTTTCTAGCTCTCTGGGACAGCTTGATTTGCTTAATTCATATCAGAGAGGTCATGTAGTATTTGTCCTTCAATGCCTGGTTTGCTTCACTCAACATAAGGTCCTCAAGACTCATCATTTTATCCCATGTGTTAGTACTGTATTCCTTCGTATAGCTGAGTAGTATTCCATTGTATGTATATACCACATTTTGTTCCTCTAAGTATGCAGTTAGGGCTTCGATTTTAGCTCTTGCTTCTTTTTTGGTATATGAATTTATAGCTAGGAATTTCCCTCTCAGTCCAGCTTTTGCTGCATGCCATAAGTTTTGATATGTTGGGTTTTCCTTTTCATTAGTTTCAAGGTAGTTCCTGATATCTTTTGAGATTTCCTCTTTGACCCACTGTTTGTCTAAGAGTGTGTTATTTAACTTCCATATCTTTGTGTTTAATCTGATTCTCTGGCCCTTGCATATTTCCAGCTTCATTCCACTGTGGTCAGAGAAATTATTTTGTATGATTTCAGTCTTTCTGAATTCATTGAGACTTTCTCTGTGGTCTAGCATGTGGTCTATGTTGATGAATGATCCTTGTGCACTTGAGAAGCATGTATATCCTGCTGTATTTGGGTGTAGTGTTCTAATATGTTATTCAAAAAGTGTTTGTTTCTTTATTGATTCTCTGTAGAGATATTCTGTCCAATGTTGATAATGGTATATTAAAGTCCTACACTATAATTATAGAGACATCTGTTCCTCCATTTAGTTTTTCCAGTGTTTGCTTCACATATTTTGAGGCTCCCTGGTTAGGTGCAGAAATGTTTATGATTGTTCTTTCTTCTTGAAAGGTTTCCCCTTTTACTAATATGAAGTGTCCATCTTTGTCTCTCACAATAATTTTGCATTTAAACTCTATTTTGTCCGATATTAGTATGGCTGCTTCTGCCCTTTTTGGTTATTGTTTGCTTATAAGATGTTTCCCAGCCTTTTACTTTCAACCTCCTTTAATCCCTTTGGTCTAAGGTGGGTTTCTTGCAGACAGCATATAGATGGGTCATATTTCCTTATCCATTCTACCAGTCTGTCTCTCTTGACTGGTGAGGTCAACCCATTAACATTCAGTGTTATTAATCTAAAAGAATTATTTACATTAGCCATATTTCCTGTAGATTTGTGTATGTCATATGTTGTTTTTATTTCTTTTTGTCTTTTTAGCTGTTCTTAACACTTTCTTCCAACTCCGTCTCTGCTGTTTTTTTCGTTCAACCTGCAGAACTCCCTTAAATATTTCTTGAAGGGAAGGTTTCATATACTCTCTTAGTTTCTGTTTATCTGAATATTTTGAACTCTCCATCATTTTTGAATGCCAGCTTTGCTGGATAGAGTATTCTTGGTTCAAAATTTTTTCTTTTATTACCTTGACTATGTCATACCAGTGCCTTCTTTTCTCTATGGTTTCAGATGATAAATCAGCACTTAATCTTATTGAGCTTCCTTTGTATATGGTATATGAATGTTGATTTTTTCTTGCTGCCTTCAGTATTTTCTCTTTGTCTTGAGCTTTGGATACTTTGACAAGTATATGTCTTGGAGTAGGCCTGTTGGGATTTATACTGTTTGGGGTATGCTGTGCTTTCTGGACATGTACATCTATCTCCCTCAATAGGTTTGGGAAGTTTTCAGCCATTATTTCCTCCAACATCTCTTCTGTCCCCTTTCGCTTCTCTTCTTCTGGGATGCCTATAATGTGTACGTTTGTGTGTTTTAGATTGTCATTCAGATCCCTAAGTCCTGCTGGACTTTTTCTGTCTTTTTAACTATCAGTTCTATCTGATTTTTGATGTAATGTCTTCCACATCACTAATTCTTTCCTCAGCCTGTTCAAAACTGCTGTTACTTGCTGAGAGTATGTTTTTGATTTATTGGACTGTTCCATTCATCACCATCATATCCATTATCTTTTTTTGTATGTTTACAGTTTCTTCAGTATGCTCTCCAAGTGTTTTCTTAATATCCTTAATCTCTTCCTTCACTTCATTAAGTTGGTCCATGATATTTGTTTGGAGAGCTTTGATTAGCTGCTCAATGTTCTTCTCCTCTTCCTGGTTTTTAGTTTGTTCATTAGACTGGGCCATATCTTCCTGATTATTGGTATGGTTTGTACTTTTTTGTTGCTGTCTGGTCATCATTTTATCTTGATGGATTTGTTCAGTTGATTAGCTTCTCCCTCTAGGCTCAGGTTGTATTTAGAGGCTGTTTTTGTGTGTATGTTAAGTATTCTCTTTGACACTTTGAGCTTCTTAATCTATTTCCTTGTTGTTGTTTATGTTCCCTTGAAGGAAAATGATTAGGGTCAGAGAAAGCCAAAGAGATAAGGAAAGAAAAAGTATAATAGTAGTATTGATAGTAAATGTTAGCAGAACTGTGTAAGACCTAGGAGAATGAATATTAAACTCATGTAAGCAGTGTTGAGTTATATGAATAAAAAAGTGGAGCATCTACAATGAAATGGGAAACTGAATATGGAGAAGGATATAGTATGAATTAAAAGGCCAGCATGATGAGCAGAGAAAGAGAAAAGAAAGGACAGTAACAGAAAGAGTTAATAATAGAAAACAGAATAGAAATGTTAGAAATAAAAAACCAGAAAAATTGGGGACTAGATGAAGAAAGGGGGAATGTAAGAGCAGTAACAGAAGGTGAAGCTAGAATGATGTAGGAAGTGAAAGAGAGCAGCCAAAGTCAGTACACACGGAAAAGAGGAATTCGGAAATATGAAACACAGCAAACAGGAAACAACCGGGCAGCACTTAACTAAAAAAGAAAAGTGGGGAGGGGGGGGATAAAGTAGAAGGAAAGACAAGAAAAGAAAAAAACAGATGAACTCACTGGCAAGGAGTCAACCAAACATTAAGAAAAACCAGACATCCTTTTGAAGCCCCTGTGGAGCTTGTTAGGCTGCTGGTGTTTATCAATCAATTACCCTGCAGATTTCTCACTGCAGATTTCAAGTGGGTTTTAGTTAGTAAACTAAGTTAAATTATGTAGCAAAAGCAATCTTTTTTTGAAGGAAAAATGAGAGACCCAAGGGAAGTTAATACAAGGATAATGTCTGTGTTTTCCCTGTCCTAAAGTATCAGCTAGATGTTTAATATCCCAGTGGGTCACTACTCTCAGAGGAGCCGGGAATTAACTAGAGATCTTATACATTCAAGGGTGAAACTCCTTCACTGAACTAAGTTCTCTTTCTTGGTTGATTCGGTCTTCAAAAAGAGTCCCTTTCTCTTGGCAGGATGGACCCTTTGCTATTGGATAAACTGCGGATTAGGAATCTGTTTCCCTCCTCTCCCCCCCCAACTGCTTTCTCTTCCAGGGCAGCAGGAAGCCTGTGTGTGAGTTCCCTTTTGAAATTCAAATGGGACCCTAGTGAATTAACTCACTATGGAAAATTATGACTCTCAGTCTCTTTGAGAGAGAGCATGCACATCTTGCCGGGAACCCTAGATATGCTCTTGGAAGCTTATTAAGTACTTTCTTCTGTCCCCCTCCCTTAGGTGTATTGCACAGAACTAGTTAATTGCCTACTGCACCTTCTCCCAGACCCATTTTCTGTATCCCAGGCAGGTTAGGTAAATCAGGCTGCCTCAGCAGATTCGCCTCCTCTACTTCCTGGTTTCTCCTCAAGCCAGCTCATATGCTCCTCAAAGCTCAAAAAAGGACGTCCAGAAAATTGAACCTGCTCTCGTGGGACCCCTCTCTACCCTTCATCAGATCCCTCCCACTCTCATAGGGTCTCCACTAGCTATGTGACAGCAAGGTTTGGGGAATGCTCTGGCTTCCTGACCTGGTGGAGGGGCTTAGCCATTCCACAGCTCCAGCTTCAAGCTCCAGAAACTCAGTTTTTAGTTGAACTATCACTCTTTTGGTCGCACTCTCTCCAGATTGATGTCCTGAAGCCTCCTGCTTTGTGGGTTTCCAAAATAACTCCCTCAGGCAGGATTTTGTCCCCACTGAAATGATGTGGGCTATGGGTGGGAGGTTCTTTGTCTCTTCAGAGATAACCTTAACCTAAGCTGTTTGTCCTGACTTGTGGGTGTGGGATGGTGAGAGGCTGCAGCCCTGCCCTTGGTAACCATGGCAAAGACTCCAGTCCCAGGAAACAGTTTATCAATGCAAACTTTATAAACTTTAAATATTCAGGGAAAATGCAAACCAAATATGCTAAAAGCTTATCTATAATGTATGAAGTCCATGCTAAAAGCTTACCTAGGATGTGGAAGATATATATGCTAATGCAAACCTATTGAGCACTGAAACAAAGAACGATTTAGTCCTTACTCTGTATAAAAGGAACTCAAAATTCTTGTTCGGGGCTCGAGTTTGAAACAGAAAGCTCCCGAGTCCGGCTGTCCGTCAATAAACCATTTTTTCCTTCTCAAAATCATTCCTGAGTCCTGGCCTTTCTATACACACAATAATTGAACCTCTCTCAAATTCTACAACACATCCATTTTATTGTAGGAGAGTTGATGTGGGTGCAGTTACTCTGACACCATCTTGCCCATCCCTCCTAATGTAATTATTGATATGCTTGTTAAATCTACCATCTTATTTGTTTTTCATTTGTCCCTACTTTTTTTTTTTTGGTGGTGGTGGTTGTTGTTGTTTAGGAGGTACTGGGGACTGAACCCAGGACCCCGTACATGAGAAGCAGGCTCTATAATAGCTACTTTAAAATCTTTGATAATTACAACATTGGGTATCTCAGCATTGGTATCTTAATTGTCTTATCTGTTGACACTTTGTTGGTTCTTTGCATATCAAGTGGTTTTGGATTATATTCAGGATATTGTGAATGTTATATTGTATAGACCCTTAGTCTTGTTTATATATATAATCCTCTCTCTCTGTCTTTCTCTCTTTCTCTCCCTTTAGTAGACAGTCCATCTAGGTAGGTTCAGATGGAAAGTTCTGTCTTAGTTTCAGTGGGTTGTGATTCCAAACACAGTTCAACTTTGAAAGCCTTTGCTGTGCTGCTTTGAGCCTGTTATTTGAATGAGATGCACTACTCAGGGGTTTGTCTCAGACTTGGACCATGGTTTAAATATGGGATCAAAGCCTTTGCTGTGCAGGTTTGGGTCTGCCTGTACATGCGGTGCACAGCACAAGGGTGAATTTAAGAATTGTGCAGGTTCATATCAATCGGGTTCACTAGTTCTCTCTGATGTTTCTTCCACTCTGGAACTCCATGAGTTTGCTCATTATATTTAGTTCCAGTTCTTCTGACCAGAAAGATAGGGATTCTATCAGAGTTTTAGCTACCGGCTTTGCTGCTTTATTCTTTTGTTCTGTTGCTGGGACCTGCCCTTGCAGCTGAATTGTGAAAGAAAAGAAGAAAAAAAGAACTTATTATACCTTGTACTTCTCACCCACCCTGTGCATGTTAATTCTTCACATTTTTACTTTTCTTCTCAATCCATTTGTGTTTCTTTATTTTTTTTTCATTTAAAAATTTATTAAAGTGTATCATTCATTCATGAACATACATAAACAGTAAGTGCATAGTACAAGTTGTGAACATGCGTAACATTATACAGGAGTCCCTATTGCATCCTACCAACAATACCTTACATTATTTTGAAATATTTGTAACAGATTATGAAAGATCATTGTCAAAGTATTACTACTAATTATTGTCCATATCTTACATTTGCTGTATTTTTTCCCCAAACCACCCTGTTATTTTTTTGTTCATGAACACTATAATTTATTTAAAATGTACAGTCAGTGGCATTTGGTATAATCACAGAGTTGTGCATTCATCACTTCAGTCAATATTACAGTAATTGCCTTACTCCAAAGAAGGAAACAACAAACCATCATACCCATATGTTAGCTCTACTAATTACAAATCCTGTGATGTGCTTTCACCATTTCTTTTCATTTCCAAACATTCACAAACAACTTTTTACCAATTTTGGACAGATTAAACCTCAGCTTTCCATTCTCTAACCACATTCTATTCTCTGGTGATTTATGTTCTAGCTGTTAAGTCCATGAGTTTGCTCATTATGTTCAGTTCATAATAGTGAAATCATACAATTACGGTTCTTTGGTGCCTGACTTGCTTTACTCAACATAATGTCCTTAGATTCATCCATGTTGTCATATACTTCACAACTTCATTTCTTCTGCCACATGAATAATATCCCATCACGTGTATGTATCACAATTTGTTTATCCATTCATCAGTTGATGGACACTTGGGTTGTTTCCAGATTTTGACAATCATGAATAATGCTCCTATGAACATTGGTTTGCTCTCAGTTCTTCTAGGTATGAACCTCGTAGCGGTATGCTGGGTCACGTGGTAAATCTATATCTGACTTCCTTAGGAACTGCCAAACAGACTTCCATAGTAGCTGTACAATTCCACAGTCTCACTAGCAGTGAATAAGGGTCCCTATCTTTCCACATCCTCACAGCAGTTTTCTGTTTTTTTTTTTTAAACAAATGAATTTTATTGATACATTTTAATAGAGCATACATCATCCAATGGTGTAATCACCTATTTGTTCATTTATCACCCCAGTCATTCCCAGAGCACTTTGGTTATTCCAGTAATAATAATAAACAAAAACCAAATGGACAGACAAACTCATCACCTCTCATCTCTCTGTTGCCTTGCCTGCCATACATAGCTGCCATTCTTTTTCCTTCTTTCTAGTATATTAGTGTTCTTGTAAAAACAATCTTATATATTCAATATCACCAATATTTGTGTTTTTCATGAGGTTTTACTCTCATACAGTCCCATGTTATACTTTTTAGCTGTCCTTCTAGTAATATACATGACCTTAGACTTTCCCTTTCAACCACTGTCATACCCATATAATATATCTGCTAGTTACAAACACCATGATATGCCTTAACCATATATTTTTTTTCCTTTCAGGATGCAGCACTCCTGTTAGTATCTCTTGTAATTCTGGTCTTTTAGTAAAATATTCTATCACTTTTTGTTTGTCTGTGAAGACTTTGAACTAACCCTCATTTTTGAAGGACAGTTTTGCTGGATACAGAACTTTTGGCTGACAGCTGGCAGTTTTTCTCTTTCAGTACCTTAAATACATCATGCCATTTTCTTCTTGCCTCCATGGTTTCTGATGAGAGATTGGCACTTAGCCTTATTGAGTTTCCCTTGTATGTGATGCTTTGCTTTTTTCTTGCTCCTTTCAGAATCAATCCTCTCTTTATTTCTTATATTTGTCATTCTGAATAGTAGGTATCTCAGGGTAGGTCTATTTTGATTTATTCTCTTTGGGGTGTGTTGTCTTTCTTGGATATTGATATCCTTCATAAGAGTTGTGAAGTTTTTGGTCATTATCTCCTCAAATACTCTTTCTGCCCTTTTCCATTCTCCTTCTGGGACACCGATACCACTAATGTTTATGCATTTCATGTTATCATTCAATTCCCTGAGACTCTGTTCCAGTTTTTCCAAACTCTTTCTGTTCTCCTGTCTTTTCTAGTTCAGATGTTCTATCTTCAAACTCAACAATTCTGTCTTTGAGCAATTCAAATCTGCTCTTATGTGCCTCTAATGTATTTTTAATCTCATTCATTTTGTCTTTCATTCCCATATTTTCTTTAGATTCTTTTGAAGTGATTTAGGAGAGTTGTGTGATTATCACTGATTAATTTTATTAAATCCTGTATCTCTTCAGGATATTTGGTTCATACTTCTGGCTGGGGCATCTCTTCCTATTTCCTAGTATGGCTCATAATTTTTTGCTGATGTCTAGGCATCTGAATATGTTGGTGAATTAGCCCTGATGGCCAATTGCTCTCTCTGTTGCCTATTGTTTTTTCTTTTTTCACAGTTCTTCTTTGATATTTGGTTCAACTTATCCCAGGTCTTTAATATTGGCCAGCTTACATGATCAGAATTGCGCCAGGGACTTACCAGTTGGCACAAATTTTTTCCTGGGGCAGAATACAAAGAGAACTGAGAAGTTTTTGTCCATGCAATTTCCAGACCTGCCAGCAGATGGTGTTCATCAGCATACCTTTCCATGGAGGTGTTTCAGTCTGAGTTTTACTGTGTTCCCGTTTTGACTCTCCAGATCCGAGATGCAGAGTAGGTTCTACTGGCCAAATTCACTGAAGAAAAGCACCCCAACTTCTCTTCTCTTTTCCCTTGAAACTCCTGACAGGGAGGAAGATGTCTCTCTCCTTCTCATTGGACTGCAGTGAGCCAGGAGTTTTATCACAGCTTAATATCTTGGGGATGGGGAGAGGAGCCTTTCCCAGCTGCCGCAAGGGCTCAGTTACTCATGTTTGTTGTTTCTGCTTCCTTGTCTCTCTGTCCCTCACCCTCCTGGGAATTGTGTAGCACTGTCCTGATCTGTTGACCTCCAAAGCAAGTCCCCTGGACAGCTTTTGGCTCTTTCTGTGTTGTTTTTGTGTGAGCATTGAGCTCTGCCTATTGGTTTGATGCAATCTTCCCACAATTCTCTCTTCTTTACTTCTGATAGTTCTCAAATAGTTGGTTTTTGTATTTTGTCTAAAGTTTTATTTTTAATCAGTGGGTGAAAGAAGCAGGAGATGGTTTGTGATACACATTATACTGGAACTGGAACTTTGACTTGTTTTATTTATTAAAATCTCCTTAGAAAGTGTTTTTAAACCATGGGAAAGAATTTTTTTTTTTTTTGCCTTTCACAGTATAAAGGTAATGGCTTTCATTTATTTATTTTCAGTACATCTAAGAGTGCATTTGAACACCTACTTCCTAACCTTGCTTTATCTTCATTAAGGAAATGTGGAAATGATTTTTCTTTTGGACCTTGGAGGTTGGATTTTCTCAATTTACTTCATTTTGAATTGTGTAGTATATTTAATACTTTGGTAAGTTTATGATTTCTAAACAAAATTTTAAATATTTGAATAGTTGAAAGTTAGTGTATAGCCCAGAGAATTTGGAACAGGTGCCAACCTGCTCGTCACTGCGTGGTTTATTGTCCTTCTTTTCAGGCCTATTAGCATGAAAGAACAAAATAAAAAGTATTCACTGTCTCAGTATTTTCTGTAAAATAATACTTTCAAAAGAATTTTTTCCCTTGGAAGTGTGAAAACTTGGCACCTAGAAAACAGGACAATTTTGACTCATAGATGTAGAAAAACACTATCAGTCCCTTTACGGCTACTGAATTCCTTTCTCATAGTAATTCTCCGTGTCTGCAGCCCAGTTCATTAACTTTCATTACTTCCCCTTGGAACTTGTCCATAAAAGGTTTTTACTTGGTCATCAAATTCTTTGGTTTCTATGGAGGTACAGTTAGAATTAAGTTTTTTTTGTTCTCTTTCCCTTTTTTTTTTTTTTTTTTGTTGTTGTTGCTTCGTGTGTTGCTGAATGCTTTTACAGAGTACTGGAAGTTATTTGTGGGGGTATTTGTCTTGGGAAATTTATCTCATTGCTTTGTGCTTGTTGACAGCTGTTATTCCTTCACTTCTAGCTTTATTATTATTTTAAAATAATATTATTTATTATGGACAAGAAAGAAAGGACCCAACTATTATCAGTAGTGTCTTAGGTTATATTATATAAGAATATTTCTGGCAGTTATGATATAACTTATTAAAAAGAGACTTCTGGGATTTTATTCATTTTTTAAGCATAAAATAGTGTTTGTTGAAAGAATAAAAGTGTTGAAAGATGAAATATTATCTGAAGGTAGGGTGGTAAACCAGTTTTCTAATTTCTCTTCTAGCTCTTAGATTTTATGTTTCATGCTGTTGTTTATACTTCTTTTACAGACTAACTTTTCCCATGACTTTCTGTGTATTAGGTATCATCTGTATAATAGTCAGCTTTTTGAGCTGATTTATGTTTGTTCATGAATTAATGCTTTAGCCATATAAAGACTCATCATTTATTTGACATTCAGGTCCAGAATTTTTGTGGAAAGTCTGTTTCCTGTTTAAGAAATTTATGAAAAGACAAAAATAAAAAGAATAAAAAATTAATGGTTAATTAAATGTTGCTCATTAAGTGACTTGATTATATTTTATCTTTTGCTACTTGTCCTCCCAAAGATACCTAATATATATTTTAGACATCTTAGGTATTTAAATAAAATAAAACAATACCTAGTATTTATTAAATATTTACTATATGTTGGCAAGATGCTCATTAATTTAATGTATATTATCCTTTAATACATTGTTCCTAACATCTTAGGTTTTGTTACCCCTTATTACAGATGAGAAAGAGGCTTAGAATAATGAAGTATTTTGTTCAAAGTTACAGTTAAGAATGGGTCTTCTATTTAATCCAAGATAGTTATTTCCCCTAAGTTCTAAATTTTAGAAGATATTTAATATGTCCAAAAGTGTGAAGTTAAAATGAGGCAGAATATAAAATTGTGAATACATTTTCATCCCATTAAAACACACACACACTTATACATTTTTGCAAGGCTAGAAGACACTATCAAAATACTAACAATAATTAATTTTATTTTTTTTATTTTTTATTAAAGTTAATAGATCATGTAGAACATTACATTAAAAAAAAACATGAGGTTCCCATGTAAAGTATACCCCACCCCCCCACCCCCATCATTTTTGTAAATTGCATTTTTTTAAAGATACGTACATCATAAAAATGGTTACATTATAAAAAACCTAAGAGTTTCCTGTATACCTCCCCATCCCCCCACCCCACTCATCCCACACTAACAACTTCCCCCCATCATTGTGGCACACTCATCGCACTCGGCGAACATGTTTTGGAGCACTGCTGCACCACGTGAATAATAGTCTACTCTGTAGTTCACACTCTCCCCTGGTACATTCAGTGGGTTATGGCAGGATATATAATGTCCAGCATCTGACCCTGCAGTATCATTTAGGACAACTCCAAAGTCCCCAAAATGCCCCCACATCACATCTCTTCTTCCCTCTCCCTGGCCTCAGCAACTACTGTGGTCACTTTGTCCCTGTCAATGATACAATTTCTTCTATTAGTAGTCACAAAGGTTTATAGTAGAATATCATAAGTCCACTCTAATCCATATTTTATGCCTCCATTATGTGGGCCCTGGGATAGTGATGTTCACTCCAACTCTATATCAAGAGGGGGCTTAGATTCCACATGGATGATGGATGCAATTCTCCTGCTTGCAGTTGTAGGCACTCTCAGTTCCCTGATATGGTGATTGACCACCTTCACCTCCGTTAGCTGACCTGCGTAAGCCCAACAAACCAGAGTAGGGAGTTGAAACTCTGCTGAAGCTCAGGGCCCAGCTGGCACATGGACAGTCCAGAGATTCAAGTCTCCTGAGTATATACCAATGCTAGCACCAACCAAAAGTTCAGTAAAAGTGTCAAAAGAGGCATGTGTTAGAAAGGTCACATCTGAGTCCAACTCCATCATACTCAGGGACACAGATTCCAAAGTAGGGCCCACTGACATGGTACTGAACTCTAGAGCTGTCTGCCGTGACCATATCCTTGTGGGCCTCCATAGCCCTCAGGAGAACCACTACCTGGGGTTGTATCCACTTTGGCTGTTTCTGGGGCCCTCCTGAGGAGTACGTAAGCATAACCCCTCTGATGACCTCCTGACTCTGTTTTGAAGACTCTTAGCCATATAAACTCATTTGTCTTTGCCATTTCCCCCTTTTATTCAAGGTCAAAAAGCAGTTTTTAACAAATGATTAACAGTAGTTACTTTTAGATGGTGGGAATACAAGGGATTCTTATGTTCTCCTTCCTAGTTTCTTGAAAGGCTTTACTTACATGCCAGCTCTTTTCGTAATCATAGAAGGTGGAAATTCCTATTCCTGTTTTATATACTCTAACCTTGACATGAGTCTTATACATATGCAAAGTAATTTCCAAAATCTATATCCTTACAATCTCACATATTTAAGAATTGTAAGGCTAGTGTATGTTTTGTTAATAGTTTTTGTTTAATTTGTGTGAAGACAGATATTTTACATCTTTAGATAAAGACACTGACTCTTTTAGGATACTTTTCTTATTCCTCTTTCCAGCTTACAAATTTTTGATGACATATTATACTTACCTTTGTGCCTCTGTAGTCCCTAGGACACATCCAGTAGTTAGAAAACATTTCTTAAAAATTTTTTAAAATTTATTTCACCTACTTGTACATTTCAACCAGTGTGCAGTTATTGAGAGGATAAAGGAATTCCAGTTTTAATAATAACATAAATTTAGTTTAAAAATATTCTAGATTTATGAATGAGTGATTTTTCTAACTTCTTTACCTAGTTCTACCAGATAAACGAGCAGTTCCCGGACAAAACTGGGTACCTGCCAAAGCTTTTTTTCTTTCTGACGCTCATAACTACCCCTCTGACCCAAACACATGCATCATGCTTGCCCTGTTTCTTTGGGCACAACTTTCTCAGTCTACTTTCTAGTCTTCTTCTTCAGATTATAAAAGTAATCCTGCTTCACTGTAGACAATTAGAATTAATACCAAAAATTATGAAGGCAAATATAAGAAATTGTTTGTATGTATTCCCACCAGCCAAAAGTAATCACTCTGTATAATAATCTGCTCTTCGGGTATCTTGTAATGCACTTAATAAACCATTTGATGTTGGTCTTTTAGGTTGTTTATAGGATTTTACTCTTCTTTAGAGTGTCATGTTATAAATATTTGAGGAAAAACCTTTCTGCACATTTTAACTATTATGGGGGGATAGATTCTAGGAATAACTTTTCTAGTGTATGAACTTAAATATGTTGCCAAATTATTTTCAGAAATGAAATTTTTTACTTCTAATAGTGTGTAAGAATGCTGTTTCATCATACTTCACAGCCTTGAGAAGTCTCATATTTTAATCTTTGCTAACTTTATAATTAAAATAGTTTGTAGCTAAAAATAGTTTTTCATTATTTTAATTTGCATCTTTCAGTTTTGATTACTAGTGAAGTGAGCTTTATTTTTTTCCATAAATTAATTGACTTCACACTTTCTCCATCTTTGAATCATACGTTTCTTTTTAAATTTCATATTTGTAAGAGTAACCTTTCCCAGGCTAGTTATTTATGTTTATCTTTTTTAAAAAAATTAGTCATTTTTGTATTGACTCTTTCCTGTTTGAGAATTTTTACTCTTTTTAAAAATGCTTTTTATTCTTATCTCTTGGGCATATAGTCGGAGTATATGCAGTCAAAATGGCAAATATAGGGTCTTCATCAAGAAGTCACAATCTTATACTCATAGTTGCTGTTTCCAGCAACTAGGACTTCAGTTACTCTGATATTACTCCTCATTTAAACTCATCCTTCCTCCATATTTGCTGACAGCCTCTTTTACCAACAAATGGGTTTTCATAGACCATAAGTCTCCCCATAAGCATAGACCATAACCATCCCTAGTTCAGATGAGTCATGTACACTTTAGAGGAAATTCAGAATAGATACTGATCATCTCAGTATGTGACCTACAAATAAATTTTTCTCTTTTAACAGTTACTCACAATTTTTCCTTCTGTCTTAAAAATAAATCAGATTATTCTTTTTAAAACTCTCTTTTCTCCCATGACATTAGCAGAATGTCTTACTAGAGTCTACAGTCCAGGATAGCCCAGGAGAGGGGCCTCTATAATAGTCAAATGCATGGAGAATACACAGCCATTTTGGCAGCTTTGCGTTGGAGGTCTCTAAATTGGGAGAAGGAACCCCTTTCATTGGTCAGTAGTAAAATGCAGAAAGGAAATTTAGTATCTTATACTTAAGTTCAGTTGTAACCCCTTTTTCTTTAGCACTGTCATTAAGACAGTTGTTGCCCAAGAGCACCTCTGAGATTACATGTTTTATAAAGTATTTACCCTTTCAATACAGGCCTTGAGAGCCTGTATGGTTCACATTAGGAAAAAGCATTGGGTCTGTGGGAAAGATCTAGATCTTGTGTGGTTTTTCATTTTGCCCCCATGGAGTACTATAATAGACTAGATAAGACACATTGCAAATGATAATTAATTTGCTTTGTTAAGTTTATAGACCAAGTTCTAAATCTTGTGATGTAGTTTGAGATTTGGTGCACAGTTCTAGATTAAGTATTGCTTTTAATTGACCAGTTATTGAGATAGAATTTGATTCTTTGTAACTGTTGATTACTTACACAATAGCATTGAGTTTATTTCTACCATATATTGAAGAGTGTAAACTTTATTTTTTTTTACTTCTGTTGAGCTTATGTTATCTGGTTATAGAAATCCCATACTTCATGTGTGCTACTTTAAGGGCTTTAAGAAATACATACCTATATAAAAAAATGCAGTTATATATATGGTGGAGTATTTGTTATATCCTGGGGTAATAAGTAGTTGAAAATAAATTAATGAAAGAGAGTGCATTACCTGGGCCCCAGACAATCTTTTCACTCAGTTTTGATTGACTCCTTAGCACATATTCCAAGCTTTTTCTTCTTTACTCAAGTCCCAAGTACTAACTTAACGATTCTTATGACACTTTATGATTCTTTTTCTTCTTTCCAAACCTGTTCCTTTTTTAATGGAACTTTCAATTACCCTGTTGCTCAAGTTTGAATCCTGCTCTTGTCTTTGATTCGATTTTGTTGTTCACTACTCCCTCCTCAAACCTAATTAATTATTGAGACTCATTGACTTATTTAAGATCATTTTGATTTCTTTTCTTCTCTACACCCTAACAGTTACTACTATAGCACAGACTGCATCTTTTATCTGAATTACTGTGGATACCTCCTAGTTTTACTGTTTCCTTTCTTGCTCCCTTTCCCCATTCCGCTCAACACTGTATGTACATTGTAATCAGAATGGTGTTCCAGAAGTACATATCTGATGATGTCATTTCCCTGATTAAGTAGCTATTGCTCTCCATTGCTCTCATTATAAAGTCTTCTCTATGGCTTTTAAGGCTCATCATGGTTGGATTGTTCCCTATATTGCAAACCTTCCTGTTCTACTCCCCTCCTTGGCTCTCCGAATTCTGGCCATACGGAATTACTTTTAGTTCTCTTAGTGGGCAATGTTTTTTTTCCCCTCCTTTCTCACCATGGCATTGCTG
Source organism: Dasypus novemcinctus (assembly GCF_030445035.2). Lineage (NCBI taxonomy): Eukaryota > Metazoa > Chordata > Mammalia > Cingulata > Dasypodidae > Dasypus > Dasypus novemcinctus. The sequence goes on along the minus strand of NC_080673.1, from coordinate 74,733,086 downwards.
TTACTTTCAACTGGCTAATTGCTCTATGTTCATCAGGTCCACCTTATATGTCACTTCTGAAAAGCTTTCTCTTACCATCCATTTTTAAACTGTCTATCCTTTTAGCATGTACCACCCTATATAGTTATTGCCTGTTTATGGAAACTGGCCTGTTTATGGAAATATTTCACCGGGTTGGAAGCTCAAATATATGCAGGAACTCAAGTACAGTATGAGATAGGTATTTAGAAAATAGTTGTTGAATTAATTGATGTTTCTCAGATGACCATGCCTCATTATTTTACTGAGAGGCTAGAGACTTTTCTACATTCCTTCCTCAACTCTCCACTTTTCCACCAAACTTAAACTTTTTTTTTTTTTAAAGATTTATTTATTTATTTATTTAATTCCCCTCCCCTCCCCCGGTTGTCTGTTTTTCTGTGTCTTTTTGCTGCGTCTTGTTTCTTTGTCTGCTTCTGTTGTCGTCAGCGGCACGGGAAGTGTGGGTGGCGCCATTCCTCGACAGGCTGCTCCTTCCTTCGCGCTGGGCGGCTCTCCTTATGGGGTGCACTCCTTGCGTGTGGGGCTCCCCTACGCGGGGGACACCCCTGCGTGGCAGGGCACTCCTTGCGCGCATCAGCACTGCTCATGGGCCAGCTCCACACGGGTCAAGGAGGCCCGGGGTTTGAACCGCGGACCTCCCATGTGGTAGACGGACGCCCTAACCACTGGGCCAAAGTCCGTTTCCCAAACTTAAACTTTTTTATCTTTACTCTTTTATGCTCCTTTCCTTCTTCTTTAGAAAATAGAGCTAATCTTGGCTTGGGAAGATAAATGCTTAAACTAAATATATAGTGTAAAATAAGTATGTGGTAGGAGCAGAGGGGAGGTAACTATCTTTCAAGAAGTTTAATGGTAGAGAAGGAGATGTGATACGGTGTTAGGTAAAAACAACATCAAAGTAAGGGTGTTGTGAAGGATAGGAAGAAACGTGGGGTACTTGTAGATTAAGGTAAGAATATAGTGAAGGATACAATTACGGCAGATAGGAATAGACGGGACAAATGATGAAGCAAGAACCATAAATGTCAGAAGATAAATAAGGAACAGGATTGTTTTTCTCTTTCCCCTGGTTCCTATGGCCTTGAAAGCAATGGACCAATTCCTGAGCATAGACTACTAGGTCCATGCAGTGGACACTAATTTTTTGCTTGTTCGGTGAACGTTCTTTTCTGGTAGGAGCATTTTAATTTCTTGCGAGGAACAAGCCCTCTCAACTCTTGCTCCAAGTGACACTGTTTGATACCTTCCTGATACCTAAATAAAATGATAAATCTTTTCCCATATTGATTTCCTTATCATTTTTTTGTAGTTTTCAAAATATGTTTCATAGAGGTGCTTTAGAAGTTCAGTATCTAATCTTGATTTCATTTTTTTACAAATAATTTTATTGATACATATTGATGAACATACAGTTCATCAAAAGTGTACAATCAATGGTATTTGCTATAATCACGTAGTTGTGTGTTCATCACTTCAATCATTATTAGAGCATCTTCATTATTTTGATAATAATAATAAAAAACAGACAAATAAACAAGAAAATTCCTCATCTCTCAATCTCTTTATGCTTCCCCCACTGTACATAGCTGCTTTTTCTGGCTATTCTATCCAAAGTGTATAATCAATGGCTTTTAGTATAATCACAGTGTTGTACATTCATAGTACCAAAATTTTAGAACAATTTCATTGCTCCAAAAAGAAAGACTTCATACCCCTTAGCATTCCTTCCTCAGACCAACATAACCACTGATCTCCTTTCATTTTTATAAATTGATTTATATTTGCATTTTATGTAAATGGATTCATACAATATGCAGTCCTCTCTCTGGTCTCCTTCACTTAGTATATAATGCGTTTTTTTTTTTTGTCTGATATTAACATTTTGTACTATTAACTTGATGTTTGTTGACTTCAAAGAAAAATGGTCTTATAGATGCAATTTTATCCATATTCATATTTTACATGATATATTTATATTTCACATAATATTTTTAGTTCAGAATAGGGCAGTCATATAGTATTTGTCCTTTTGTATCTAGCTTGCTTCACTGAAATAATGTCCTTCAGGTTCATTCATGTTGTCGTATGTTTCATGACTTCATTTCTTCTTACTGCTACATAATATTCCATCGTGTATATACTCCACAATTTGTTTATCCAGTCATTAGTTGATGGACACTTGGGTTGTTTCCAACTTTTAGCTATCGTGAATAACACTGCTGTGAACACTGGTGTGCAGATGTCTATTTGTGTTACTGCTCTTGGTTCTTCTGGTTATTTACCTAGCAGTTGTCTTAATTTCATTTTGGAGACTCCTTTTAAAAACATTTAAAAAGACTAAAACCAAAACACACTTGAATGTATATTAATAAATAGTAAAATTTTATTACATTGAAGGGTGTCCGTTGTATTCCCAGTTTATTTGGTTCCATGCAGACCTGAAAAACAAATCCTTTCTAGCTGCTTATGGGCATGTACTTCATTTTTTGAAAAATGTCATTGATTAGAAGGGATATAGTTCTGCACTGATCTTTAAGAAAATTATATCTTTACATGTCTGTGCACCTAAATTAATATAAGTAGGAGTTAAGTACTCCACAATAACTGAAACATGCTCCGAGGCACAGAAATATCTGGTATTCACAGAGCATGTTGATAGCATTTGTGCTTTTCTTGCTGTATAAGTGTAATGACTGCATAGTAAGAAGTGAGTGGGTATCATGCAGCATCGTAACATTGATGCATTATCATGTTAGTCCTTATAAGTTTAAGGGGTTGATTTTCTAACTTTTATGTTTATGACAGTTATTGCAAATGCTGTTTTTACTATTATATATATTATAAATAACTTGCTGTCTATTTTTGTATATACAAATACCCATGTATGTGTATGCCTTTATATGTGTTGTGTGTGTTTATATATATATATCCACTGCTTAAAAGTCATAAAACAAAAACTAATTAAACCACTGTATTCATTAATCTTGCCATATCCACTGACCATTTATTGCTTCTTAATTTTCTATACTTTTTGATGTATTTATCTTTTGGCAGTTGTTGACCAACCTCCTTAAAACCTTCTTCCCAGAATGGTTATTCTTTGGGCACTGTGCTGAAGTATTTAGGAAAGGTGTCTTGATGACTGCAGCTTATTATTATTTTTTTAATTCTGTAAAAAATTTAAATAGTGATAAAGCATGAGCTTATCCATTGTTCGTATATGTGTTAGATACTCATTATTTGTAGATTCTGTATTTGGGAATTTACCTATGTGCAAAAACATTTGTAACCGCCAAATCAATATTCACTGTGCTTTCACTGCCATTCATGGACATGCACAGAGCAAGGGGAAAAAAATGAGTTGCCCCAATGTGCACTTTCCCTGCTGAGTTGAACAAGATTATACTCTGCCTTCTTGCTTCAGCTTTCACAAACAATGTCCTTTCACAGCATATTTATTATGATTTTTATGTTCTTGTGCTTTTTGGTTGGTGATTTCATGTTTAAAATGGCCCCAAGCATAGTGCTGATGTGCTGTCTAGTGTTTCTAAGCACAAGAAGGTTGTGATGTGCTTTAAAGAGAAAAATATATATGTTAGATAAGCTTTGTTCAGGCATGAACTATAGTGCTGTTGGCCATGAGTTCAATGTTGATCACTCAACAATGTATATTAAATAAGGTGTCTTTAAGCTGAAACACATGTAAAACAAGGTTATGTATTGATTGTTTGGTAAAAAATGTTGACCAGAGGTTCATAGGAACCTAACTATGTCTTTTCTCTAGGAGCAGTGGCTCAGTGTTCATTTATTTGGTGCTCTGCATTGACTTAATAGTATAATCTTAAATAATGAGAATCACTTTTAATATTTGCCACATTGCTTTAGCACATGCATTGTCTCTCTAACCACACATATCAAGTCAGTTTTCATTATTCACAGTGTTATAGTTCTATGGTATTCTGTTGAAGGTTGTATAGATATTTAAAACTTTTGTATATGGTTGACATTTTTCAAAGTAAAACTTAAAAAATGAAAAAAAGATAAAGTATAAGAAATAAATTTTTTAAAAAAGATAAAAGAAAACAGGTTATAATCAACTATGTGTCAGATTGTTACAACTCTGGTGCACTTCTATCCACAGCACGCTCAGTTATACCAATGATAGTCACCTTCTATGGTAAACAGTAACTTTGATCCTGCCAATTAAAAAATTAAAATTAAAAAAAAAATTTAGGACCTTAAGCGCATATGTACCACCAATCTCTAAGTTTAATTATAACTTTATTATGGGTGAAATAAAAAAATACATTAAGAGAAAAGACAAGGGAAAAGGCAAAAATAAAACCCAAAGGTGCAGCTGCAGCAGGGAAACATGTAATTATTACCGATGCCATTAAATAAAATCTTTTGGTATGGCAAACTTAAAAAAAGTTAGGGTTAATCTCAGTATTATGGCTGATAATGACACATTGTCCTGAGTCTTTGAGCAAACAACAACAAAACACCCACAAAACCATGGAGGTTCGTTTGCAAAAGTAATCTTTCCAGGCATTAGCATACAAACAAAACAAAACAATCCCCCTCTCTTACCTTTGGGTTATTAGATTGTCTGGTTTTTTGTTTTATTTTTAACTTTTCTTCCTCCTTCTCTCCCTCTTACATGTAGGTGGTGCCCAAAGATCTGCTACATCTTTCTTCTTTTGATCTCCTGACTTCTTCTATTATTAGTATAAGGCTATCTGTCCAGTCCTATCTTCTTTCCAGGGTTCCCATTGTAATGTGTACTCTTCTAATTATTCCCTTTTCATCTTGAATATCTTGTCCTGAGTTCCAACTCTGTATATTCAAAAAATATCTGTCTTATTTCTTTTCTCTCCTAAAGATTATTCTTTCTTCTATGGTCCATCTTGAAACCTTTTTGTTAGCTTTAAGTGTTCCCTTTTTTTAATTATACCTTCAAAATCCTCCACTACCTCTGCAGTATCTTTCTGGTATATCTTCATTATCTGCTTATGGTTATCCTAGATAAAGCCCATCTTTAATTTTTTTTAAAGAATATTTGTAATCTTTAATTGTTCTCCCTGTACTTTCTCCCCTCTCTAATGAATCCTGTCAGAGAAGTTTTCCTGAAGTAAGGTCAGACTATATCACTTTATTAAAAATCTTAGAGACTACTTATTGTGTACAAGGTCAGTCTTGAATTCCTTAATGTAGTAGTCTTTAGAAACATCTTCTATCTGACTTCAACAAACTTTTCTTTTTTATTTCCCTTTTTCAAATCTTTTTACTCTCCTGTTTGTCATACTTCCTTGATTCTGAGCCTCTCTTCATTTTTTGGACTCTACTTGACCATTTCCCTATTTTCACATTTCCTATCTCAGCTATCTTTCAAGAGTTGGCATTCAGATTTGCCTTCCAGCTAGAAGTAATCTTTCCTTCCTGGGAACTCCAAAGGCTTTTTCAGTTTTTGTTACTATACTTAGTATCCTTTCCTTTGTATTATGGTTAGTTATGTTCATATGACTTACTGCTACTAGTAAATAAATTCTTTAAGGTCTAGAATCCTGTCTCCTCCTTCCTTCTATTTTCTGTGTACATTATATGGCAGATAGTTCTTAATACATACCTATTATTTATTTATTTATTTAAAGATTTATTTTTTATTTCTCTCCCCTTGTCCCCCCCAGCCCCCCCCCCCCCCCCGACTGCTTCAATCTTATCAGTGGCACCTGGAATCTGTGTTTCTTTTTGTTGCTTCATCTTGTTGTGTCAGCTCTCCATGTGTGTGGCACCATTCCTGGGCAGGCTATACTTTCTTTTGTGCTGGGCAGCTCTCCTTCTTACAGGGTGCTCTCCTTGCATGTGGGGCTCCCTTATGTGGGGGGCACCCCTGTGTGGCACGGCACACCTGACATGCATCAGCACTGAGCATGGGCCAGCTCCACATGGGTCAAGGAGGCCCGGGGTTTGAACCGCGGACCTCCCATGTGGTAGGCAGACGCCCTATCCATTGGACCAAGTCTGCTACCCTCTATTTTTTTTTTTTACAACTGTCATTTTATTTTTTAACTAGTTATTTATTAATGTTACATTAAAAAATATGAGGTCCCCATATACCCCTCCACCCCCCTCACCCCACCCTCCCATAGCAACAACCTCCTCCATCATCATGGCACATTCATTGCTCTTGGTGAATACATCTCTGAGCACTGCTGCACCACATGGTCAATGGTCCACATTATAGTTTACACTGTCCCCCAGTCCCATTCAGTTGGCCATGGGAGGACATACAATGTCCAGTAACTGTCCCTGCAGTACCACCCAGGACAACTCCAATCCTGAAAATGCCCCCACATCACATGTCTTCTTCCCTCTCCCTACCCTCAGCAGCTTACGTCCATTACTAATCACATTAGTTCCAGAATAGAGAATCAGTAAGTCCACTCTAATCCGTACTCTATTCCTCCATTCCTTGGACCCTGGGATGGTTATGTCCACTCCACCTCTGTATCGAGAGGGTGCTTAGATTCCACATGGATGATGGATGCAATTCTTCTGTTTGCAGTTGTAGGCACTCTTGGCTCCCTGGTGTGGTGGTTGACCTTCTTCACCTCCCTGTTAGCTGGCTGGGGTAAGTCCAATAAAGCAGAGGGTAGGAGTTGCAAGTCTGTTGAAGCTCAGGGCCTGGCTATCACATGGAGAGTCCAGAGATTCAGGTCCCCTGAGTATATACTAAACCCCAGCGCCAACCACAGGTCTAGTAAAAGTGATAGGAGAGGCTTGTGAACGAAGATCACATCTGAGTCCAACTCCATCACACTCAGTAACACAGACTTCAAAATAGGGCCAACTGACATGGCACCGAAGTCCATCTGCCATTACCATAGAACCTGTGGGTCTCTATAGCCCTCAGAAGAATCAATACCTGGGGTTGTATCTCCTTTAGCTATCTCTGGGACTTTGCTGAGGTGTGTGTAAGGGTGACCCCTCTGATGACCTCCCACCTCTTTTTTGGAGACTCATAGCCATATAAACTCATTTGTCCTTTCTGTTTCCCCCTTTCATGCAAGGTCAAAGAGCATTTTTAACTCCTGATGTCCCATGTAGGCTGAGATATTCTGCTGTTCTGAGTTGACCCTTTTATTCAAGGTCATTCTCCAGCCACATCATCAGCTGGTACTTGGTAGTAATCCCTCAATGCCAGGGAGGCTCATTCCCGGGAGTCCTGTCCCACCCTGGGGGGAAGGCAGTGCATTTACATGCTGAATTCGGCTTGGAGACTGGCCACATTTGAGCAACACAGAGGCTCCCAGGAGGTAACTCTTAGGCACTCTGCAGCTCTAGGCCTAGTTCTTATTTCAGGCACACAGGCATAGTCATTAGCATCAAGGGCTCATTGTTGGACTATCCTTCCTTATTGGTCTTAGCCATTACACTTGGGGGATTGTTGTTGTTCCATTAGGAACAATGCGACAGAGCTCCCCTGACCAGGAACTCAGCACTCCCCTAGCCATTGTTCCCAACTGTAGCCACTATAAAAATATCCAAACATTTTTATGTACCCTGCACGTATGCCCTGGAGAACTCCCTGGCAACCATGCACCCCCCACCAATAACACCCCACACCAGTATTCCTCTCCGGCCACCATCGAACCCCTCTGTGGTCCAAAACCTTCCTAGAAATGAAGCCCAATATATTGCCAGGTTCCATTAATAGTAAAATGGAATTTAGTGATGGGTTTAGAGGTTAGATATAGAATCCATACTAATTAAGAAAAATTAAAGTAAAAATAAATTGGGTATCAAAAAATTAAAAAGCTTTGTTTTTGATGTTTTGCCTTCCATCACTGCAATCAGTGTTGCCCTGTATGCACGTTGGCAAGGCAACTTCTTCCATCTCTTCCTCAGTGTCTACGTCCTTTCTTTTTCTTTTCCTTTTCCTTTTTCTAATTATTAAGCTTGTCTTCACAAAAGTTTTAGATCACAGTTATTCATATATACAATATATAGTACTCCCACATATTCAACATCGGACACTTTGTCCCTTCCCCAGCTATAATCTTTTTACATGTTCATACTATATTTACTGCAACTGATGTACAGATATTGAGACAATAGCTTTCAAACAAGGTTACACTTGGTTTACATTGTGGTTTATATTTTATTTATTTTTTTGTCTTTATTTTTTTTAATATTACATTAAAAAAATATAAGGTCCCCATATACTCCCTACCCCCCTCACCCCACTCCTCCCCCCATAACAACAATCTCCTCCATCATCATGAGACATTCATTGCATTTGGTGAATACATCTCTGAGCACTGCTGCACCTCATGGTCAGTGGACCACACCATAACACACACTCTTCCACGTTCCACCCAATGGGCCATGGGAGGACATACGATGTCCAGTAACTGTCCCTGCAGCACCACCCAGGACAACTCCAAGTCCCGAAAATGCCCCCACGTCTCATCTTTTTCTCCTACTCCCTACCCCCAGCAGCCACCATGGTCACTTTCTCCATACCAATGCCACATTTTCCTCGATTACTAATCACAATAGTTCATGAATAGAGTATCAGTAAGTCCACTCTATTCCATACTCTATTCCTCCATCCTGTGGATCTTAGAATGGTTGTGTCCACTCCACATCTATATCAAGAGGGGGCTTAGATTCCACATGGATGCTGGATGCAATTCTCCTGCTTTCAGTTGCAGGCAGTCTTGGCTCCCTGGTGTGGTGGTTGACCTTCTTCACCTCCATGTTAGATGAGTGGGGTAAGTCCAATAGACCAGAATGTAGGAGTTGTAAGTCTGTTGAGGTTCAGAGCCTGGCTACCACATGGTCAGTCCAGAGATTCAGGTCCCCTGGGTGTACATTAAACCCCGGCACCAGCTACATTTCCATTAAAGGTAAAAGAAGAGACTTGTGGGCAAAGATCACATCTAAGTCCAGCTCCATTGCACACAAATACAAACTCCAAAGTAGGGCCAACTGAGATGGCACTGAACTCCGTCTGCCATGATCATAGAACTTGTGGGTCTCTCTAGCCCTCAACAGAACCAAAACCCGGGTTGTATCTACTTTATCTTTCTCTGGGATTCTGCTCAGGTGTGCATAAGGGCAACCCCCTGGTAACCTCCCAGTTCTTTTTGGAGACTCATAGCCATATAAACTCATTTGTCCTTTCCATTTCCCCCTTTTATTCAGGTCAAAAAGCATTTTTAACTCTGGTATTATATGTAGACTGAGATATTCTGCTGGTCTGAGTTGACCCTTTTATTCAAGGTCATTTTCTAGCTACATCAACAACTGGTACTTGGGAGTAATCCCTCGGTGCCAGGGAGGCTCATCCCCGGGAGTCATGTCCCACACTGGGGGGAAGGCAACACATTTACTTGCTGAGTTTGGCTTCAAGACTGGCTACATTTGAGCAACACGGATGCTCTCAGGAGGTAACTCTTAGGCACCCTGCAGCTCTGGGCCTTGTTCTTATTTCAGGTGCACGGGCTTATAAGCATAGTCATTAGTATCAAGGGCTCATTGTTGGACCTTCCTTCTTCTTTGGTCTTTGCTGTTGCACTTGGGGGATTGCTGCTCTTCCTTTAGACACTGTGATAGAGCTCCCCTGGCTAGGAACTCAGCACTCCCTCAGTTGTTGTTTTTAATTGTAACCACTATGAAAATATCCAAACATTTTTATGTATCCTGGATATATGACCTGTAGGACTTCCTGCCAACCATGTGTCCCCTGTCAATAACATCCCACACCAGTATTCCTCCCCTGCCATTGTTGAACCTCTCTGTGATCCAAAACTTCTTTAAAAATGAAGCCCAGTGTACTGCCAGGTTCCATTAATAGTAAAATGGAATATATGTATTTTAGACTATACAATTTTCTAAATTTTTAGTTATCTTATGTTTTACATTATGATTTACATTTTAGCCTATAGGCCCCTATACATTTTTGGTGTAATTTAACATGTCCTATATTCATCCTTGCATAATCTTGTGGAACACTTCCATTGCCCCACAGTTACACTGATTCCTCCTATTCAATACCTCTTTCCCCCTCCCCTCAGAGCCCACAGTGACAATCACTCTTCATTGCTTGAAGGGCCGTGTTCAGAGATACTTGCAACAATGTTGAGGGTTTGACATGCTTGACTACCCTAATGCACTGGGAGCCACCATTTTTCTTGAGAGATACAATTTCCTCTGAGATCATCAATCCTCCCGAGGATGTGGGTATACCTTCACTCTCATTGTATGGGTCTCCATCCAATGATATAACCCACTATGACAAAATGAGCACTCACATACTTCCTAGAAGCCTGTCCTGTGTCAGATTCTCCCCTTTAAGCATCTTAAACAGGTAAACTTCCTTATTATATTTTGAAAAAGTTTTCTCAACAACACACCTGATAATCCCCTATGTTCATGTGTTCCCCCACCCTCCCCCCAATTTCTTGGGCTATATTACCCATCCTCCCATCCCTAGCCACCCTCAAGCCCACAAAGCCCCACCCAAAGGTATCCGTATGCCCCCATTTTATCCATTCCCTGTACAAATACTTAACCTCCAGCATATCATAGATTTCACCCAGGTAGGTGTCAGCTCGCAACCTACCTCTACCCCCCAAATTCCTTTAAGCCCATCATCCTGTCTCTAGCTCTCTGAGGCAACTTGGAATACATATCTATTAAGAACTAAATAAATATATGAAGCATAACTTGTTTGGGGGCTATTTCTTAGTTGAGAAAAAGAAAGAAAATTTTGAGCATAATATATTTGTTGGAGAAAATACAGCTTTTATTGGGACACAGAGATTGATTGACCATAAGCAAAGAATTTATTGAGAAGCTTTTTTAATGGAGGGAGTTTGAAGAACAGACTTTAAACCCCCCACCACCAGCATGGTGGGGGTCTGAAGAGAGATTTTAGCTTTTGAAGAGGTTTTTGGTATAAAAGAAGAACAGAATACAAAGATGACGGAAGGCCTCAGTGTAAGGAATCTCGCAATATTAATGTACCAATCTCAGAAAAGATCACATGTTCCACTTATGTCTATAAAAAAACACATTTGCGAGTAATTTTGCTAAAAAAGAAATATAAGAAAGTAGGTGTATAGATGGGTTCTTGGATCACTGACTCAAATCATTTTCAGGCAAATGAAACCTAATTTTTAAAGCATCAGTAGAAGATAGCATTGTGATCATTCACTTAAGCATTTATTTACACAAGACTTGTAAGCAGAAACATTTTTTTTTTCCTTTGGTATTTCTACAATATGCAGCTCATATTTTATTTACTCCTCATTTATTTCTTTATATTATTGCAATATTGTTTGCCCTTTCTTGATTCTTGAATGATTCTGTACCTTCTTTCGTTGAAAGTCGTTTTTGGTGTTTTTTGTTTGCTTGATTGGTTTTAAGTTCTCAATCTGTCCTGGCAAAATTTAAGTTTAGAAAATATTCTCTTTTGCAGGTATCCTGGTCAGATATAGGAGGACTGGAAAATATAAAACTGAAATTGAAACAGGCTGTGGAATGGCCCTTGAAACATCCAGAGTCTTTTGTCCGAATGGGTATTCAGCCACCTAAAGGAGTACTCCTGTATGGGCCACCTGGATGCTCTAAAACAATGATAGCAAAGGCTTTGGCCAATGAGAGTGGACTTAATTTCCTAGCTATAAAGGTAGGTTGTTACATTTTTTTATTGACTATTTTCTTTTCTCTCTCCTCTCCCCATCTCCTGACTCCCACTCTCATGGGAACATATGTCGGAATTTTAAGAAACGGGATTTTTATTTGAGGTTGATGAGAATATAAAGAGATGAGAAATAAGAAATGAGTTAGTGCATATAATCAGCAAATCACGATGAAGAATGAGAAGACTTTGTTTTATTTAGTTTATTGACTCTCAGTATGCTTAACACCCATATGTAACAGAAACTGATCTTCATTAGTTTGGTATATTTTTAAAAATTATACCAATGACTTTTCCTTAACCAAGACTGAATTATAAAAATGCTTGAATTCAGTATCCACAAAGTTAGAATTTTCAAATAAATCAGATATTTTGCAAGGTAAAACCCTAAAATTTTAAAAATACTTTCCAAACATGAACTTTAATGTTCATTGTCTTTATTCTGAATGACATAAACACATATAAATAATTTACTTTGTCCACTGTTCTGCCTTACATTACTTGGGATAAGTAATATTACTCAGGATAAAAAATCTTACATGAAAGTTTTAAATTTACTTCAGAACTAGATCTTAATTTGTTTTTAATTTTTATTTAATAAGATTACGTACTCAATGACTCAACACACATTTTTAAAGCCTTAAATAGATTTCTATGGACTATATCATAAAATATGTATTAAATATGTCAAATTCATTTCAGAAATGGGCACATGAGAATCTGTTTTAATATCAAGTACTTTTTGCATAACAAAATTTTTGCATTTTCTTTAGAACTTTGAAATCATTGGCAGTTTGTCAACTCTTGGTTTTACTTAAACATTTTATAGAAGAACGTTTAGATGTGTTTAAGCAGTTTGCTTTTTAAGAATCAGTATCTTCAACGTAGTCACTAGTATTTATATATATTTTATCTTTTGGACAATATTGGAGAAAAAAGATTTTGGGAGGGGACCATTCATTTATTCTGAATCACAACTACAGAGTTCTTTAGCATTATTTTTCAATTTTCAATTTTGGAATAAGGAGCAGAATGGGGTAATGAGTAATGTTACAATTTCCAAAGATATCGTGGTTTCTTTGGCTCCTATCCTGTAATCTCTTGTTAATGGGCATGACCATCTTACTGGTATTTCCTATTGTTTTTACTGTCATTTCCCTTTTTGTATTCTACATTATGTGTTCCACAATTGTTTATTCATATATTTGAATTTTTCCTGTCTACTGGAAATCCAAAACTTGTTAGACAAGGACTTAGCTCATAGTTATTTAGACTTGAATCTCAAGGAAGACCACATATATTTTCTTACAAAGTAGTATCTTACTCTTTTGGGATTCAAGTTAATGGTTCTGGATACTATCAGAACTGCTTTCTGGTCTCTCCTAAGATTATTTTGAAATATATTTATCTTTTTTATATGTAAAATCTTTAACAGTTTTAGATACTTATATTTTTTCACTATGAGAAAATTATAAAAGATTCTTTGAAAGTTTTATCTTGGACACTGCTCAAGTAAAATCACCAGGCATATGTTAACTTATTTGAGCTTTTCATTAAGATTTTTTTTTTTTTAGTTTGGCCAGTAATTTATTCAGGTAGGGAGAGAAGAGAAATGGGAGAAAATAACAGAGCAGGGGTCCCAGGTGGAGAGGAAGGAGCTGAAAAGTGATAAAGAGGGCTGATTTACTGGCTATAATTTCCCATTATAGGTTATAAATGCCTAGATTTTACTTGCATGGTGATCTAAGTGGGGAGAGTACCTGGAGCCTGGGTCCAGAGGCAAGAAAGCATGAACTCATTAAGATTTTAATTCTTTTAGTTCACATACACAATAAGGGATGCTAGGAAATTTTCTTAAGAATTTATGTTCATAACTTGCTTAGAGATTATTATATGCCCTAGTTACTAATTTTTATTTAATGTGTATTTTTATTCAATATGGAATTTAATTTAGTTTGACAATATTCAAATTTTGAATCTGGGTAGAGGATATACTTAATGAATAATGGGTGTTTATTTTACTATTCTTTAAAATTTCCTATATATTTAAAAATTCCAAAATAAAAAATTAGGAATGTAAAAATAGTTACTTGTTATCTAGCATTTTCATTGGACTTTTAATCTTATTTTATTAGTGCTTATAAAAGAGTTAAAGAAGCTGTGCCATACAAATTATGTATGAGGACATGAAATCAAAGAGTTGGGAATGCTTACGTCATGCATTGTAGTTTTAAGTTTCTGTGAAGAAAAATGTTGCCATTGGCTCCAACGTACATTTTTATTTACCAAGGGATTTGTGTGTTATAATTAAATTTAAGGGTTTTTTTTTCTTTTTAAATATCAAGTCTTATGCATTTTTTAAGTGGCTAGGAAACAACATAGTATAAACTGGAATTTTCAGCCAGTTGGGAAAAGTATTTTACATATTGACAAAAAATTACCTACCACTTTTTACAATAACATCTTTAATCCTCAAGATAAAAATTTTTGATAAAAATCTTTTTTTTTTTGAGTTTATGAAAAGATCCTTTAGCTTTTTTGTGCATCTTTTCTAAATAATGATTAAATGGCCTATGCTGCACTCAGAGTTGAGACTTTACCTTGGCTTGTGTGAGTTCCGAATATCCTTTGGCATATGTGTATTTCTTGGTGCAGATCGTAGCACTTGATATATGCATAAGTTTGGTTTGTCTTCTGGGTGAATTATGTCAAAATATTTTCTAGCTGAAATTTCTTCTCTGCTCTTCTTTCCTTTCAGCTGCAGTGCTGCAATAGGTTAATTGTCCTTGGATAGCTGGACTGATTTCCTTTATGAGGGACTGTTACTGATTCTGGAGGAAGGGTAGTTAGGCCTTTGACAGGGATTTTCAGAAAATCCTTTATTAGCTGTATTGGTGTGTACAGGCAGGTAATGAGCTTAGTATAGTCTTGCCTTATTGGGAAATTTTCTTCTATTTGCTTGTTTCATAGAGGAATTATGCACAATATATTTTTTAGGAAAACCTGTAGTTTATTCAAAGCATGCACAATTCAAAATTGTTAGTATTCTTCCTTTAACTACATCCCCTATTGTTTTCTGAAAGGTATAAGTTAATCTGAGCTCGGTAAGTTTTAAGTTGATCTTTAAACCACTGTTTTAAAATTATATAATTTAATGAATTATAGAGCTTCCGTATTGCAGACACTGCGTGAAGAACTGTATATATATATATATATATATATATAGTATGCTTAAATCAGTTTCTAGGTTACAGATAAGGATAATGATAATTAAGAAAGTTGTATAACTTTTCCAAGGTTAAACTAGAGTGTCGGAAGTGAAATTTGATCTCAGGCTCTTCTGACTAGAGTCTGAACTCTTAACCACCATATTATACTATCTTATATTTTCCTTTTTTGGTTTTTTGGTTTTGTTTTTTTAAATGAAACTACTGTCCAGTGCCTTTTTCATTAATTATGTTAAGTTATGGGGAAAGGTAGTTCAGGCAATTTGTATATGGAAGTATGAAAGAAGTAGAAAGATATTTCTGGGACCCATTAAATTCTCTTTCTTTAGGGGAAGAAAACAGAAAAAATGACATGGCTTTGGTTTAGGAGTGGAAGTTGGGTGAGTGAGTTAAGAAAGATTAGGCATTGCCAAAGAAACAGGGACCTCAGGAATTAAAGTGTCTGGAAAGTGACTCGTGGTTGAATAATGTTGAGCTTGAACTTTACTTATAGCAGTGATTTATGTCCTTGAGATTAAGTGTGTTTCAGGGAATAGTACGAATTTAGGATTCAGAAAGCTTTGGTTTTGATCACTAAATTCAGCACTTTTTAACTTCGCAACCTTTAAAAGTTCTTTAAGTCTCAGTTTCTTCATCTGTAGGAGTGGGGATATCATTTGTACCTTATAGGTCTTTTGAGAAGATTACATTGGAAGAGGTAATTGAAAAAGTTTGGGAAATTTAACTCCAATCTTTAAGAGTATATCACATATAGTGACTTCTTTTCAAAGAGTACACTGTGGGATGAGGGAAAGATAAACTTTACAATGAAGATAACTCAAGCACTACCTTAGCCAGGTGATTAAAGTCAACATCAGTAGTCATTAATCACATATATACAATGTGTGCCTGTTGGGGATTGAATCATGTCCTCTGTAAAAGGCATGTTCAGGTCCCAACCCCTTGCCCTATCAATGTTAACCCATTTGTAAAGAGGTACTTTGAAGATGTTATTAGTTAAGGTATGACCAAACTAAATAAGGAAATTGGACATGGAAAGAGAAACCATGGAAAGAGATATTCTCTCCTATTTGTCATCTCCCTGTGTGGTGATAGTGGAAAGTTACTGAGAAAAGCCCTGGTAAGAACTTGTCTTGGGGCTGCCCTGAGCATGCCTGTTTCACTGTATTTCCACTGACAGCCCATGAAGGTGTGTGTTGGTTCTGGCCCCAGATCCAGAACTCAACACTGTAAGAATGCTTTCTCTTAGTGCTTTAGTTATTTTTTCTTTCACCTAGGGTGCAGCTTCTAATTAAGTCTCACCAGCAACTGTGGCAGTTTCATGTCTTTTGTAGCCTCAGAATCTATATTCTCCCTTTCTAGATTTTATTGCTATTTGTGGCTCATCTAGAGTTTGAAACCTGAAGGTTTACTTAATTTCCTTGAGATTTTATTTTTTCCCTTAAAAAATTCCCTGTACTACTCCTGTTTTCTCCTCCAAATAGTGTAGTCTTATGTGCCTTGTTTGCTTGAATTGGTGGCAATTAGCATTGATGCTAAATAAACACATATACTTAGTTATTATCACTGTTTGAATAGCTATTAGGGAATAACTAATAGTGACCTATTTTCCTGCTTAAGATAAATGAAGGAACGAATGTGCCTCATTAATTTCACAAAATTATTTAAAAGATCAGATTTACTTAAGTTGGGGATTTTCTATACAGTAGAAAAACTGAGGTGAGAGTTGGGACTCATATATTAATACTATATGCTAATAATATTTTTGAGTTGGATTTGTATCAGTAGATAAAAGTGATATATAAAAAATATTTCTTGTCGTGAAAATAGCCTAGAATCTAAGAAGACCTAGAAAGATTTAGAAAGAATAGTTGTAGCGTTCTAGTTTACTTAATAGTGAAAGAAAAAAAACTTGATTATAGGTTTGTTTTATTTTTTTACTTGTGGATTCCAGCTGAGAGGTACTAGTTATTTTTTCCCTTCTCTTATCTTCTTTTTGAGTGAAATTTAATTAGAGTTGAAATGATTATTACAATTTAATATCTTCAACATTTTAAAAAGTATTTGTAGGGAAGCGGCTGTGGCTCAATCAGTTGGGCTCCTATCTACCATATAGGAGGCCCTAGGTTCACGTTCCAGGGCCTTCTTGTGAAGGCAGGCTCACCTGCACACTGCGGAGTGTCGCCTGGCCTGCAAGCGCCATGGAGAGCCAACTCAGCAAGGTGACACAACAAAAAAAGGGAGACAGCAAAAACACAGAAGAGCGCGCAGCAGATGGACACAGAGAACAGATAGCACGGAAAAATAGCCACCAGTGGGTGGGGGGGGTTGTTAAAAAAAAGTATTTGTAAATATTTAAAAATTGCAACAAGTACTCAAAAGTATATATTATATGCCTTCTGTGTGTCAGGCACTGTACATGATGTATAAGGGTGCACACTGGAAGGCTTCCCACTCTTTATCAACTTCATTTTAGCGATAGAGATATTTGAACAAAAGTAATATAATGAAGTGAGTAAGGTGTGGAATTAGCAGTTCTCAATGGCTGATTTTTTGTCAGAAGTGAGAAAGAAAAAGAGAAGTCAGAGATAATTAAACTCTTTACTTCCAATGACAGTCCAGTGGAAAAATCGCAACTCAGGAAAGAATTAGGCTATGAGGAGGAGAAGCATTTTGGATGTAGAAGACACCAAATGTGATTTAGATATATTGAGTTTGAAGTGCCTTTGGGACAAAGTTGTGGATATGTCCATATGCCAGTTAAGAAGATGGGTCTGTAGCACAGGAGAAAGACATAATTTCTAGAGATGAAAACATGGATGTTGAGAAACCAGTATTTAAGGTCCTTGCAGAGAAGTAAGTAAAGGAGATTGAGAATTGGCAGTATGATAACATTAGGTGATTTTTGTGGTATGTATGCATGTACAGTTTACAGTTAGCTCGTTCATTGTAGCCAGTGTGGTGTCTGCAACAAAAGTTCTGAAGAAATGCGCCTTATCTTTTTTTCTTCTCCTGAATGAATGAATGAAGAATGGAAGGAAGAAATTGAGAGGAAGGTTTGTATTATACTTTTCAGCTTCAATTCTATTCCCTTCCCTGTCATTCTTGCCAGCTTTTTAAAGTTATTACTTGCCTGAGACCTTTCTGCCTAGTATTTAATATCTGTCTGCTTTTAAGTGCTTTCCCAGAATAGCCTTCCTTATGTGGTGATGCTATACTTCTTTAAAATTAATTTTCAAGACCCTTTTGCTTGCATTATGAATATGAAATTCTGTCTCATGTGAGTTTGGGTTTTATGAGCCTATTCTATAACATTTAACCATAGTTAACACTTAGGTTAACTTGCCTTCACCAGACATTTTAGAACTTATAAAAACATGATTTGAATTATAATAGCCAAAAGTACCAGGCAGGTGCCAGACATATTTAAAAAGCTCTTGGGAAGACTGGATAAAACTTGTGAGTGATTAAAGGAACAAAACTGCAAAAGCATGAGGCGTAAATGTTATGCTTGAATTTGCAACTGGTATGGTGTAAAATAATGAAACACAATAAAAGGTAACAGACAAGTTTACTTCTAACTAAATTATTAGAACAGCTGGACAAATATTTCACATATATATATGCATTTGTTTTGTAAACTTGAAGTCTTGCCCATGAAAACACTATTAAAAAACCAAAACACTAACCCCTAATAAACCAATATGTGGCATTTACCTTACTTTTTCTTGATCGTCCTAATCAATGAAGCACATGTTATTTAGGCAGGTAAATTATGCAAGACTAACATACCTTGGTTATTTGAGTAAAATTGGAGAAGAAATACCTTATCTAGTCTAGGAATTTAGGCAAGAAAGTTATGTATTATTTAACATTTTTTTTGCATTCTGCCTTTCATCACTGTAAGATCTGTTATTGCTTATGTATATTGACAATTTCTTTTGTATCCTATTGTTTCTTTTTATTTTTTATTTTTGGATTTTAATTTTTTGTAATCCTTCCCCCCACCCAGGATGGCTCTCTTGTCTGTCTGATCATTGTCTGCTTGTCTTCTTTAGGAGGCACTGGGAACTGAACCTGGGACCTCCCATGTGGGAGGTGAGTGCTTAAGCACTTGAGCTACTTCCACTCCCTGCTGGTTGCGGCATCTGCTGGGTATAGTGTTTGCTTGTTGCGGTGTCTTGCTGGTTGCAGCATCTGCTCATTGTGGCATTTGCTCGTCTTCTTTAGGAGGCACTAGAAACCAAACCCAGGACCTCCCATGTGGGAGGACGCCCAGTTGCTTGAGCCACATCTGCTCCCCCTGTATTATTTTTTTAAGGAGTTAAATAACTCTGAGAAAATATGGTATCGTGAACTATACCATACACTTAAAACTACAGTTAAGTTGAGATAGTTTCTCTTTTGCCATGGGTATGATCAAATTCTTATTTTCAGATTAACCTGTGCTAACACTTATTTTGGATCACACTTTGCTCTTGTCAGTTGATCTGCTCACCACAAATAACCTTTGAATTTGAATTGCTAATATGTAAAGTCTCAAGGGGACATTTTTTTTTTCTTATAAGGATGGGGAAAAACGTAGGTATCATAAGTGATAGCATACTAGACTGGAAGCCAAAAAGTTTGCATTCTTATCATTGTTTCTGTTGTTTAACATGTTCTGGGATTTTGGACATGTCACATAACTCTTTGTGCATTGTTTTCTTCAGCTTTTTAAGTGAGGGAGTCTAGATTAAAAGACTTCTTAAATCTTTCCAATAATAGCATTCTATGAGTAATTCATTTAATATTTCTCTTTTAATCTGCTGCTTATCCTTTGTGCCTGGTAGTAGCTAAACATTGGGTCAATGCCTCCAACTATTTAGTGTAATGGTGAAGAGACTTAGAATCCCAGTTTTGTCATTTACTAAGCTATTTGGCTTTAGGCAAATTACTTAATCTCTTTTTATTCCATTTTCTTTCATGTAAAATTATAATAATAAGAGCAACCATCTCATAATAGACCTGTGGTGAGCAGTAAAGGAGATAATACATATCAACCATTTAGCAAGATTTCACAAATTTAGCTAACACCACTTGCTGCTCTTCCATTTTAAAGAATTGGATATGTATTTGACCTCATATAGAACTAAAGTGACAGGAGCACAGCCTGTGATACATTAAGTTTTCTGTAAGTGTAGTACATATCATTGAAACTGAAAGTAAACTTTTTCAACTCTGTACCAGGATTCAGTGATTTTTAGACAACTTAAGCTTCAAATTCAAAATAACCTCTCTTTGTGATATTGCTTTCACTTCTTGTAGAATTGTATACCCATATAGCATGTCAGTTAAGCTACTAAAGTTACTTTTTTCAGGTCAGTCATCTCAGTAAATTCAGCCATGCAAAATCATGTGCACTCTGAAGGCTCTACAGAAGTCATTTCATTATTCTGATGTCTATTAGTAACACTCAACTTGAATTATTTCAAATCAGATTTTCCTCACAGTGCAAAATTTTGTGTTAGTAGTTGTCCCACATAGTTTTCAGTCTATTTGATTATTTTTCCTTTTAGTTTATTGTACGGGCATATTGTTTTTTTGTTTGTTTGTTTGTTTGCTTCTTTTGGAGAAAAAACATTGTCCTTTATCCACAGGCTTCCTGTGGTCCACTTCTTTGTAGTGGTGGAATGACCCTTAAACTTGGGTGAAGCTGTATGCCATATTTCTATATTTTCAACAGAATATCAAATCTGTTTGTGTGTACATTGGGTATTTGATACATACTGACCTGTATTTATCAGTAGCAGGATATTGATGTTCTGTTCAGTGGAAAAGATATAATGAAATGACCATAATCATGTACTTTCTAATGTTGATGCTCAAGTTTTCTGCTTTTTAGGACACAGTCCATGCAAGTGACACTTTTGAGTCTTTTGTAGGCCACAGAGAATTATGTTCTTGGGCTGGCCCATGCCTGTGGTTGTAAAACCTATTGTGGATGGGACCTTTTGATTAGATTTGGTTAAGAGGCCTTCCTTTTGATTAGATCACTTCAATGGGGGCATGACCCAGGGTGGGTCTTAATCATATTACTGGAGTCCTTTATAAATGGAGGAATAAAAAGCCACAGACACAGAGAGAAGCTTCCAGAATTTGAAATCAACCTGGCAGAGACAAAAGCCGGAGATAGAGCAGGTTGAAGCTGAAACAATGAGGCCTGGAGGATAGGGGAGACAATAGTATAGTGCCATGTGCCTGATCATCATGGCTGAACTCTGAGAGAAAGTGAGCCTGGAGGAGAAGGCGGAGCCTGGAAGAACCACCATTGTGCCTGCAACACGGCAGGAGTCCAGGGTCACTAGCAGTTGACCTTTAGTGAGGAAGCATCTCTGATGAGGCTTGATTTCTTTTCTTTTCTTTTTTTTAAGATTTATTTATTTCCCTCCCTTTCCCCCCTGCCCCAGTTGTCTGTTCTCTGTGTCTATTTTGCTGCATGTTCTTCTTTGTCCGCTTCTGTTGTTGTCAGCAGCGCAGGAATCTGTGTTTCTTTTTGTTGGGTCATCTTGTTGTGTCAGAGGTGTGTGCGGTGCCATTCCTGGGCAGGCTGAACTTTATTTCGTGCTAGGCGGCTCTCCTTATGGGGCACACTCCTCGCACGTGGGGCTTCCCTACACGGGGACACCCCTGCATGGCACGGCACTCCTTGCGTGCATCAGCACTGCATGTGGGCCAGCTCCACACGGGCCAAGGAGGCCCGGGGTTTGAACTGCAGACCTTCCATGTGGTAGACAGACACCCTAACCACTGGGCCAAGTCCGCTTTCAACACTTCACAGCCTCAGAACTGTAAGCTTTTAACTTAAAAAATTCCCATTGTAAAAGTCAACCCATTTCTGGTATATTTCATTGGCAGCTTTTAGAAAACTAAAACACAGAACACTGACATCTTTAAAAGTTGTCTGACAGGTTGCTGATTTCCCTCACTTTCTTTTGAACAAGTCAATTTTTTCTGGCAGCTGACCTTTAGGGAAGATTGGATAAGGAAATATGACCCATCTATATGCTGTCTACAAGAAACACATCTTAGACCCAGGGATTCAAGGAAATTGAAAGTGAATGGCTGGAAAACAATCTTACAGGCAAACAATAACCCAAAAAGGGCAGGAGTAGCTGTATTTGTATTAGAACAAAATAGACTTTAAATGCAAAACTATTGTAAGAGACAAAGATGGATACTACATATTAGTGAAAGGGATACTCTTTCAAGAAGAAAGAACAATCATAAATATTTATACCCCTAACATAGGCACCTCCACCTATGTGAGGCAAACACTGCAAAAACTAAGGGAAGAAATAAATGCCTCAACAATTATAGTTAACTCACCACTGTCACCATTAGACAGTACATCTCAAAAGAGAATCAATAAAGAAACAAAGACTTTGAACAATATGTTAGAGGATCTGGACATCATAGACATATATAGAACATTACACCCAAATACAGCAGGATATACATTCTTGTCAAGTGCACATGGATCATTCTTCAAGATAGACCACAGAGAACTGAATAAATTCATTCACAATGAATTCATAAAGATTGAAATTATACAAAACAATTTCTCTAATCACAGTGGAATGAAGCTGGAAATCTGCAGGGGCCAGAGACCCAGATTTGGCACCAAGATATGAAAGTTAAACAGCACACTCTTAGAAAAACAGTGGGTCAAGAAAGAAATCTCAACAGAAGTCAGTAACTACCTTGAAACTAATGAAAATGATAATCCAATATATCAAAACTTATGGGATGCAGCAAAAACTGTACTGAGAGGGAAATTCATACCATAAATTTATACCTTAAAAAGAAGAAGAGCTAAAATTGAAGAACTGCACAATTGAAGGAATTAGGGGAAAAAAATTAAACTAACCCCAAAGAAGAAAGAAAGAAATAACAAAGATCAGAGCAGAACTAAATAAAATAGAAAATAAGAAAGTGCTTGAAAAAATAAACAAAACAAGAAGCTAGTTCTCTGAGAAGATTAAGAAAATTGACAGGGAAGCGGACTTGGCCCAGTGGTTAGGGCGTCTGTCTACCATATGGGAGGTCCGCAGTTTAAACCCTGGGCCTCCTTTACCTGTGTGGAGCTGGCCCATGCACAGTGCTGATGCGCGCAAGGAGTGCCGTGCCATGCAGGGGTATCCCCCGCCTAGGGGAGCCCCACGTGCAAGGAGTGCATCCTCTAAGGAGAGCTGCCCAGTGCGAAAGAAAGTTCAGCCTGCCCAGGAATGGCACTGCACACACGGAGAGCTGACATAACAAGATGATGCAACAAAAAGAAACATAGATTCCCGTGCCACTGACAACAACAGAAGCGGACAAAGAAGAAGATGAAGCAAATAGACACAGAGAACGGACAACTGGGGCAGGGGTGGTGGTGGGGGAGAAATAGATAAATAAATCTTAAAAAAAAAAAAAGATTAAAAAAGACTCAAAAGATTTAGAAGTAAAAAAAAATTTTTTTGCAAACCCTTAGCCAGACTAACAGAGAAAAAAAGAGAGAAAATGCAAATACACAAAATAAGAACTGAGAAAGGGGATATCACCACTGATCCCACTGAAATAAAGCCTATCATAAGAGGATATTTTGAAAAACTATATTCCAACAAGAAAGACAATTTAGAGGAAATGGACAAATTCCTAGAAACATATAAGCAGCCTACATTGATGAAAGAAGAAATCGATGATCTCAACAAACCAATCACAAATAAAGAGATAGAATCAGTCATTTAAAAACTCCCAACTAAGAAGAGCCCTGGGCTCAGATGGTTTCACAGGTGAATTGTACCAAATCTTCCTGAAAGAACTAACACCAATCTTGCTTAAACTTTTCCAAAAAATTGAAATAGAAGGAACATTGCCTATCTCATTTTATGATGCCAATATTACCCTAATACCAAAGCCAAACAAAGAAAGGAAAATTACAGACCAATTTCTCTGATGAACCTATATGCAAAAATTCTCAACAGAATATTTCCTAATCGCATTCAATAACACGTTAAAAAATTATACACCATGACCAAGTGGGTTTCATTCCTGGTATGCAAGGATGGTTCAACATAAGAAAATCAATTAATGTAATACACCACATAAACAGATTGAAGGAAAAAAACCACATGATCAAACCTATAGATGCAGAAAAACCATTCGATAAACTACAGCACCCTTTCTTGATAAAAGCACTGCAAAAGATAGGAATAGAGGAAACTTTCTGAACATGATAAAGGGCATATATAAAAAACCCACAGCTAATATCATTTACAATGGTGAAATTCTAAAATCTTTCCCTCTAAGATCAGGAACAAGGAAAGGATGCCCACTATCACCCCTTCTATTTACATTGTGTTATAAGTACTTGCTCGAGCACTGAGGCAAGAAACAGATATAAAAGTGATCCGAATAGGAAACGAAGAAGTCAAAATTTCACTATTTGCAGATGACATGATCCTATACATAGAAAGCCCTGAAAAATCTACAACAAAACTCCTAGAACTCATAAATGAGTTCAGTAAAGTCACAGGTTATAACATCAATCCACAAAATTCAGTAACATTTCTGTACGCTGATGATAAGCAATCTGAGGAGGAAATAAGAAACACCATTCACAATAGTAAATAAAAATCAAATACCTAGGAATAAATTTAACTAAAGATGTAATAGACTTATGCAGAAGACTACACAACACTGTTCAAGGAAATCAAAGAAGACCTAAATAAATGGAAGAATATTCCTTGTTCATGGATAAGAAGACTAAATATTATTAAGATGTCTGTTCTACCAAAACTGATCTAAAGATTCAATGCAACCCCAATAAAAATCAACACAGCATTTTTTAACAAACTGGAAAAGCTAACTCTGAAATTTATTTGGAATGGAAAGAGGCCCTGAATAGCCAAAGACATATTGAAAAAGAAAAATGAAATTATAGGAATCATACTACCTGACTTCAAAACATATTTCAAAGGTACAGTAGTGAAAATGGCATGGTATTGACACAAGAATAGACACACTGACCAATGGAACCGAACTGAGAGTTCTGATATAGATCCTCATATATAGTCATCTGATATTTCACAAGGCCATCAAACCCACTCAACTGGGAGAGAATGGCCTGTTCAACAAATGGTACCTAGAGAATTGGGTATCCATATACAAAAGAAGGAAAGAGGATTACCATCTCACATCTTATAGAAAAATCAACTCAAGTTGGCTGAAAGACCTAAATATAAGAACCAAGACCATAGAGACCTTAGAAAATAATATAGGGAAGCATCTACAGGACCTTGTAATAGGAATTGGCTTCATAAACTTCACACCCAAAGCATGAGAAGCAAAGGAACAAATAGATAAATGAGACTTCCTCAAAATTAAAGCCTTTTGTACCTCAAAGGAATTTGTCAAGAAAGTGGAAAGAGAGCCTACACAATGGGAGAAAATATTTGGTAACCATATATCTGATAGGAGACTTATATCCTGCATATATAAAGAACTGCTATATCTCAAAAATAGAAAGACTGACAACCCATTTGAAAAATGGGTAAAAGACCTGAACAGACACTTCTCCAAAGAAGAAATACAAATGGCTAAAAAGCACATGAAAAATGCTCAAAATCACTAGCTTTTAGGGAAATGCAAATTAAAACTACAATGAGATACCATCTTACTCCCATAGGACTGGCAGCTATCAAAAAACAGAAGACTACAAGTGCTGGAGAGGATGTGGAGGAATGGAAACACTCATACGCTGCTGGTGGGAATGCAGAAGGATCCAGCCATTCTCGAGGACAGTTTGTTGGTTTCTCAAAAAGTTAGCTATAGATTTGCCATATGACCCAGCAGTTCCACTGCTGGGTATATACCCAGAGGAACTGAAAATTAAGGACACAAACTGATACATGTATACCAATGTTCATAGCAGCATTATTCACTATTGCCAAAATTTGGAATCAACTGAAATGCCCATCAACAGATGACTGGATAAATAAAATGTGGTATATACATACAATGGAATACTACTCAGCTATAAGAAGGAAGGAATATAGTACAAACACATGTGATAATATGGATGAATCTTGAGGACCTTATATTGACTGAAGCAAGCCATCATTGAAGGACAAATACTACATGACCTCTCTGATATGAAACAAGCAAACCAAGCATATGTAATAGATCACAAACACCACATACTTGTGTATGTGTGGGTGTATGGGTGCACATACAAGTATGTGTTTCTACATACAAATGCAAACACCAGGGTGTGCAAGCGCACACATACATACAGAGGTACACGTGTGTATACATATTTTCCCCATCCCTAAAGAACTGAAACTGTGGAAGCTGGATGGTGTTATTATATCTTGATTTACTAACAAATGTACACATTAAGCTGGAACTCTTTGAAATTAGCCTCAATAAAAATTTATTTCCAGAAAAAAAAATACAAATAATACAAATAATCAGGAGGACGTGGGCTAGTCCAATGAACAAACTAAATAGCAGGAAGAGGAGTAGACCATAGAGTACCTAATCAATTAAAAGCTCTCCAAAGAAATGTCATGGACCATCTTAATGAAGTGAAGGAAGAGATTAAGGATATTAAGAAAACACTTGGAAAGCATACTGAAGAAATTGTAAACAAACTCAAAAAGAAAATGGATAGGATTGTGATGAATGTGGTACCATCCAAGAAATAAAAAATATACTCTCAGCAAAAATTAGCAGATATGAAGAGGCAGAGGAAAGAATTAGTAATGTGGAAGACATTACTTCTGAAATCAAAGTGATAGAAGAATTGATAGATAAAAAGAAAAATTCCTTTAGGAACTTAGGAATTTGAATGACAACAGAAAATGCACAAACGTATATGCATTATAGGCATCACAGAAGGAGAAGAGAAGGGAAAAGGGGCAAAGGGGTGTTGGAGGAAATGATGACTGAAAACTTCCTAAACCTATTGAGAAGATGAATGTACATATCCAGGAAGCATAATGTACCCAAACATTATAAATCCCAACAGGCCTTCCCCAAGACAAATACTTGTCAAATTATTCAATACTCAAGACATAGAGAAAATACTGAAGGCAGAAAGAGAAAATAGAATCATCACATACAAGAGAAGCTCAATAAGATTAAGTGCTGATCTCTCATCAGAAACCATGGAGGCAAGAATGCAGTGGTATGACATAGTCAAGGTACAAAAAGAAAAAACAAATCCAGCCATGAATACTTTATCCAGCAAAGTTGGCATTCAAAAATGATGGAGAGTTCAATATATTCACAGATAAATAGAAACTAACAGATTATGCCAATAAGAAACTTCCCCTTCAAGAAATACTAAAGGGAGATTTGCAGGAGGAAAGAAAAAAACAGGAGAAACAGAGTTGGAGAGTGTAAGAACAAGTGAAATGGCAAAGAGAGAGAGAGAGAAAGGGGTGTGCTTTATTTTCCCTACTAGACCATAAACTTATTGTAGGCTTTTAATAGTCTTTGAATGAATGAATGAATGAGTTATTCAGTGCCTGTATATGTCAGTCATTAAAGTGAATTTAAACAAAGGAACTAAGGTGCTACATCTTTGTGATCTTATCTGCCTTTTTTGTGTGTGTTACTCATGAATGTAAAATCATCATAGTTCACTCTACACTTCTTTGGCATTCTTCATAGCTGAGTTAATGCATATAAAGTGCCTAGAACAGTTTATAACATATAGTAAATGTTCAATAAATGGTAGCACTTATGATGACAAAATTTTTTATTTGATGACTTTGGAATGCATTTTTAAAATGAGAGTCATATAGTTGAGACTTGCTACATTGAATGTATTAAGCATAATGTTTTTCTTGATCAATTAAGTCATTGTGAATAGCTCACCTTCACATCTGGGTTCCTGCAAGAAATTAAGTTGATTTTATCTTTTTTAATAGTTTCAGAGATATTCTTTTCATTTCCAATCCCCCTCTTTTACCTTAATCCTACCTATCATCATCTCATCCCTTAATTATTTTAAGAACTTCACATGTGGTGTCTCTAGTTCCAGTCTCATATATATGTCCTTCCAAACTATCCTTGATGTTGTGGCCGAAATCATAATTCTGCAGTGCCTCTCTTATCATTTAACTCCCCTAAAACCCTTCCACATTGCTTACAGAATAAAATTTAAACTCATTTTTTACATGGCCCCTACCTCCCACTCTCTGTAGCTTTACTGATTGTCGCATGCTCCTTGCATCCTATGTTCTATCTGTCCTAAACTCTTATGCACTCTATTCAAGTTAGTTCATTTTGTGTGTATCTTACAAGTCAGTGAACTCTGAGTGAAAACCATAGGAGCTCTTCTACAATTAAAGTGCTTATAGTAACATCTATCTTGCTGATCAGAGGTCTTTTTTATTTCTTCCTGGATCTTGATGTAGGGTTGGAATAAATCAAATGAGAACTCACCCAAAATATTACTCTCTTTGAGGAATCTCCTTGAATCTCTGAGGAGTCATCCTCTGTATTCCAGTGGTTCCTGTACATGCCTCTGTAATAGTACCATATGGTAATTTTCTTTGTAATATATTGTCTTAGCTTAATTGAAGTTACAAATAATCTGTACCAATTTGTGGGATTAGTTGACATTCTACTAGAGTTTTCTCACGTACTTTAATCAGTCACGTTTTTAAACTGATACATATTGTTCAGGAAATACCAAGCCAGTCTCTAGTGACTTCCTCTGACTTGTCTGGACTCATGATCTGCATAGGATAGAACATGAATTTTGTTGAAAATAAAAGTATCTGTATATGTGTGTGTATAGATACATAGGCAGGTAGACAGACATACACATTGAATTTTGGGTTGTGTGAGAAAGGGTGTCAGCGGAAGGAGGTACAATGAGTACACTGAGAGAAAAATTCCCACAGTTGAGAAAGATATCTGACTTTGTAGGACAAACTTTATAACAGTATGTGAAGAAAATAATTGTTGTTCTGAGGACAGGGTTATTTTATTTTTTTAATACCCCATGACTGCTCGGGGTGACTGTGTATATGAAGGAATTAGATATGTGTGTTCTACAAAAGAAAGCCTACCACTTTTCATACAATATATATTAGGAACATAAAGAAAGAAAAAATATTAAAATTGAGAAATACTGAATGTCAAAAAAAGTACATTTTTTAATTAGTGATGTGTAGAATATCATTAGGAGACAATAGGGATTCTCATTAAAAGCTGGGTGGTAAAATTGATAGAATTTTATTACTAGAAGTTACGTGAACATAAGAATGGAAAAGAAATTTCCTATCAACGGAAGGAGTGCTGAGTGGCAGATATCTGAAAGGAGATCCAGACAGTAGCTATGAATAGAGAATAGACACTTTGGAGGGTCACAAGGGTCATTGCTATTGTCACCGTGTGACACTCTGAGGGTTGGCATGTTGATCCTGAGGCTTTGTCCTACAGGAGGTATTTTCACTGGCTGGGTCAGTGGCTGAGAAGAGTATGTTGGCTCTGCAGGCCTCTGTAGTCAGTATCTACATGGCAAAACCAGTAAGAACTGGAAGAGGTGAGAGCAACATCTAGATAAGAAACACTCAGGGGACTCTAAGATAATGTCACAGATAACATGATTCCTATCCACTTTTCTTAGTTTTTCAGGACATACTATAGAGACATGAGAAGAATTGCCCTGTGGTCTTGCCTGTCATCAGATAGGGGTATTGATCCAATGCGCTTAGGCACAAACTGATAAATAGACCTTCTCAGAACTAGCCACTGCTTAGGCTTGGGAATAAATAAATGGATTTTACCTCTTTGCTGGCCTTCCAAATCATGCTATTCTATTATCTTCAGTGCCTAGCACCATGTCTAATATATATAGTAAAAATATGGATGGACAGATGGACACATGATGAATAAGATGTGAATATATGTCTGGTCATACCTTTCCTTCATATTAATGTGTAGTTTTTGGGATATAGAACAGCTTTAATTTTTGAGGTATTAATAACACCCAGTGAAAATAAGCATGACAAAGGAACTAATTTAATTAAAAACATTGTTTATTTTCTCTTCTTTTTGTGTACTTTTTTCTCCCTTATCTAAAGACATACACATGATTGCATTTATGAAAATACTGAACAGTTGTTCTCTTTTCATGCAGGGACCTGAACTAATGAATAAATATGTTGGTGAATCTGAAAGAGCAGTTAGAGAGGTAATTATGCCGTAAGTGGAACTCTGCATAGGAGACTCATACTTCTGTGTAGTTTCCAAAATATTGTCCATTTTGGTTTTGGGTTATGGCCTTTGAAATTTCCAAATTCAAATTCCATTGCTGCATTTTTTTTCTTCAGACAAAATATTACTTTATTATTTAAAAGTATAATTTTGATTGTTTTTTAACATTATAATATTACCAGATTTTCTTTTACCAAATAAAGATATTTTTGTTATTAAAAAAATTATTACCGTTTCATTAAGGAAGATATGTTTAAACCTACAAAAGAGAATGCACAGTCTCAGAATGAGATTTAAATCCTTTAAATAAGATAGTCCTTTAAATTGTAACTTTGAGATAGATCTTTAAATTGTATATGAAATTTTCACTACTTTTTCCTTATTTTACTACTGCCTGATTTAGACAATGCACCTCTTTCTTCCATCCCAAGTTTTAAAGCTAGATCTGATGCCTGATTGATTTGCCAGTCCTACATATTGAGGAAGATTCACAAGTGGTAAATTCACACAAAGTCAAGGCAGCTGGAGTCAAATAACTACAGCAATCTGATCAGATGTCTGGGCTTGCCTGAGCAGAGATTGGCCTGCTTTAGAGAAGCTAAACAAGGTCACTAACACTCAAAAAGCAATGCAATGGATGGTCCCCATTTGAAAAAGACATGGGTAGCAATCCAGGAGTATTATGGATTAGAATACTTGGTTGTACATCTGATAAAAAAATTTAAATTACATTTTTCCCTATTCCTTTAAAGTGTAGGAGATTATAATTATATAACACATTAACTGATTATAATAGCAACTCCACTGATTAAAGTATAAAAAAGACAATGTTAATATTAACATTAACATTAATGTTTTTGAATTTTTTTTGTATTTTTATGGTCATATTACTTGTGACCAGAAAAATGGATTATAGGTGGCACACAATTTGGGCTTTTATTCTGCATATGAGATCTTTTTCTAGCCCATTTCCACATGTCACCCCTATGGCTTTCTGACCATATCTAAGCTTGAAAATTGAATTGGGTTGACTTCTGCTGCAACCAACTTAGGGCTCTTCCAAGTTTTGGCCATTTTTCTGGCTTTTTGTCCTGGAGTTATGTCAACCATTATTTTCCTATTTGGTATTGTGCCAGATACTTTGAATTCTCTTTTTTATTTGTGTTTTAAAATAGTCTCCTGAGGTATACATTTATTATATCCATTTTAAAGATGTGGAAATTGAGGCCTAGAGAAGTAAAGTCATCTGCTAAAGGTCAGACAGCTACTAAGTAGTGAAGGCAGGAATGTAATAGATAGTCTATCCAGTCTGAGTATCTATTATTTTAGGGTGTGTACAAAGTAAGTTGAATGGCACATAATATGATTAATTCTAAATACAGTTTTCAAGGTAAACCCAATTCAGAGTTTTCTGGAGTTTGTTGCTCTTTAGCTAATGTGGTACTCTTTCCACCAGATCTTCCGAAAAGCAAGAGCAGTGGCTCCTTCAATTCTCTTCTTTGATGAACTTGATGCTTTAGCAGTTGAAAGGGGCAGGTAAGAAACAGTCAATAGCAGTTACTGTGTAAATAAAATTTCTGTACACATTTGATCTGTTAATAAATTTGACCCAAAAGAGAACATTTTCAATTCATGTTGTTTTCTTCTCTTATACTCATTATTTCATTTTATCACTTTATATTTTCATATACTTTTTTCTTTTTTTTTTTAAGATTTATTTTATTTCTCTCCCCTTCCCCCCCACCCCAGTTGTCTGTTCTCTGTGTCCATTTGCTGTGTGTTTTTCTTTTTGTCCACTTCTCTTGTTGTCAGTTACACAGGAATCTGTGTTTCTTTAAAATAGCAAAACAGTAATACTCATTTGTGGTGTTTGAGTTAGTTTTTCTAATTTATTATCTGCAGAGCCTCTTAATACTGCCTTCCAATATTAGATTGTTGTAAACATATGATTAAAACTAAAGAAAGCTGGATTAAACATAATTGCTGATATAGTAGAACCTATTTTAATAATTACTCAGATTTTAATATTCTCTAGAATAAAACATGTTCCTCACATAATTATTTACAATAAAATATAAATTAGTATTATAATAGTTCTTTTCTCAATCCCAGACAATAACGATTACCTACAATATCATTTCAAACAGGTAAATATATCAGAACTGTTTACAGGTATGATTTTTTTGTCTGCAGATGTTTCAAAGTTCTTTAAATAATTTGTACTACAAGTACTTCATGTTGGATAATGTACTTTATGCCTACTTGTTGTGTATATATATATAGATAGATTACAAAATTTTTGTCAGTTTTACAGTAATGACAGAAAGCGACTTATAATTCCAGTTCTACATGTGATAAGAAGCAATGTAGTTACTTCTTTCTGGGTAGAGCTGCCCCATCAGATGAGCATTTTAATATAGGTTTTCTGCTGTTAGGAAGTCAGCTGTCCTACTTGGCACCCCACCCAATCAAACTTCCGAAAATACCTACCAGTCTTTTTGTTTTATGAGTTGACATACTTGGGCCTTCTTATTATTTCTAAGTTGAGAGTTGCACAAAGTGTGACAGATAACTCAAATTCACCTGAAATACCAGAGAAGAAAAAAGTTGTTTGCTGAAGTAGTGTGATCTACAGCATTTATTTGATACCAGAGAAAGACAGCTGGTTTTAGAGACTAAAAATGAACAGGGTGGGATGTAATGTTAAATATGTACCAGATGGGAATAAAATATATAGCAGAGTTCTCATAAAATTCTTCTGAAGTAAAATGGTATGGGAAAACAGACAAGGCACTTAGTAGAAATATCAAGGCAAATTTCCTCAGTAAGAATTTGCAAATATATTAGAGATGCTAATGATTTGCAGCCTGGAGTTATCATTTCCTCTTCTGGTTTCATCATATTGAACTTTTCAGGGGACACCTATGTGCTTTATGTACCTCCTTCAGTGGCTAGACCAACTCCAGTACTGTAAAAGTAAATTCCTTTTTATTAAAAAAAAAATTCTGATCATGATTTCTGGTTAGTTGACATTTTGGAAAACAAAGATGAAGCCTCTGAGTGAATATAATGCTAATGCGTTGAAAGTAGGGAGTTTTGGTTGCCCTTTCTTTGCACTAAATCTTATATAGTTACAGTTTTTTTTCCTAAAACCATAAGAATCTTATAGAGTGGCATTTTCTTTTTCTTCACCATTTTTCTTACTGTGTGTGATGGTCTAGCATTACCTCAAAAGTGATTGTTTTCAGGGACGTGGACTTGGCTCAATGGTTAGAGTGTCTGCCTACCACGTGGGAGGTCCAAAGTTCAAACCCAGGGCCTCCTTGACCCGTGTGGAGCTGGCCCACGTGCAGTGCTGATGCGTGCAAGGAGGGCTGTGCCACGCAGGGGTGTCCCCGCATAGGGGAGCCCCATGTGCAAGGAGTGCACCCCGTAAGGAGAGCTGCCCAGCATGAAAGAAAGTTCAGCCTGCCCAGGAGTGGCGCTGCACACACGGAGAACTGACGCAGCAAGATGATGCAACAAAAAGAGACACAGATTCTCAGTGCCACTGACAAGAACAGAAGTGGACACAGAAGAACATACAGCGAATGGACATAGTGAACAGACAACTGGGGGGGCAGAGGGGAGAGAAATAAATAAAAAATAAATCTTTAAAAAAAAAGAAAAAAAAGTGATTATTTTCTAATTAGCTTGCTGTTACTGAAAAATTAAAGCAAAGAAAACCTCCGTATATTTTTTTGTACTTTGGCTATTTGAACATATTATTTAGAAAGGAAAACGTAAGCATTGATAGATACTAAAAAGCATAAAATCCCAAAATACCAAGTCAATTTTATGCATTGTTAAAGCACCCATGGAATAAGAAAACATAGAGAAATGAAAAATTCCATAAAGTAGGAGACATTTCCATATAACATTTAGATTAAACCCTTGTGACCATTCCAAAAATGACAATGTGTAGAAAATTCTGTTTCCTCTTATAATGCTTCCCCCTTTCCAACTTGTAACATGTTCAAGAAATTGAGCAAAGAATTATGGTATATGCTAGTCCTTATTATCCTGTGCATGTTGAATCTAATTATTTTGACTATTTGCAGTTACTCCAAAGCGAAGGCTTAGTAATTAAGCTTGAAACTGAGGATTGCAGCCAGCACATTGAATATAGAGCATAGGCATACTATTTGCTTATTTTTAGAAATCTTTGTTTTCAAAAAGAAATTTTTAATGTTTATAAAAATGTGTAATTACAGCCACTATTTTCTCCTCCTTGCTGCCTCAATAGTTTCTTACTACCTCATTTAATATTTTGAAAAATAAATAAGACTGATACTAATTTCTTCTGTATGCTCATTTAAATTGAGTTGGGAGAAATGCTGCAAGTTTTTCTTTAATGATCTCTATTACATTTAGGAAAATGAAACTGTTATTAAGGAACCATAGCTCTTTGAAAAATAGATATGGTAAGGAATGAGTCACTGAGGTAGAGAGGAAATTTGAATTATACTGAGATAGTAATGACATTAGAAGACATTAATTTAGTGTTTCTGAAATGCCAGAAAATATTTTAAGTCCTTTTCAGGTGAAGAAAAAATTCACACAAAGGCCTCTTGCAAAGTAATATATTATACAATTGGGAACTGTCTCTAGTTCTCTGCTCCACCTCCAGGCTGGCTTAAATTTTTATCTTTTTAAAGACTGTAATGGGAAGGGGAGGGCAAGTTGGGTAGCAAACCATCATTCACCTCTCTCTTAAGGACCATGCTATCACCAGAAGTGGAGAGGTATAGGATGGGTTCCCATATTCTTTTGGCCCAGGCTCCTGAGACTAAGGAAATAGGCACTGACTAACCTGGACATTCCTGAATTACTTCCTCTGTCCTGGATAGCCCAGCCAATCAAAGGAAGGACCTAGAATCATCCTTATCATCTGACAGTGACTGCCTGGTAATACCAAACTACGACAGATTGGAATTAGGAACATATCTCAGGACTTAGGGTCACTAGCTATAGAGAGGTCCATCCTGTTTAATTTCCAAATAACATGAAAAAAATAATAAAGAAATGAATAACATGATGCTCCTCATTTGCACCCCACTCACCAGTTACACTCTGCTTTTTTAACTCTTATAGTCCTCACAGCAACCAGTAGTTGTAGGTGCTGTTCTCTCCATTTTATAGGTGTGGAACTTTATGCATATAGATGCATAAATACTTATTCAAGGTCATGCATGCTTAATGACAGAGCAGGTATTTGAATTCAGGTATTCTGATTCCTAGTAGTAGATTACCTGAACTACATTTTTTTTTTTACTTTTATGTTATTTATTTATTTTTTAACTTTGCTTTTGTAACATAGAGACCGGGATTCCAGGTCCAATTGTTTAATTATCTGTGTGAGCTTGTATTTATTGGACATCTTTTCTATGTGACTTATGTTAGTAATTACCCTATCTGTCTAACTAGGCTGTTGAAAGACCCCCAGAAGCATTAATTCATTCTTCCATTTAGTAAATATTTATTGGATGCTCGCTATATAAAAGGTTTTATTTTGGAGATACGACAGTAAATAGAACTTAGGACAGGTTTCTTAACCTCTCTAAGCTTTAGTTTCTTCATATATAAAATGGAAAATTATAGTAACAAGATGTAGGTTGTTCGAATTAAATATATCTAAAGTTTTCCATAAAGTACCTGGCATTTTATAAATGCTTAGAAAACATTAGTGTTTCTTCTTGTAATAATGGTAACAACTTCCATATAGATAGAAATATGGTCATGGAGAAAGAAATGAGTCTTGCTCCAGTGGAGCTTAAATTTTCATGAAGGATACTGATTAAATAAAGCATGTGGAAAATTACGAAAAGCCTTCTGTAGATGACAAGCATTTAATCACTCTAAGATGCCATTAGTTGTCGGACATATTGTTATTTTATTAACCACTATTGAAGAAAATGCATTCAGTATTTGAAAGAGAATTGTTTTTAGAGCCTAAAAATCAACAGGGTGGGATGCAATGTTAAATGTGTACCAGGTGGGGATAAAATATGTAGCAGGTTTAATATACAAAAAAGTTGGTATTAATATCTTAGAAATAGGAGAAAGACAGTTTTGGTGTTTGGGAGAAAGAGAAGATCTATTATGTTTCATAAAATAATATTTAAAAATAGAGATTTTTATGACAATATAAAAATATTATTAAATATATGAAAAATAGAAAATAGTTAAGTGCTCAGTTAACACTGAGTTACTGGATGGTATCTTCAATGAGGTATAGGAGCATCTATGAAAGTGATAACTGCCTTCTTGTGTAGCTTGTTTCTGCACTTATCCAGAATTGATTTCCTCTCGGAGTGGTTAGGAAGAATGTAATGTCCAACCCAGCTTTCATTGAAAATGAAGATTTCAGGATGAGCAACATTCTGAAAAGAGCTCTGAGTTTTAAAATATTGATCAGAAAACGAGTTAACCTCTTTAGCAGCATATCTAGATTTCAAGTAAATTAATTGAATTCATTATAATAAGCACTGTAGAGGAAATTTTTGTAGGCATCATTAAATGACACTTTCAAGGAGGGTTGTAAATTTTTTAATGTGATTTTTTTATGGTGGTTTTTAAACTTTCATAAAATCATAAAACTTTATAGCTGAAACAGCTCTTAAAATTGTCTCGTGCAAACCTAATTCAGAAGCAACAGAAACTCTTAGAATATAAGAGAAATGGCACTTAACTTCTTTGTGGTCCAGGCAAGAATATAGAGCCCATGGCTTCTAATTTAATGCTCTGTGAACTATATAGCGATTAGCTCTTATCTGTGATTTGGGATAGGAAAAGTATGATTTTTTTTGTTTAAGAAAGTCTAATAAGTACATCAAATTACTTTTAACCACTATTAGTTTGTAAGTCTGTGTTTTAAAGTTGCTAAATTCAATGCCTGTTTCTGATACAGTTTTTCCTGATTTAAACTTACTCGCCACACATATAACCTTTTCACATTGATTAACTTTTAATATTAAACAGAAATGCTGGGGAAAACAGAGTGTAAGAAGAAATGGAAAATATACAACAGGTTTTTTCCTTATAATAGTTTTATGCATTATAGCGGAGTTCTGTGAATATTTTTTGTTTCATGTTTCATGTATGCATTGCATCTAAGATCTATAATATAGTTAAAGGTAGAAGATGACTTTTCTTAGAGTATGGCCTGTTGGAGCATTTTATCTGTAATAGGAGATTATTTTTGTTGCTGTTGCAAGACATGTAAGTCTCTTACTGTAGCTATCTTGCCTTTAAAGTGAAATGCATCATGAAAAATATCATATGTAATGCTTTTGTTCATATTAGTATATGTTTGGCTGGCTTTCTTTAGCTTGTCTTTATCGCCCAAGCCTGAGTATTGACTGTGGAGTACAGGAGGGAGATTTTAAGAAAAATTCAGTTGCCTGCTATTGGGACTTTTTAAAATATATAAAGTGTTAACCAGGAAAAAAAATCAAATGGATACATGAGGTGTTGTTCTGTAATTTAGGAATCATTTGAAGGAGGGATGAGACATTTTATTTTATCAGAGGAGTTGAAAAGGAAACATACTGTTTCTGTATAACTTTTTAGTATTGAAAAGAAAATCAGTATAATACCATTGAATCAAAACAAAGTTGCTGGTCAGATTTGGTCTTCTGGCTATAGTTTGCTGACACCTGTTTTAAGATATTATAATACATCCCTTCAGTCCATTGGTCCATATGAGTTTTGAAAAAAAAATAATTTGGAAAAGAGGCGTGACTTCCGAAGGAAAAGGAGAATTAATGTTTTGGGGGTAATCTAACTACAATATTGTCTATATTTGCATGTTTTTCCATTGTGTTTATCTCTAGAAGATAAAGTATTATAAAATCATCTTACTGTATTAAGCATTTGTTTTTTAACTTTTTCTTGGAGTTGGTTTTGATTTCCTATGATGTCAGTCTTAAGGTTTTTGTTTCCTACTGAAGTTTTGGGTCAGCTAGCAATATTTCTCAGCCCATAAAACATTTTCACTATGCAGTTCTCCACCTAGCTCTCAGTGATGGGTGGAAGTAAAGGGCAACAGCCGCATGGGTAAGGAAATCCAAAGAATTCCCTTCACCTAGTCTTAACGTTAATGACAGTCACCATTTCCTCCTACAACAGATAGCAATTGGACAAGTTTGAGTTTCACTTCTTTCTGGTTAAAAGTGTTTGATTAGAGATGTCAACAAGTTACTTAATACGATTTTTAAAATTAAAAATGATGAGATGAATAGCTTCACTAGTTGCTACATAATAACAGCACAGAATCACAATTTTAAAACTAGATGGACCTATGTATGTCATTAAATTCAACTCATTCTTAGATGCCAACAGTTCTGAAATTCTTAAGGGAGCAATGTCTTCATCCTCTTAACCCAGATATTCAACACAGTGCCTAGCAAATAGGCATGCAGATATTTTTTTTTGAAAAAGAAAATAGACTTTTATCCAAAGAAGATGTACAAATGACCAGTAAACATATGAAAAGATGCTCAGTGTCAATAGCCATTAGAGAAATGCAAATCAAAACTATGGTGAGATAGCACTTCACCCTCATTAGGATGGCTATTTAAAAAATAAGAAAATAACAAGTGGTGGTGGTGATACAGAGAAATAGGAACCGTAGTACATTGTTGGTAAGAATGTACAGTGGTGTATTAATAGTCGCTGTGGAAAATTGGTTTGGTGGTTCCTCAGGAAGTGAAGTATAGAATTACCATATAACCTGGCAATTGCATTCCTAGGTATGAACCCCAAATAATTAAAAGCAGGTCTTGAACAGATATTTGTACATGCATGTTCATAGCAGCATTATTTACACTTGGCAAAAGTTGGAAGCAACCCAGTGTTCATTGGACAACCAAAAATTTAGATGTTCTCCTATGCTGTCTTCTAGATCTTGTGTAATTTTTTACTTTATATTTAGGTCTGTGATCCATTTCGAGTGAATTTTGTGAAAGGTGCAAGATCTGTTTAGATTCATTTTTTTGTATGTGTATTGATGTCCAGTTGTTCCACAACTCCCTTTCTCCACTGAATTGCCTTTTTGTCAATGATCAGTTGCCTATATCCGTGTGTGTTTATTTCTCTCTTCTCTAGTCTATTTCATTGATATATATATATTTGTCTATTCTTTTGACATTACTATGCTGTCTTGAATACTGTAGCTTTATAGTAAATCCTGAAATTGATTAGTGTCAGTCCTCTGACTTTCTTTTTCTTATTTAATAATGTGTTGCCTATTCTGGGTCTTTTGCTTTTTTTATTTAAAAAACTTTAGAATCAGTTCTTCCATATCCATGGAATAATTTGTTGGGATTTTGATTGGAATCGTTTAAAATCTACTGATGATGTTGGGAAGAACAGACATCTTAACATGATGTTATATGATTTTTTAAATTTAGTCTCTTGATGTGATGAATTGCATTAATTTATTTTGGAATGTTGAACCAGCATTGCATACCTGGAGTAAATCCTACTTGTGTATTTATTGTGTTTTATTTTATTTTTTTAAGATTTATTTTATTTATCTCTCTCCATCCCCTCGTTGTTTGCACTTGCTGTGTCTGTTCATCATCTTTATTTCTTTAGGAGGCACCAGGAACTGAACCTGGGACATCTGATGTGGGAGGGAGGTGCCTAATTGCTTAAGCCACTTTTTTGTTCCTTGCTTTGTTCTCTCTCATTATGTTCTGACTGTGTCTTTGTTGTGTCATCTTGTTGCATCAGCTTGCCATGCGTACTCTTTGCGTCACCTCACTGTCTTGCCCATCTTCTCTAGGAGGCATTGGGAACCTCTCCTCCCTGCTTTGATTTGTCTCTTATCATGTTTTTCTTGTGTCTCTTGTTGTGTCATCTTTTGTCAGCTTCCTGCCCGGTGCGCCAGTTTGCTGTCTTCTTTAGGAGGCTCCAGAACTGAACTGTAGGCCTCCCGTGTGGTAGGTAGGAGCTTAATTGCTTGAGTCTCATCACATCCCTGTTGAAATTCTTTTTAATGTAGCTGATAGTAACAATAATCAAAGGATAGCTACAATAATGAAGACTGTGTTTTTTAGGCAAGTGAGAAAACATTTTGTAAAAGACTGTTGCCATCTTTG
The DNA here is from genome assembly GCF_030445035.2 of Dasypus novemcinctus. Lineage (NCBI taxonomy): Eukaryota > Metazoa > Chordata > Mammalia > Cingulata > Dasypodidae > Dasypus > Dasypus novemcinctus. The sequence goes on along the minus strand of NC_080673.1, from coordinate 74,692,701 downwards.
ATATAATTTTTGTAGAAATGTAACCGTGTTAATCTTTGCCTTTGAGGCCCTTCAGTCACACTTATTTTATTGTAGGGGAATCTAATAGAGTCTTTTACCAAGTAAGCAAACCCCAAGACAACTGGGTTCCAAAAATCTGTGTGTTTATAGCCACACTTAGTAGCATATAAATGATGATCCTGAAATGTTAAAGTCAAATGCTGCCAAATAGTGCTTCCCTTCCCAAAAGCTAAGTTTGGATAGAAAACACAAAAAGAAGATAGAAAAAATTTGTGGAAAGGGTTTCTTTTGACTAAAATCTGGAAATTTTAGCTATTCAAAATATATAATTCTTTGAGGACCCTAAGGGATCAAACTATTATTACATTTGAACAGGTAACCTACATTTAACACTAAAATGTAAAATAACTTTAATTACCAATGTACAGTAATTTCCAACTAATAAGTCTTGTCGAAAGAAAGTATCTCTTAGTAGTAGTAGTGTATGTATTAAAGGGTCAGTGGTCTGGGCATGCCTCATAGATGTGAAGGACGTCTGAGAAACAGTTCTTATCTTAATATTGGTTTGGTTGCTTTTCATGGGAAAATTTAAGGGAGTTTGATGCCTTTTACCAGATTGTAAGTCAAGGCTAAGTAGGGAACTGGCAGTACTAGTTTTGATGTTATCTGCTAACCTGTGCTGCTATTCCTGGCTTCTAAAAATCTTCTACCAGACCTCAAGTCCATGACTCATTTCAGTAAATGTTGTATGCCAGATACCACTTGTTAACTTTTGTTATAATAATTTTTAAAAATTATAGTATCTTCATTAAGCTAACTATAATGATAGTTACAATGATATCGCATGTAATTACTGGATATTGAGCATTACCTTTGTCATAAGTACTGTGCTAGTTCTTGTATGTATTTAATTTTGAAGAAGTGTACTCTTTCCCATGTTTTTACTCAGTAAACTGAGGCTTGGAAAGGTTAAATTTTTCTTCCACAGTGTTATACAAAAACAAGGGGTAGAGCTGGCTTTTTTTATCCTGTCTTATCAAATATCAAAATTGTTTCTTAAATTCAAAGCAGACTTCCCCAATGAGTACTGATCAGTCAAGTTTTTATTGGAATTAAATTTAAAAACTTTTATATAATAACAGTATGATTTCTATAAAACTTTAGTTTTCTGATTTAGCCTTTTGACATCTTTTAAAATCATTTATCTAATTCAATCTTAGACAACCTGTTGTCAGAAAATAACTTTGAATTGCTATGTGTTAATTTTTATAATTGTTTCTTTTATTGGATTATGTTCATGACATCAGTGTATGGAAATCCCAGGCCAGGAAAACATTCTTTGCTAAAAAATTGCTATAGGCAGGGTATAAATTGACTATAAATTGCTATAGGCAGGGTATAAGTGAGTTGCAGAATCAGTTCCTTCTCACCATTCTGCCTGAGACAAAACTATACAATTATAATGAATATTGCCTATGTTAGCTTGGAGTTTTTACTGGGAAGTCGTGGCAAAATGGAAAAATACATACTTATATGTCATTATTTTTGTTAATATTTTATACAAAGCTGCAGTTATACAGAGTGCATGTAGCTTACACAGAGGATAGCTGGTGAAGATAACTGGCTATGTCTGTCTGTGTGCATTTTATAGCAATAAAGCTGCATTATTGTTTATTCTGTATGTTTATCATAATGGGACAGTGTAGTTTATCATGTAGGTGGTAAGTTAGAATTCAAGACATTATTCTGTAAAAAAAAATTTTAGAATAGTTGTAAGTAAGCAGAAAAATCATGCAGAAAATACAGAGTTCCCATATACCCCCACATTATTAATACAGTATTAGCATGGTACTTTTTTTTTTACCATTGATAAAAGAATATTATTTTAATTATACTATTAACTATAGTCCATGGTTGACATGAGGATTCACTGTTGTATGTTCCAATTTTTAAAAAAATTTCTAGTAATTTTAATTCTAAGTGAAATTTCCCCTTTAAACACATTCATATGTATAATTCAGTGCTGTTTATTACATTCATACTGTTATGGCATCACCACCATTCATTACCAAAACTTTTCCATCACCCAAAACAGAAATTCTGTACCAGTTAAACCTTTGTGCTCCATTCCTTACTCGTGTCCTGGCCCCTGATAACCTGTATTCTAGTTTTTTTGACTCTGAATTTGCTTATTCTAATTATTTCATATTACTGAGATTATAAAATATTTGTCCTTTTGTGTCTGCGTTTTTCACTCAACATGCTGTCTTTAGGGTTCATCCATGCTGTCACATATCAGAACTTCATTCCTTTATATGGCTGAATAATATTCCATTTATGTATCTACTGCATTTTGTTTATCCATTCATTGGTTGATGGGCACTTGGGTTGCTTCCGTCTTTTGGGAACTGTGAATAATGTTGCCATGAACATTGGTGTGCAAATATCCTTTTGAGTCCCTATTATCAATTATTGTGGATATTTACCTAGTAGTGGTATTGCCAGATTATATGGTAATTCTATACTTCACTTTTTTAGGAACTGTCAAATTGTTTTTAAAATTCAGAATTTGAATCTCTTTTCCTCTTCATCCCTTTTGTCTGGTCTAGACCCACTCATTTTTCAGGTCTTATCTGAAACACGATAATCCCCTGGGACAGCCCACCCTAATTCTTCCAAGACCTGTCATTGCGATCTTCTTTAGTGCCTTGTAGGGTAGTGTAACAACTAGTTAGCAGAGTAGATACAATTAATGGTTTTAAATGTAATCTGTTTGCAGACTCAGAATATGTTTATATTTATATTCATATTATGTAACAAAGTCTTAGAGCTTTTTTTTAAGAATGTTCCTATCTGGAAATTAAACTCCCTTGTGGATTTTTTTGAATGATAGAGTCCACTGATTCAACATTTTCTGAATTTACTCAAGATAAAGTCAGATTAACAAGTCTGTGTACCTCGAGGATATTAGCTCTTTGCAGAAATTAGTACTTACCAAAACAATTCTCTTTGGCTTCCCAGATACCCCATGATCCCAAACATTATGGGCATTGAGGAGGACCATTTAAATTAATAAACTAACATTGGGATTTATATAACAATCTCCTATGCATCTGATTAGTTTAAGATAGAAACTACTCCTATAGTAACAGTAAGTCAGGGTTTTGAACTTGTAATGAATGTTGAGGTCTAAATTCTGTTAAAGATCCTAATTACCTTATTATTAAGTATGTTACTTGGTGATTTTTATGCTAAGTTGCTCTTGCTCTGTCACAGGTGCTCAGGTAAAAGTAGAAGATGTCCCTTTCACCCCCATTCCCACTCTGTCCTTCCTTCCCCTATCCTGCGAATATGTCTGGTTGAATTTGTGTAAGTTTAATACACGATTATTGCACTATGTACTTGTCCACCCAGGTGTATATTATATATGTATCAACTTTAAATAGATCACAGAAACCCCAAGTATTGTTAAAGAAAATTGTTATTCTAGGGCCTTGATTGTGTGGTATCAGGGTTTTGTTCATTAGTAGCACCTGCAGAATTTACCTCTTAAAAATTAATGTTCAGTTATTTTTTGTGGACAAAGGAAATGGGATTAAATTAGGTTGTAGTATGTCCTGTAGTGGCTTTGTAACCGACATTGTACAAGAACAGAAGGAAGAAAACAACCTGCTGTCTTTGCCTATTTCTCCAGTCAATGTGAAATGTGGATTGTAACCACCTTCCTGCTGATATGATTTAAAAATATTCTTAATATTTAAAAATATCAAGAAGCAGCAGAAACATCCTATTTATTATAGGTATATAAAGAGTTTTTTTGTTTCACGTATTTGTTTTAATAGACTTTAAGCTTCATGTGAGGAAACATTTTATATCTTCTTCAGATTTTTTTTTTACTCCCAGTACTGATCAGTGAATTTGCCATATAGAATTTAAGTATTAATTAAATTAAACAAATATCTGTATTCGATGAACTGTTTTAAATAATCGTATTTCTTCTGAGAACTTTTATATGTGACCCTCATTCAACATTTCAGTATTGGAGAGAAAATGAACATGGTTGAAGGTGGGAGTAGAGGAATGATTTTAATATAGTTAATTTGGGGGGGGGGGGGTGCGACTTTCTATTTTAGATATGATAATTTAATAGGTAATTGTATTAGTCAGCCAAAGGAGTGCTGAGGCAAAGTACCAGGAATCTGTTGGTTTTATAAAGGGTATTTATCGGGGGACTAAAGAGTCCAACTCAAGGTTGCTTCCTTACCAAACTATGTCACGGCATGTCAAAGCAAGATGACAGGCAGTGTCTGTGAGCGTTCAGCTTTCCTTTCCCCTCCTAAGACACCCATAGGTCCAGCTTCTTCTGATCTCAGCTGTAACCTGGAGGGCTTGTTTTCTTCTGGGCCTGCTCAGTTGCTTAGGGCTTTGGTCTCTTCAGCTGCAAACTATCAGGAGAATGGTTCATCTCTCTTCCCTGGGCCTCTGCTTTATCTATGGTACTACCTCTCTTCTTCTGTGTATCTTCTCTGTGTATCAATGTCTGTATTTCCTTGATTGAGTGTCCGTTTATGTAGCCCACAAAGAGGGCAGAGACTCAGACTGAGTCTCTCTAATGACATGATTAAATCAAAGCCTTAGTCTTTTTTTTCTTTTAAGATTTATTTTATTTTTACTTATTTCCTCCACACTCCCCCGGTTGTCTGCTCTTTTGTGTCCATTCACTGTGTGTTCTTCTGTTTCTGCTTGCATTCTTGGCGGCACTGGGAATCTGTATCTCTTTTTTGTTGCATCCTCTTGCTGTGTCAGCTCTCTGTGTGTGCAGTGCCACTCCTGGGTGGCTTTTCATGTGGGGCAGCTCTCTTTGCAGGGTGCACTCCTTGTGTGTGGGGCTCCCCTATGTGGGGGACAGCCCTGCATGGCACAGCACTCCTTGCACACGGCAGCACTGCGCGTGGGCCAGCTCACCACATGGGCCAGGAGGCCCTGGGTTTGAACCCTGGACCCCTATATGGTAGGTGGATGCTCTTATCAGTTGAGCCACATCCGCTTCCTCAAAGCCTTAATCTTAACATAATACAATCAAAGGACATCATGCCCAGAAGAACAGCCGAGTTTACAAACATAATCAAATATCTCTTTTTGGAATTGAAAAGTAATAGCAAACTACCACAGTAATGAATGCTGGACATGCCTTTTGAGGCAGACATAATTTTTCTCATTATAGAATATACGACCTTTTGAAATAAATATACAGTTTTGGGGGATAGGTAAATATATTTTAAAACTATATTTTTTTAAACATCAGTTCTTCAGATGCCGGGAACGTTGCAGATCGTGTTTTGGCTCAGCTCTTAACAGAAATGGATGGAATTGAACAACTAAAGGATGTGACTATCTTGGCAGCTACTAATCGCCCAGATAGGATAGACAAGGTAAGTAAGAAGGCATTGTGGGACACTTTGAAGGTTTGTAATATCGAGGGCTGGTTCATTTGAATGTGTCATTTTTTTTTCCTGTCAAATTGCTTTCTAATCAGATTTTAATTTTTTAAAGCATGCTGAAGGATCTTAAGCTAAAGGGATTGAAGAGAACAAAAAAGAAATAAGTTTTGCCTGTTTTTCCATTCGGTATGATCTAGTATTCATGAAACTATTTTGTAACTCCTTCAATTTCCCCTCCCTTTTTGCTGCATCAGACTAGCAGTACATTTCTCTAAAGGACTGAAGTTCTGAGATTGTGTTTTGTTTCATCTGTTTTACTATTTTTGATAAATTTTCAATATTTTCATACAGATTATTAAAGTAAAGTTTTGGATCTTTAGTAATTTTCAGACTCAAATTATTATCAGCAACTTTCTAGAAGTCCTGGCCTAAGATTTATTTTCTAAGTAATTAGAATAAAAATGATAACAGAATATGACTTTCTAAGAAGCTTCTTAGACTGTGGCATTAAATTAAGTAGTATAGATGCAAATTAATCCTTTTAAACTATTATTACCATTTAGTTCTCAGGTCATAATTTAATAAAGGAGTTCACTAATTTAGAAGTGTTTAACTTATACTTAGTGTGCATTTTTTTTTAGAATTTAAATTGACAGTAAATTTTTGCTGCCATAATAGGAGACAATCTTTCCCTCTTTTTGTTAGCATTATTGCTTCATGTATAAGACCTTATGAGTTCCCCCTACCCCACACACTTTAGTTTTAAAAATGGGATTTTACAAAAAGATTTTACAAAACTTTAAAGATATGAAAGAAACCTTTATGTTGAAAGAACACCTTGCTTTGATTCAGTTTGATATTTGGCTATGTGATAAACCCTCTAATCAAGCACATGTCACAGGTATGAGAGCTTTAGACCTAAATGAATCATTCCTTTTCTGATGCAGTATTTCTAAGAAGCTAGGTGAGTTCTGAACATTTATAGGATCTGGGTCAATGCCAAGTCATCTTTAAGTCTATTGAAAAGATAGGATTGTATCTTAACAAGGATTTTGGAAAGTGCTGAAAGAGACCTTGAAGATTACCCAGTTGCACCTTCTTGTTTCACAAATGGAGGCATTGAGACCAGAAAAATTGTGTTCCTGCTAAGAATACATTCTATTTTTATGACGTTTGTCTCCTGTTTACCTCATGGCTAATGAATTCTAAAATGTCTTAGATAGGTTTCCTTTTCTAAAAGGCCTAATCTAATAGTGGCTGCCTTTGGTTTCCGAATATTGTATATCCTCAATATTAGAAACATTTCTTGAAGTAGCACATAAGAATTTACAGTAAACTTCTCTGAGTTCTGAATCAGTCTAGATGACTTAGCCTGGTTAGAGCTAATATTAGTTTTCTGTTACTGTGTAACAAGTTACCACAAAGATAGTAATGTAGCACTGCACCCATTTATTAGTTTACTGTACTGTAGATCGGAATCTGGCATGTTGTAACGGGGTTCTCTGCTCCGTGTCCCACTAATGGCTAAAAAATTAGGTGTTGCTTGGAGTGTGTTCATTTATCAGGAGCTGATGTTTTCTAGGCTCATGTGGTTTAGGCAGAATTCACTTCCTTGGGGTTGTAGGACTTATGTCTCTATTTCCTCATTGGATCTTAGCTAGCAGATACTCTCAGCTCCCAGAGGCTTCCCACATTTCCTTGCTTCAAGGCCCCTTCCATCTTCAAAAACAGCAGTGGAGAATTTCCATCACATTTTGTCAGTTTTATGGTTCAAATTCCCTTTGCCAGAAAAAAAAGGCTCACCTGGCCAGGTTAGGCCCACTGAGGAAAATCTTTCTACCTACAAGTCAGCAGATTCAGGACCTTTCTTATACTTGCAAAAGCCCCTCACAACAGCACCTAGATTAGTGTTCGATTAATAACTAGGAGAAGGTGTGTGTCCACCAAGGGACAGGAATCTTGTTGCTGTCGTAGATTTCTGCCTAACAAAGGGACAGGAATCTTGTGGCTGCTATAGATTTCTGCCTAACACATAGCTCTTCAGCCTTTTCCTCCTATTCCTACCTGAGTTATCTTCTGGCACTAAGAGGAACTTCTTCCTCTCTGAGAACAACTTAAACTAAATTTTTAAAAGATTCTTAAACATTTTTTTCACATTCTTTATATTTCACTTAATAAGTCTGATATTCAATATAGTGGAATTATTGATTTATAACATTTTGCTTTTCCTTCTAAGACCTTAGTGAATCCCAACTTGTTCTATAGTAAGGTATAATCTATCCTAGTTCTCATTTACACTTGGTACAAAAGACCTTGAGAAATTTGTGAGATAAATCTAGAGATTGTAAAAAATTCTTGGGCCATTCTGTAGTTTGGGTCAAATGAGTTTTTCAAAGATTGTCCTAGAATAAATAAGAATATACCCAGGGGACCTGAATCTCTGGCCTGACCATGTGATAGCCAGGCCCTGAGCCTCAACAGACTTTCAACTCCTACACTCTGGTTTATTGGACTTACCCCACTCATCTAACATGGAGGTGAAGAAGGTCAACCACCACACCAGGGAGCCAAGAATGCCTACAACTGAAAGCAGGAGAAAGCAGGATTGCTTCCAGCATCCATGTGGAATCTAAACCCCCTCTTGATATAGATATGGAGTGGACACAACCATTCTAAGGTCCACAGGATAGAGGAATAGAGTATGGATTAGAGTGAACTTACTGATATTCTATTCATGAACTATTGTGATTAGTAATCGAAGAAAATGTGACATTGGTGTGGAGAAAGTGGCCATGGTGGCTGCTGGGGGTAGGGAGTGGGAGGAAGAGATGTGATGTGGGGGTACTTTCAGGGGTTGGAGTTGTCCTGGGTGGTGCTGCAGGGTCAGTTACCGGACATTGTATGTCCTCCCATGGCCCATTGGGTGGAATGTGGGAGAGTGTGGGCTGTTATGTGGACCATTGACCATGAGGTGCAGCAGTGCTCAGAGATGTATTCACCAAGTGCAATGAATGTCTCATGATGATGGAGGAGGTTGTTATGGGGGTGAGGGGGGTGGGGGGGTATATGGGGACCTCATATTTTTTGAATGTAACATTAAAAAAATAAATGAAGATAAAAAAACAAAAACAAAAAAACCCCTCCCTAAGTAAATATAGATGACTTCCATTCTATTTGGAATTCTTTAGCCTGGGGATATTTTGAGTATCTTGGATCTCTTGGAGAAAATGCTGACTAGATCTTGGGCAAAATTGTTCTTAAAAGGAAAGTGGGAGAAGTAGAGGGTAGAAGTGTTTCTCCTTTTTTACATATTATGGTTTTGCTTTTTTGGCGGTTGTTTGTTTCCTGCCTTCTCGTAAGTAATTATCTTCAACATCATGGCATTTAAGAGTTAAAAGTTTGAGGAATATCTTGCCAAAATTCTACTCATATTTTTGATTCTTTATAAAATACAACCTGTACTGTCTCAGTTTTAAAAACACCTAATTGTCCAAAAGTGTGTTTTAAGTACCAGTATTATTGCAAACTTTTAACACATCCTGACTAATTAAATTTTGCTTCAAGAGACTACAGAGAAATATAAACACATAAAAACATATATAGGGCAGCAGATGTGGCTCAAGTGATTGGGCTCCTGCCTACCACATGGGCACATGGGAAGTCCCGGGTTTGGGTCCCAGTGCCTCCTGGGTATAGGACAGGCAGACACCCATACTCTGCTGCAAGAGAGCTAGATACCCATACCCTGTCGCAATGAGTTAGAAGCCCTCACCCCGCAGCAAGGAGCAGATACCTAAATGCACAGATGCCACAAAGCCAGCAGATGCTGCACCCTACAGGGTGCGAATGTGGCTCAGGGCATTCTGCATTCCCCTCCCATGTGGGAGATCCCAGTTAGGTTCCCTGTGCCTCCTGGAGAAAGGAGATCAAACAAAGAGCAGACAGACAAGAGAACAATCTGGGGGAGGGGGAGGGGGTAAATTAAAGTAAGTAATTAAAATAAACATTAAAAAATAATCTTTAAAAAAGAGCATGTGTTTGTGTATATGTATACATGCATGTGTATTAGTATATATGTGTATATATACATATACCTCCTTACATTCATACTTTGCTTACTTTTTAAAAATTAGAATTCCAGCTTCTTTCTAACTCCCTAATTTTGGATGAAGATACTTAAATTAAGATACTGAAAGTATTTGGTAATTAAAGACAAGGACTTATTTTTATTAGGCCAGGGTATATGAGGTGTTTAATTTACTATTCAAATTTTTCAAAATTTGTAATGTTTAATTTGCAGTAGGTGAAATAGTGAAATCATTATGGACACTGAAATGTAAAATTAATAATTTTTTACGAGTATTTTTAAATAATATAATAATGGTTCTGAGGTCAGCACATGGTATGCTATGCTTCCAACTACAGCTATGAATTTAGTATATTTCTGGAAGAGAAATTGTGCTTGATCAGTTAAATAAGATTCAACATTTTATTTCTTACATGTTGTGAATTGAAAGGGGATTTTATGATATTTTTGTAACATGGAGAAGGTTAACTTGCAATGTTTATAAATGTCAGCAAATAAGCAGCTAAATATGCCTAACCTCCAATTTTCCTATGAATTGTGCTCTAAAATAACTCTAAAAGGAAGGCTACACATGTATTTTTGGATGACCTCTCTCTCTATCCGTCTAAGTCCTGTTATTCTAATACTGCTGTTTTTAGCAATTCAAAACTAAAAAGCCTCTTGACCCAAAAGATAAAAGTTGAAGTGAATCATCATGTAGTACTTTCCCAGAAGTATTTAAGGGAAAGGTGCTTGTTAATCTTTAAGCAGGAGTTTTCAACTGTGATGAATCTTTGAGAATAAGAAGCTGAGTTGCAGTGTGATCTTACCTGGGAAACTTCCTCCAAGGGCAGCTTCCAATTTCACTGTTACCACATCTTCAGAAGTGGTTTTGTTGTTGCTGCTGGGTTTTTGTTTAAAGTTTCATGTGTTTTCATACTTCTGTGGCAGTATCTGTAAGGGTTTTAACTTTGGAGGTAGGGGATTGGAAGAGATGAGAGAAGAGAGGTCGGGTCAGGGATTGAATGCATTTATGGGTCATATTCACTTAGGTCTTTATAAACTAAAGACTGAATATCCCAGGGATGAGCAAACTATGGCTTGTGGGCCAAATCTGGTCTACCTCCTACTTTTGTACTTCTCATGATTTGAGAATGGTTTTAACATATATAAATGGTTGAAAAAATTAAAAGAAGAATAATATTTTCTTATGTGAAAATTATGAAAACTTTAATTTCAGTTCCTGTAAATTTAGCACAACTACACTTATTTGTTTATGTATTGTCTGTGACTGCTTTTATGCTACAATAGCAGAGCCAAGTAGTTGCACTAGATACTTTATGGCCCTCAAAACCTAAATTATTTACCATCTGGCCCCTTACAAAATAAATTTCTGATCCCTCGTCTATCCTATTAAGCTTTTAAAAGTTTACTAAAGTCTGTAATGTGTGTTCCTACATGCGCCACAAACTAAATGTACTAGAAGGCTGTCTAAACTTCTCTTTGTTCTTTCGGGTATACTTCATCTCTTCTTAAAAGTCTTTTAATATTTAATCTCTCAAAATACTACTTCTTTCTAACTGAATGACTCACTGAAATCCATAAATCTACAAATGCAGTCCACTATTATATGAACATTATAAATATTTATTCATAGCACCTGAATCTTAAGGCTGCATTGGTTTTTGACTTTTTATAATTGAGTTGAATGACTTTTTTAGTATTTGTCATCATTGGGGTTCTCAGTATTAGATATTTAAATTTTGAGAGGTTACGATTCTGTGTTTAAATATGTTTGCTTGGTATGTATTTGATGATATCAGCATGCAAATAGAAGTATGATTAATCCTTTATTAGAAAAAGAGTAATGATGTAATAAAGTACATACTGCCCTCATTACCAAAGTTCTAATAGAAATGAGTTTTCTCGAGATTGGAAAGAAATTGAAGGCTCTTTAATTTAGTTATCCTTCTGATGTACTGATCCCTTTTATAAAATCCTTGCCCATTATTTGTGCATTCTTTGCTTCCTCACCTATGCTGATAAAGTACCTGTTGGTAACTCATAAAGTAGACCATTCCATCTTTGACAGACTGTTAGAAATTTCTTCATTCTGAACCAGCAGCTATTTATCTCCCTAAATTCTACATGTTGGTCCAATTTTATTCCATAGTGCTATAAAGAATAGTTCTTATCTCCCTTCCATAAATCCTTCTGTGTTTTGGAACTCTGTGTCTTATATATATATATATATATATTCATTTTTATAAATTGATTTATATTTACATTTTATATAAATGGTATCATACACTATGTTACACAGTATATTTCATTCATAGTAACACAGTCATATAGTATTTGTTCTTCTGTGTCTGACTACTTCACTCAACATAATGTCCTCTGGTTCATCCATGTTATATGCTTTATGACCTCATTTCTTTTTCTGCTGCATAATAATCCATTGTGTGAATATACCACAGTTTGTTTTTGCATCCTTCCATTGATGGACACCTGGGTTTTTCCACCTTTTGGCAATCATGAATAATGCTGCTGTGAAAATTGCTGTGCACGTGTCTGTTTGTGCCACTACTCTCAGTTCTTCTGGGTATATACCCAGTAGTGATATTACAAGGTCACATAGCAAATCTATATTCAACTTCTTTAGGAACTGCCAAAACAGTCCTCCACAGTGGCTGTATGGTTCTGCATTCCCACCAACAGTGAATAAATGTCCCTATCTGTCCAGATCCTGTCCATCACTTATAGTTCTCTGCCTTTTTATTTTTATTTTTTTAAAGATTTATTTAATTTTATTTTATTTCTCTCCCCTTCCCCCCCGCCTCCAGTTGTCTGCTTTCTTTGTCCATTCGCTTTGTGTTTTTCTCTATTCGCTTATATTCTTGTCAGCAGCACTGGGAATCTGTGTCTCTTTTTTGTTGCATCATCTTGCTGTGTCAGCTCTCCATGTGGGTGGCACCACTCCTGGGCAGGCTGCACTTTTTTCATGCTGGGTGGCTCTCCTTATGGGGTGCATTCCTTGCATGTGGGGTTCCTCTATACAGGGGACACCCCTGCGTGGCACGGCACTCCTTGCGCGCATCAGCATTGCACATGGGCCAGCTCATCACATTTGTCAGGAGGCCCTGGATTTGAACTCTGGACCTCCCATGTGGTAGGCGGACACTCTATCCATTGAGCCAAATCCAAATCTGCTTCCCTCTGTCTTTTTATTAGTGGCCTTCTGATAGATGTGAAATGATATCTCATTGTAGTTTTGATTTGCATTTCCCTAATCATGAGTGATGTTAACCATTCTTTCATGGTTTTTTGGTGTTTTTTTTTTTGCCATTTGTATTTCTTCTTTGGACAAAAGTCTTCAAGTCTTTTGCCTTACACTCAAAGCATGTGCAACAAAAGAAAACATAAGTAAATGGGACCTCCTTAAAATTAAATACTTTTGCACTTCACAGGATTTTATATTTTATCTTTATGCTCCAGCTTACCTTTTCTAGGTTGACATCATAGATTATTCCAAATGATGTTCTTATCCATCTTCAGTATTGTTATCCCTTCAGTTCTGAACTGTCACCATTATTTCTTTCTCTTTAATGAGATAATGAACATATAGGTTGTGGTCTGTCCCTTCAAGAGCTTAGTGAGAATCTCACTATCCTTAATCTGAATACTATGCTTCTGCTAGTATTCCAGGATTATGTTAGCTAATTTGTCAACTGAATCACACTGTGGACTGCTATTGAACTTAAAATCATGAAAAATAAGACAAAAACAAAACTAAAAAGCCCACGTCTTTCCTCAGAGTCTACTGCTGTGACATAGCTTCCATACCTTGAGACTTTATGGAAGTTGAGCAACAATATAATCAGATCTTCCTCCAAGTTCACTTCCCCTAAGCTTTTCCCACTTTTCACATGATTTCCAGAGATTTTTTTTTCCTTAACTGCAAGTGGTTTTGTAACATTTTCCGTGGCAGAAAACTGTAAGGGCTTCAGGTTTTAAATGTCGAGGAGTGAATTCTTATTAAAATTCATCTTGTTAGATTTGATCAATCTTTACAACTTGTGAGGGTATGGTATTCTGATTCTGCCTTTTCATGTATCTATCATATGCATTTATAGCAGAGATACTATATATTTTAAAGACCAAAAATGATTTTTTTAGCTATGAATTTATGTGCTTTTCTGACTTTTTGAAAAGTTTTTTAAAGTATCTAGTTCAGGGCCTCCAACTTTGGTGGGCTTCATGGAACATTTAACTGGCACAGAGATAATCAGGGAATTTTTAAAAAAAGAATTACCAAAGAGAACCTGCCCCTAAAAAGAAACTAGCATGACTAAGATCTTGTGGCAGAAGAACAATTGGAATTAAAATTCTAATTACCTTAAGAAAACATATGGGAGTAGGAAGTACTTTGTTTTCTCTGATGGAAATAGACAAGAATGAACAGACTTAAACTGCATTTAATGAAAATTAGATAAAATTCTTAACTGTTAAATGTTTTATACTGTTAAAGTAAATTAATGTTTTATACTGTTTTATAATGTTTTATACTGTTAAGTAAATTAATCAAGTTCAAAACTCCAATAGGTATTTAAAATCTCATGTTTTGTTCTTTTAGATTTAAAACAATGCTGTAATATATAGATAGTTTCATAATCAAAACTACAGCTTAGGTGAAGATTTGACATTAGAGTGATTGTAATGTGAAAGGAGTTATTGTATAATTTTCTTTTTTGAACATTTTGTTTATAGTATTTAAGTCACAAACACATCTTAACCTTAGTATTTTTAGATGGCATGCACAGCGTGACCGGCTTTTGAATATTATAGGTAGCATGCTTGGGAAATGAATCTAAAGGGGAAATCGAAATGACACATCTAGCAGCTGATAAAGATGATAGGGACCAGAATGTTACATGCAGAATATGAAAGAATGACCTGACAACAGAAGACTTGAGGCAGGCTGGCAGTTTCTACTTCTAGTCTTTTGCTAACAAAGCTGGATATTTTTTGAAATTAGTTACTCTCTTTGGTACTGTTTCTGTACCCGAAAAAAAGTACTATATAATCCCCAGTGTTTTACTCAGCCCTGTAGTTCTCTTATTTTGTGACATAAAGACTGGTAGTAGAGATTCTGAATGTGACATGCAAGGATGTAATATGTTTCTGAATTTTTTCATTTTTTTAAGTTTTTTTCTCTTGCCACCTTCCCAAATTTTCTTGTCATTGAACAGTTCCTTCTTCCAAACAGTAAAAAGCAAGAATATTTTATCCAGGTGTGCAAAGTGACTTCTCTTCCTACCACGTGATTGTCAGAAAAGAGGAAAAAGCCATAAATCAGCCTTAAGGCTGCTGTTGTGTAATAAAAACCGTACTTGACAGTTGAAGAACACCTTAACTTTTTCACTTAGAATTTATTACTCTTTGAAAAAGGAAAACTTGTTCAGCTGCATATTTTTTCCTTTCACAGATGTCTGATTAGTCTATAATATTTTTGTTCTTTTGAAATGCTATTATTTTTTTTAAAAAGCTCTGTGAATGTAAAATAATTTTGAGTTAGAAGAGAAATGTTTATATGATTATTTAAAGTTGAGCGATTTTTTAAATTTGAAAGAGTTTCTTTTATTGTGTTGTTATAGCTCCTAGAATCTCATATTTGGAGCTAACATTTATTTTAGCTAAGAATTAAATCTGAAGCCAAGTATCAAATGTTTCAAGGCCATTAGTAGAAAAGCTAGTACTCTTCCTAATTCAGTGATCATTTTTAAACTACATAGAGTATCATCAATATTTTAGTGCCATTTTGTGCTTAGTATTTTATGTGTTTGTGTGCATATATATGTTTGGAAAGAATATGAAGAAGTACAGTGGGGAGAGGGATTTAATGAAAGAAAACCTAGTTGCTTTGTTTTAGATAGTGTGGAATCTAATTTTAAATACACATAAATTTTAATGCATTGTAATCATAAAACAAGAACAGTCCAGACTCTTGCTGCGGCACTTTACTGGCATATGCATCAGATTTGATTTGGAATAATGGATCTTAGATCTCATACTCTCTTTCCTTTATCATCTGTGTTCTCTATTTGACAATAAATGTGGTATTGTAGTAACTCTTTTTTGACACAAGATGGTGATGCTCACCTGAGAGGTTTTCTCAGTATAGGTTCTGCTTTTAGAGGTGATCCTCCTCCACCCAAAGAATGAGTAGTTGAAGCAAATGAGAGAAACTGGCTTTGCTTTAAAAAAGGATAGTTAAAATGCGTGTGTCTTACTGTATAATTTATTTTAAAACCTGTGATTTAAATTTAAATGTGGGTTTATATTATTTGGGGGGATGGTAGGAACAAGGGGAGAAGGGAAGGTTAATGTGGAGAGGTAATTAGCAATAATTACATAAATATTATGCACTGAGCACTATGCTAGGTGATTTATTAATTCTAGTGAAATATAAGCATTTTACATGTACTTTACGTAATACAGATGTATTCCTAATTCAGTAAATTGTACTAGGTCAGTGTTGGGGTATGTGCACTTGGTAAAAAACGTGAGGTACCAGTGGCCAATGTGGTAGCTTTATTAACCAATTAAGTGAAGTTATTAATCATTTTCAATTTTTTTAAATAGAAAATTTCTTTAAAAGTTAAATACTTACCATACTACCCAGCAATCTTGCATATTTACTCAGGTGAAAAGAAAACATATATCCACACAAAGACCTGTATGTAAATGTTTATAGCATCTTTATTGATGATCCCTTAGACAACCAAAACATCAGTCAGCTGGTGAATGGATAAACACATTGTAATATATCCATACAATGAAATATTACTCCTTCATTATAAGGAAGGAACTGCTGATATAAGCAAAAAGATGAATGCATTTTGAAAGCATAATCTAAGCAAAAGAAGCTAGACACAAAGACTGCAGAGTGTACTGACTGATTCCATTTATGATATACTGAAAAAGGCAACGTTATAGGGATAGAAATCAGTCAGTAGTTGCCAAGAGCTGCGAGTTGGGAGGAAATAAAGAGCAGCATAATGAAACGATTTGGGGCAACAGAAATATTCTCTATTTTGTTGTTGTGGTGACTACGGGACTGTATATGTGTCTGTCAATACCCTGCCAACTGCAAAACGTAAAAGGAATGAATTTTACAGTATATAAAGCATACCTCAATAAACCTGACTTATCTTCTACCAAGCATTAGCAATTTTTCTTTCTCCAGTATTTTAAAGATCCTTCCAAAAGTGTCCCAGACTGCAAAAATTTTATTTTGGTTTTCCTTATGAGCTTAATTTTTAAAAAATATTTTTTGTTTTTGCCAAAATGAATTTGTCATTTAATTTTGAAGTTAATATCTTTAAAATCTTTAGATTCTTATTTTTTAGATTTGGAGGATAATTTTAATGGCCTATACATAGATGGCTGTTGATGGCCAAACCTGATTTGTAACTAATCTGCTATAATTGAGTTACCGAAGGTAAGTGTCAGGCTGTTTGATATTTATTTTTCCTGTTTGACATATTTTTAAGTGTTGGTAGTTATTGACATTTTTCTCTAATTTGTTTTGGACTTTTAAGTATAAATACTTATCTTTCTATATGTGCATTTTTTTTGTGTTTGTTTTAATTGGCTGTGAGTTTGACTTATTATACACATGAACTTGCACTTTAAAGAATCAAAAGCTTTGCTTGTGGTCTTTGCTTTGGAGAATGGTTTAGATGGATGGAAAGGGTTGTTTGCTTTACTATTTATCATTTCCCCAGACAAATCCATGGAGATAGGCTTCTGTTAGAACGGGAGGAAAACAACAAAAACAAATACAGCGCTTTGGCCTGGAACTGAATTGTATTATTTGTGCTGTCAGCTAGAGCCTTTGCTCACTTAGCCAGACAATCTCCACAGGGATAAAAACTTCCCCCTGCTTTAGAGATAGCCTGTAGTTTGTTACAGCCTCATACTCTGTTAAAAAAAAATTTTTTTTTTGATTATGAACAGTCTTTAATAGCTTGAAAAATGCTTACCAGATCAGTTTGGGAATATAGCAAATGTGCTAATGAATGGAATGGAAGTGTCAATTATTGAAGAACTTCAGTACTAATTGCTTGGATTTTATTTTTGGTTTCCTTATAGATCCCCTGCATCCTGTATCCTTTGAGCTCAATTTCGATGAATTATGCTTTGTCATCTTTATTAAATCTGTTTAGAGACTCCATGCTCTACCCCATGTACTACTTCATAAACCACAAAGGGCACTAAGGGTATGCCCTGGATCCCAGGCCAGGTTCCAAAGGCTTAAATCTCTGTAAAACTTTCTGTCCGCCACCAGTTTCCCTATCACAGTGTCACTTGTTTGTGTTTACATATGTACATCCCTCTACCACATTTTACTGTGATTGAGCAGACAATGCAGAGAATGGATGTTCAACAGCTCCATTTGTGAAATGAACAAGGGGATACCGACTCCTTACACTGAAGTCAAGTAATCAACTAATCATTAGACAGTTCTTTTAATTCATCTGAGAAAAGTTTAATATAAATACAAATTAACAAATAAAGTTAGTAAACACCAATCTGATAGGTTTAAAATAATATTACTTTCCAGATATCTTAACTGAGGCTTAGACATTAAATAAATTACTCCTGCTCATAGCTAAGAGGGGCTTCAAGACCTTGACTGTTCTACCAAGCTAGTTAATTTTAGATATTTTGATGATTCTTTTTACTAAATGATTTGATTTACCAATATAAAAACAACTCAATTCAACCCAATCTCCTACAAAGTAGAAGTTTCTTTTCATATTTATGAAGGGGGAAAAAATATAAAATTCCTCATGGCCTTCTACTATGAAACAAGGTTGTTTTCTGTTTTTTGTAGGAAATCACCAAACTGTTTCCATGAATAGTTTTCAAAGAATATTTGTATATACTATGTCCATAAATCCCTCACTTATTTCTGCATATCACCGCATACTTCTATTACATAAATTCAAAACTTACCTGTTTTGCCAAGGTAATATTTAGATTATTTAGATAATCAGGTGAATATTTACCCAGGATGTGTTGTTGGGAAAGAGCTAGGTTTGCTCTGAGACACATATACTTATTTTAACTGTGTTTCTCTGGACTTAATGCTGCTACTTTTTAAAATAAACAGTTGCACATGGTACCATCATTTTGTATTTATATTGATCTCCTTTAATGAATAAAGTATAAAGCTGCTGTTTTGTCTTTGCCATCTTTTTTTGTTTGAGCATTTATGAGAAACAACCTAATGGTATGGGTAGTGTTTTGAAATCCACTTCTACTCTTCATTCAGATATATCCTAATTACATTATAGATTAAAATCTGCTTTGCTTTTCCTAGTTAAAAATTGTTAATTCCTCTTGCTTTATTATGTATGTTTTACTTTCTGAAAATTGTAAAAAAAAAAAAAGCCCTTTTCATTTTTTTATTGGCAGGGAAAGCAATCAGAAGTACTTCCTTTTTATTGTCTCAAAAGACAATTGCCTCAGGAAAATCTATTTTACATTAATATGAAAATGAAAAATTGACATTTTCAGTTGTGAAAGTTCAAAATATCTAAAATACAGGTATAACTAGCTTTAAAATATATTCATATAGATAAAGACTAGAAGATAATATTCTAAGAAGAGAATTGGCTATTTTTTACATTTTTTTTGTGTGTGGAATATTTAATAACACTATATAGTCTTTTTCAATTATTAAAGGAAAAAGATGTTATCATGTCCCTTCCCATCCTTCCCATTTAAGTTTAGAGAGAAGTTATGTAAGTCTATTGAGTAGACAGTGAATCAGTATGTTATTTTTATTCATTGTACAAATACTTATTGGGTTCTTAATGATTTTTAATTTTTTCTAGGAACTAGTTCTGTTAGCATCTCCTGTCAGTTTTGTTGTAATTTTTTGGAATATTCTGTCATAAAGAAGAATAAAGCATTTCCTCCAAACCAATGGTGTACTCCCCAGGAAGCATGATATATCCATTTTGGACCTCTGCTTACCCTGGTGTTTAATTTCTTTTATTTTGTTAAAGTGAGTTTTAAGGGAAAACTTCGTTACTACAATGTTAATTTTTAAAAATTGTTATTACATTGACTCAATGTAGTGAACTTGACCCTAAAGCATTGAAAAATGATTTACTTTAGAAACAAATAAGCTAAATTGAAATCTAATTTCAAGTATTGTACTTCTTTGAACAGAAATTCTTTTAAAAAGAAAGTGTATCATAAAATTCAAAAGTTATATTTTCCATCGTTTTATTTTGGTGATTCCAAAACAAGACTGTTTTATCTTAAAAGTAACATTACTTTTTCATGAGTTCTGACTTTTACTTGTTTTACCTATGGCATATGAATATTGTCTGTTCTTGAGTTGTGTGCTTGATTCCAGATGTCCTCGCATAAACAGAGTTTGGAAAGACTATACTTATATATGAAGCAGTATCAGTAGTGAGATAGCTTAATGTTTTTAATTTTAAGGAAATAGTACATATTTCTTAAATGGTGTAGAAAATTGAGAAGTCATCTTTTAGGACATCTGGGCAGAAAAACTAATATATTTTCTGTGTTTTTTCTAAATATCTATCATTCTTTTTGTGAAAAAAGGATGGAAACTGATTTACAGAGATATTTGAGGTCGTTTGCCATGAACGTCTACATGTGTCTCTGCATCTTTACCTAAACATATGTGTGCCATGTTATGTGCTTTTCATTTCTTCTATTCTCAAAGGACATTTCTCCCAAAAATATAATTCTCCACTTAGCTGTTATCTTTTCTCAGTCTTCCAAATTTTCAACTCTCTAGTTCCTTCTGAATATATAACTTTTTAAAATTGAACTTGTGAAGGCCACCAATGACTTTCTAATACAATTAATGTCTTTATAGGGTTTCTTGTTTGACTTGAATTCCACAAATGATCCTATAACTGCCTGCATTTTGAAACTACTCCCTTAGCTCTAATGCCACTACAGTTTTGCCTTCTGCTCTTTGTTCATTCCTCTTTTATTTCAATTGAATTATAAGACCTCAAAAGACATAAAAGGGGGGGGGCGGGATCTCAATCCAGTCAAGCACCCAGATTTATTTTTATTTCAAAATGTATCTCAGTTTCTTTTTTCTTCTGATTTCCTATTGCTTCCATTCTGATTCCGTTCTTTACCTGGATTATGGTGGCTGTCTCTTAAGTTCTTCCAGACCCTTCCTCCTCCATTTCTTCGTTCTGTTTCAGAGTATTCATTCTAAAGAACTTTTGGAGGTTATTACACTGCTAAGGAACCCAGTGAGGCACCCTATTATTTGTCTCATAGCCCAGCTCTTCATTCTGGCTTTTTTAGTTTGCAAAACTTTGGACCCAGTCTCTCACCATTATTTACTATTTTCTTTGAGCATTTATCCATTTATCCTGGCAACTAAGGCTTCTGGTATCATATGCTCTGTAAATGCTATTTTTGTTATTTCTTCCAGGCCTTCCTTCCTTCCTTCCTTCCTTCCTTCCTTCCTTCCTTCCTCCCTCCCTCCCTCCCTTTTCCATTTATTTAAGACCAATGTTATTACTTTCTTCAGATTTCTCAGTCTCAATAACTTCTTCATTTAAGTTTTTGTATTATTGTTAATTTGGCTCTATCCATTTCTGTTCTCTAACTTACTTCTCTTCAGGATCACTTAGTTTAGTTCTTGATTTTCTCTCATAATTTATTCTTTCCCAGATTTACCTATTCATCTAATAACTACCATAAGTATCTTGAAGACAGAGAGGTCAAACCCTGTTTTTGGTATTTGATATTCCATAGATATTTACCCATTGAATGAAAATAAGATACAGAGGTTAAATATTTAAATCTCTTTAATTTTTACAGTGAGTCAATAATAAAACCAATTTAAGGTGAAACAATTATTTTTAAATGATAGCGTCATAATTTTATCAAGTCCATTTTTATTATTGCAAAAATTTCACATCAGCAGAGGGCACTCAAACCAAAGTTCATTGTGCTATCTTTTGGAAAATTAAAATTTTGATCTCAGTAAGAGTCATTCAACTTGCGAAGCCAACTGTACTTTATAATCTAATTGTAAATGAATTTTGAAATTCTTCAGTTGAAGAACTATAGAATTGTATTAATTTTTTTAGCCATGTAAGGTTTTAAAGAAAAAGAAGTTGAGATTACTTTTTAGATAATGAAATGCTTTATTATTTGGTGTTTTTGATGGGTAGCCATTTTATATATATAACTTGGTTCTTCAGATGAGTATTTTTATTAAGTATTTCTTTTATTAATTAGACTATTTTAATTCAGTAAAATGTTAATTTTTATAGAATATCTTTATTTTTCCCTGCAAACTTACCAAGATAAGTGAGTTTTTATTTGAGGCTATGTTACTAAAATCAAGTTTGGCAAATTCTTAAAGTTTTATTGAGTTTCTTTTCCTAAACCTTTCCTCTTACAGGCTGTAAACAACTAGTTTATTCATTTTCACCTCCCTCTCTTGGAGGGTAACCTGGTACTTACTAAGGGAGAAACATAGTTTAAATAGTGTTTAATATATGTTGATGGTATAACTGTAGTTCCTGTTTTGTGTTCATAATTAAGAAGATTCTGAAAAACTGCCTTTGTATAAATACCTCACTGAGATTCCAGACAAGTATAATCTTGTCTGCTGGTAGGCAGGAAAGAGTGATGTCCTGGAATGCTGTTAGAGAAGGAAATCTCTTTGTGTTCCACAAATGATACCCCTAAAGCTTTGAAGAATGTAATTTTAAAATGACAGCTCTGTATTTGCTTTTCCTTCCGTTTATTAACTTTGCAATCATTTAGTTCAGAAAGTCTGGAAAAGAAGTATTTTCCTAGTAGTTTGCTGGAAGTTGTGCGTAGAAACATCACAGGTTAAACATAAAAAAACAGATTTAGTAAATATTTTTTTTGTTTTCTTAGCTTAATGTTTTTTTGATTCTTGAATCAGACTTATGATAATTCACTACAGGCTTAAAATATGTGGTTTCTCCAACTCCCTTCCAACATTTCTACTAAATAAATTTTGGGAGATTGTTTTTAGAACAAAGCTTGTATTTTTTAAAAAGTTAGACTTGGAATTACGTTATTTCATTAGTTAATGTGAGTCATCAAAATATATAAAAATCAGAGATGTGTAACTTAAAATGGAATATTCTGAGGAATGGATTTTCTTATGCTTAATTCTGATAGCTAAGAAATCAATGAAAATAGTAGTGAAATTTCTGTTCAGCGACTGTAAAATGGTTATGATTAAACCCTTAAATACCAAATAGACATCATAGATTAGACCTAAGTCCTTGGTTCATTCTTAATTTTCTGCCTCATCACAATTGTCATAATTAACATGTCTATCTATAGTGATTCTCTGCTTCAGTCCTCAGTTGTTCCCAGATTCAGCTCAATGGAGAATCACCTGCAAGAATTTACAAACACAAGGTTAAAAATGTTTGTTGATCACTTTCAAACTTTAGAAAAGTGTCATATGCCTTTTATTATCAGGTAATTCCACTAATGCATATATTGTTCATTGTACCCTTTGTTAACATATTTGCTTAAAACATGTTAAACATTATTCTTGACATATATCTGTACTCATAAATTTACTCTGATGAAATACTGAGACTACTGAATCATTGAGTCTTTTAAAGGGAGTAGTGAAAAACAATAGCATTATTAATACTAATGGATATGGTGCCTCTGTGGTGATTCTATGATGTTGGAAACTCAGCTTCCTTCTATATTATTGCTATATAATCCCTTATGCCACATAGTAAAAAAATAAGTCTTCCTATCCCATCCATTGGGTCATCTTTCAGGTTAACAGGGATGAGGAAACGAGGTAGAGAGGTTATTCCTCCCTATTAACTATAACCTATAAATTGCATTCATCACTTATATCTGTTTGGCCAGATCATAGCTACATGACTCTGCTTAGCTACTATTGAGACTGCGAAATAAAGATATATTCTCTATTTGAGTGACTGTGTTCACAACTTGAATTCAGGGGCTTTATTACTAAAGGAAAAAGAAAAGAACTAAGCAGTCTTTGCCATTATCTGTTTGCAGAGTTCATTGTCATGGTCTACTCTTCCTGTCTACTCCTTCCTCTTTGAAACACTCTCTTACTTTGGCTTACATGACATAATAATCCTCTAATTTTTCCTTTATTTCTCCATGCCCCTGGTCCCTTAACTCCTATACATACTTATTCTCTGTAGAGCCATAAAATGTTACAATTTTTTAAGAGGGGACCTAGCAGCCAACCTTCTTTCTTCTCTCTCCTTGGGCAATTTCATCCACACCACTGGCTCCAATTATCAAGTAATTCCACTTGCTTCAGCTCAGACATTTGCTTTGAGCTCCTCAACTGTCTTCTTAGATGTCTCAAAAGCATTTCAAGTCCAACATATCCTAAATCTTCGTTTTGCTCTAAGTGTTATATATATATTAAATCATTTAATCTTCTTAACAACTTTATGAAGTAAATAATTTCATCATATCTGATTCTGCAAGTGAGAAACTGAGACATAGGTTAAGAAACTTAAGAGGGTCACAAAATTAGTAACTGGTGAGGCTGGAATTTGAACCCTGGCAGTCTTGTGCCAGGGTCTGTGTTCTTTACCAACCAAAGACTTCTTAGAATGTTTTTGTGAATCCAAAATTCCCCTCTTAAAAGTTTAATACTTCCATTGTAGCAGTTTGATATTATTGATCAACTCAAAAAAGAAATATTGGATTATGTTTGTAAACTGATCTTTTCCTCTGGGCATATTAGATTATATTGAAGTCATAGGTTTACTTAAGTGTTTATGTAAACCTCTTGTGCCAGTAGGACGTTGAGTCCCCACCCTTTGGTGGGGATAAAAGGCATGGCAAAGGACAGAGTTAAGGGTTTTGATATTGGAATTTGATGCTGAAGCCTTAAGCTGGAGCCCTGGGAAGTAGCTTACAGAGGAAAAAGAAGCAAGACCCCGGAAGGGGGGAACCCAAGAAGCCTGAACCCTCGCAGATGTCTGCAGCCATCTTGCTCCAACGTGTGAAAATAGACTTTGGTGAGGGAAGTAACTTACACTTTATGGCCTGGTATCTGTAAGCTCCTACCCTAGTAAATACCCTTTACAATGACAACCAATTTCTGGTATTTTGCATCAGCACCCCTTTGACTGACTAATACATCCATCATACTTTTTCTTAGTAACGGGTATTAGGGTTGAAGTGTTACCTTTATTTTTCTTTATTATTCAGTTAGCCCTTCCCTGTCTTCTCATATGGACTACAGTTTTTGTTCACCATTCTCTTTCCTTTGTATAGCTCAGTACGTTGTCCAGCACATGGTAGGCCTGAATAAATTAATAGCTTTATTTTTAAGAAATGCAACAACTATAGCTTGTGAACATAGAATACATCCTACCTTGTTTCTACCATCATAACCAAATGTGGATAAGGATCAGTCTTAGCTCTTTATTGCATGAGTAGGATTCAGGTAGAGGGAAAGTACAAATACTTTTTGTTGGACGAATTTTGTGTTTGACCTATTTACCTTTTTGCTGACTGCCGCTCAACCACAATTTTTGTGACTTTTTTTCTTCCAGTATGATATAAAAGTGATCATGTATAATTTTAGAAATTCTGTGGGATTAGCAATTGAAGAATTTGAGAATTTTACAACATGGTCCGTAGTCTGAGATGTTTGACAAACACTAGGAAGGAAGTATGTGGCGTTTCCCAACATTATTAACAAATATCAAGACACAGAGAATATTTTGCTTGCATCTAGGGATTATAAAAACTGCTTGACTTTTAACATATAAAAGTCTATTAAAGGGGAGTGGAGATGGCTCAAGCAATTAGGTGCCTCCCTCCCACATTGAAGGTCCTGAGTTCAGTTCCCAGTACCTCCCAAAGAAACAAGGAAGATGAACAGACACAGAAGGTGCAAGACAATGAGGGGGTGGGGAGAAATAAATAAAAATATTTTTTTAAAAAGTCTATTGAAATGTAAACTTTATTTAACATTTTAAAAGTCATGATCATTTTTAAATTGCTTTTCACATAAAGTAATTTTACATGAAGTAAAATTTAGAACTATTTTAATAGCTAATATTTTTAACACTCCTGTGAAACCAAGGGAAAATACTCAGCTTCAAAATTTTTTCATTTTGTTTTTCATTTTTAATGGAAAATAAGTTATTTAAAATAGGTGTCAGTGTTTTTGGTGTATAGTTCTAAGAGTTGACAAATGCATAGAACTGTGGAATCATCACCTCAATTACAAAATGGTTTATTGGCTCCAAAGAATTACTTCACACTTCCTCTTTGTAGTCAAATTCTTCTACTATCCCTAACTCTTGGACCATCAATGAGCTGTCCTCTCTCCCTAATTTCCTGAATGTCATATATATAGATTCAAATAGTATATAACTCTTCTTTCATATAACTTAATTTTGAGATTTGTATGTGTTGTTGTGTATGTTAATATAGTTTGTTCCTTCCTTGTTTTTTGCTGAGTAGTGTTCCATTGTACTGATGCACTATAGATTTGTTTATCCATGTACCCATTGAAGGATGTTTGTTTTTTCCCCCAAATTTTGCTATACTAATATAACATACACAAATTGATGTCCGGAGTGTTGGAGCCTTTTGGCATTTTTGCCAGCAATGA
Organism: Dasypus novemcinctus; assembly: GCF_030445035.2. Classification (NCBI taxonomy): domain Eukaryota; kingdom Metazoa; phylum Chordata; class Mammalia; order Cingulata; family Dasypodidae; genus Dasypus; species Dasypus novemcinctus. The sequence continues at coordinate 74,666,474 of NC_080673.1, read as the reverse complement.
GATTTCCAAGTGCTTTGCATCCTTGTGAGTGCTTATTATTGTTAGTTTGGTTTTTTAAAAATCCCAATAGGTATGTTATCTCGTGGTTTTTTGTCTGTTTTTTTTTTAAGATTTATCTTATTTATTCCTCCCCCCTTCCCCCCCTCCCCCATTGTCTGCTGTGTCCATTCGCTGTGTGTTCTTCTGTGTCTGCTTGCATTATCTGGTGACAATGGTAAACTGTGTCTCTTTTTTGTTGTATCATCTTGCTGATCTTGCTGTGTCAGCTCTCCATGTGTGTGGCACCACTCCTGGGTGGGCTGCACTTTTTTCACGCAGGGCGGCTCTTCTTGTGGGGCGCCCTCCTTACACGTGGGGGAACCCTATGCGGGGACATCCTTGTGTGGCACGGCACTCCTTGCGCGTGGCAGCAGCATGCACATGGGCCAGCTCACCACATGGGTCAGGAGGCCCTGTGGATCGAACCCTGAACCTCCTATATGGTAGGCAGATGCTCTATCAGTTGAGCCACATCTTTGTGGTTTTAATTTGCACTTCTCTAAAGATTAATGGTATTGAGCAGCCTTTCGTGTGCTCATTTGACATTCAAACAACTTATTTGGCAAAGTGTTCTTTTTTTTTTTTTTTTTTTTTGCGGTACTGGGACCAGAGATTGAACCCTGGACCTCCTATGTGGGAAGCTGGCACTCAAATCACTGAGCCACATTGACTCCCTTTAGTTGGTTTTTTCATTTGGGGTTTTTTTTGTTTTTTGTTTTTGTTTTTAGGAGGCACAAGAAACTGAACCTGGGACCTTTCATGTGGGAAGCTGGTGTTCAGCTGCTTGAGCCATGTCCACTCCCCTTAATTCTTTTGCACAACTTTTTTTTTAAAATTGGGTTGTTTTCCTTCTTTTATTCTGTATATATTATGGATAAAAATCCTATGTCAGATATATTGCAAGTATCCTCTCCTGGTTTGTAGCTTGTCTTTTTTATCCTCTTAAAAGTTCATTTTGCAGGGCAAGTTTTTCATCTTAAGTCCAATTCTCAAATTTTTTCTTCTGTGGTTCAATCTCTTTGGAGTTCCAGCTAAGGACTTTTTGTTTAACCAAGATCTTGAATATTGCTTCCCTTTTTAAAGATTTTTAGTTTTATATTTTATATTTATATCTATAATCCATTTTTGGGGTTACATTTTATAGCTAGTTTTAGGTGTAAGTAAAGGTTCATTTTTGCATATGGATGCCCAATTGTTCCAGCACCATTTGCTGAAAAGACTGTCCTTTCTGCATTGAATTCTTTATGCACCTCTGTCAAAAATCAGTTGACTATATTTGTGTAGGTCGATATCTGGATTCTCTTTTCTCTTTCATTGATCTGCCTATCTTGTCACCAAACCACACTGTCTTATAGTTAGTCTGTGTCCTCCAACTTTGTTCTTCATTTTCAAAATTCATTTTATGCTTCTACTTCTTTACCCATCTGTATAAAGCTGTCCTTTTCTATCAAAAATCCAGCTGGAATTTTGATTGGCCTCATTTTGAATCTATAGATCATTTGAGAAAAATGACAATTTAGATAGTTGAGTCTTCTGATAGCTGAACATTGAACATCTTGCCATTTATTTAGTTCTTTGATTCCAGTGTGTTGTAGTTTACTGCATACAGACTCAACACATAATCTGTTAAATTTATACTTAAGTATTTCTCTCTTTTTTGAGGTATTATGTAAGGTACAGATTATTTTAATTTTGGTTTCCAGTTTTTCATTATTGGTATATAGAAATGTGATTGTGTTGAGCTTATTTGCCACACTTTATATTACTCATTCGTTCTAGGATTTATTTTGTAGCTTTCTTGGGCTGTACATGCTCAATCTTACCATCTGTGAATGAAGGCAGTTTTATTTCTTCTTTTCCAATCTGTATGTTTTTTATTCTTTTCCTTGCCTTATTGCACTGGTAAGGATTTCTAGTACCTCATTGAGTAGGAGTGGTGAGAGTAGATATCTTTTTTTTTCTTGTTCCTATTATTGTGGGTTAGATATTTGTAAATGCCCATTAACAGGTTAAGGAAGTTTCCTTCTATTCCTAGTTTGCTTGGAGTTTTAAAATCCTGAATGAATGTTAAATTTTGCCAAATGCTTTTTTTGGTATAGATACGATTATGAGATTTTTCTTCTTTAGACTGTTAAAAATAGTGGATTACTTAGTTTGGTTTTGAAATATTAAAAGTCTTGCATACCCAGGGTAAACCTTATTTGGTTGTGTGATATTATACTTTTTTTTTTTAAATTGAAGTATATCACCCACACAAAAACATACATAAACAGTAAGTGTATAATAATAGTTGTGAACTTACAAAACAAACATATATAGTACCATACAGGACTCTCATAACTCACCCTACCACCAATAACTTGCATTGTTGTTAAACCTTTTAAACTAATGATTAAAGAGCATTGTCAAAATACTACCACTAAACAAAGTATTTTTCCAACTAATCCTATTATTATCTTTATATAATTTATATATGAACATACATAAACAATTAAGTGTATAGTAAAAGTTGTGAACTTACAAAGCAAACATGCATAAAATCCTACAGGGATCCCATACATCAACCCTCCACCAACACCTTGCATTGTCAGGAAATGTTTGTTACAAATTATGAAAGAATATTGTCAAAATCTTACTACTAATCACAGTCCTTATTTTTCATTTGGTGTGTTTTTCCCCCAACCCACCCTATTATTTTTTAAATATATTTTTTTATGACAGAAGTTGTAAACTTATAAAACAATCATGCACATGTGCAGACTTTCAAAACACCATCCCTCCATCAACACACCGCAATGTGTTATATCATTTGCTACAGATAAATAATATCATCTGATTGTTACCATGTCCATAGTATACATTTGGCTGACATTTTCCATACTCAACACAGTACATCTTTGGCATAGATGGAAGAATATTGTATTATTACTACTAACTACAGTCCTTAGGTCACTCCAACTGTATTTTTCCCATGCTTCTCCACATTCCCAACACCCTGCAGTAGTGATACACATTTGCTCTAGGTAACCAAGGACACTCTTGCATCTGTTCCATCAACCACAATTCTCATCCAACTCTTGGTTTACTGTGCTATCCAGTTCCTAGATTATTCTCTAGCATTCTGTCAATTGCCATTTACATAACTGGACTACCATTTTCAGTCACATCCCCACTTATAACCAGCTGTTACTCACTGTGTGTTACCATACACTCTGTACATTTCCACACCTTTACAGTAAAGCTAATTAAAACTTCTACATACATTGAACATCATTAGTCTACTAGCCTCTTATCTCCTTTAAGAATCTACCACCTACCATCAGGTCTTGAAGATATTTTCCAATAATTTCTTCTAGGAGTTTTTATGGTTCTTGCTTTTATTTTTAGGTATTGATCCATTTTGAGAAAATTTTTGGATAAGGTGTGAGATTGGGGTCCTCTTTCCTTTTTGCAGCTATGGATGCCCAATTCTTTCAGCACCATTTGTTGAATGTATTGTTCTGCCCGAGCTGTGTGAATTTGACAGGCTAGTCAAAAATCACTTGCCCATACCTGTGAGGGTCTGTTTCTGAATCATAAATTTGGTTCCATTGGTCTTTTGTGCCTGTCTTTAAGCCAGTACCATGCTGTTTTTACCACTATAGGTAGGTATTATGATTTAAAGTCTGGAGATGAGGGTTCACTTTTCCTTTTTATGATGTTTCTGGCTATTCAGGACCCTTCCAAAAAAATTTAATGATCGTGTTTTCAATTTTTTCTTTAATGCTGGTGAAATTTTTATCGGGATTTCATTAAATCTGTATATCAGTTTGAATAGAATTGACATCTTAATGATATTTAGTCTTCCAGTCCATGAGCACGGAATGTTCTTCCAGTTATTTAGGGCTTTTTTGATTAGTTTTAACTTCAAGTTGCAGATTTCTGAATACAAGTGCTCTACGCCAGTGGTTAAGTTTATTCCTGAGTTTTATCTGTCATATTTTATTTTCACCACTCTTTTGACACTTTTAGTTACTTTTATTGATATAATCTTCATTTCTAGACCCTCTTCCAGGCCCCTCTCTCCTGTCTTTTCTTTTCAGGCTCTAGCACACCCTTTAGTATTTCCTAAAAATCTGGTCTCTTACTTAGAAATTTTCTCAGTTTCTGTTTATCTGTGAATATTCTAATTTTGCCCTCAATTTTGAAAGACAGTTTTGCTGGATATAAGATTCTTGGCTGGAAGTTTTTCTCTTGTAGTATTTTAAATATATCAGACCATTGTCTTCTTGCCTCTATAGTTTCTGGTGAGAAATCAGCACTTAATCTTATTGGATATCCGTTACATGTTATGCATTGCTTTTCTCTTGCTGCTCTCAGAATTCTCTGTCTTTGGCCTTTGACATTCTGATGAGTATGTGTTTTGGAGTTAGTCTATTTGGATTTTTTCAGATCGGAGTAATTGTATTTCTTAGACAGGGATATCTATGTCCTTCAATAGGGTTGGGAAATTTTCTACCATTATTTCTTTAAATATTGCTTCTTCCCTTTTCTCTTCTCCTTCTGGAACACCCATGACACGTATGTTTGCATAACTTTTGCTGTCATTTCATTCCCTGAGACCTTGTTCAATTTTTTCCATTCTTTTTTCATCTCTTCTTTTGTATGTTCACTTTCTGAGGCCATTTCTTCAAGCTCACCAATCCTTTCTTCTGCCTCCTCAAATCTGCTATTACATGATTCCAGTGTTTTTTTAATTTCATTGATTGCACTTTTCATTCCCAAAAGACCTGCTATTTTTCTATGTATGGTTTCAGATTCTTCTTTGTGCTCATCCAGTGTCTTCTTAATATCCTTAATCTCTTTAGCCATCTCATTGAATTTATTAAGGAGATTTGTTTGAACATCTGTGATTAGTTGTCTCAACTCCTTTATGTCATTTGGAGGCTTATCTTGTTCCTTTAACTGAGCCATAGCTTCCTGTTTCTTGGTGTGGATTGTAAGTTTTGTTGGTGTCTTCACATCTGGCTTCCTAGAGTATCTATTCTGGGTGCAGTTTTTCTCTTTAGTTTAGGGCTTCCTATCATTTCTCCTTTGCTGGTTGTGCAGTAGGAGCCAAGCATGTAATTGTTGCTGTAAACTGTGGAGGCTCAAGCTGCACTCATTGTGCCAGGGACCAATGACGCTTCTTCCAACTTTCTCCTTTGCCTGGGGTAGGGACAGAGTCACAGTTGTGTGAGAATAATCCAAGTGCAGGCCTAGGCTGTAGTTGCCCAGAGAGACTGATGAAGCTTCACATCCTTTTCTCCTCTTCCTGGGTGGGGATGGAGCTGCAGATGTGGGCAGCAATCTATGCAATATGGGTCCAAGATGACTGGAATTGCCCTGGTAGACCTCTCATTTTCAGTCTATGTCAGCCAAAGTTCCCTGCAGTTACCTGTATAGGTTGGTGCAGGGCTCTTCAGCCTCCTCCCTGCCAGAGGCAGGGCTGAAGCCTAGGTGGCCTGCAGGCTGATCTGAGTGAAAGAAACTGGTTCCTGCTGATACTGACACTGATAGTTTCCATCACCCCGGCTTCCCCTCAGGCTGTGGGTGGAGTCAGAATGGAGGCTACTGGCCTCTTTCAGACTAGGGCTGGTTCTCACCCCAGCTGTTCCCAGGGTTATCTTTTAGCCAGCCAAGTCTACCAATCAGTAGCTGAAATCGGCAGTCAACTGTTTCCTCTTCCCCTGTTTCTGGGAAATGGAGTTTCTAATTCCAGCCACAGAATAGCTCCTGGTGCGGCTTGTGCCACCAGAGTAGGACAATCACTGGCCTCCATGGCTTGGCCTCTTCCCGGAGAGGCTCTGCAGGTTCCCACAGCCTCCTCCCTGCTGGAGGTGGCGCTGGGGCCTAGGCCAGAGCCGCAGTCTGACCCAGATGGAAAAAAGCTGGTCCCCACCAGCACTGGGATTTTCAGTCCGCCCCGCTTCCCCTGGTGCCAGGCGTGGAGTTAAGGTGGTGACTCCCAGCCTCTTTCTTACTCGGACAGGCTCAAACTTTAGCTTTCCTCAGGATTATACTTTAGCCCACTGAATTTACTCATCAGTAGCTAAATAAGGTGCCCAGCCGTCTCTTCTTTCCCCATTTTGGGGAAATGGAGCTTTCAATTCCAGCCTTGAAACAGCCCCCGAGGCAGCTTGTGCCTCCAGTGGAGGATGGGCCCCAGCCTGTGGGGCATGGAGCGCTCTACTTACAAGTCTTCTCTGCAGATGGGCAGTCTCCTCCTTCCACTTCTTCCAGGATGTGGCAGGATGCCCTCCTGGCCTCCTGGAGCCCCCAAACAGGTGCTTCAGCTAGCTCCAGAGAGCTTTGGGTGTTTGCTAAGTGCCCAGTAGCAGGAGCTGGCTCTAGGAGCTCCTTACTCCACTGCCATCTTGCTAGTCTCTCGGTGTTATACTTTATATATTGCTGTATTCAACTTTTGCTAATGTATTGTGGATTTTTTTTTTTGCACATAAGTTCTTTATTCTTTTTTTTTTTTAATTAAAATTATTTATTTTTACGAATTACATTAAAAAAATACGAGGTCCCAATCAACCCCACCGCCCCCACCCCCCACTCCCCCCACAGCAACACTCTCTCCCATCATCGTGAGACATCCATTGCACCCAGTAAGTACATCTCTGAACATCACTGCACCCCGTAGTCAATGGTCCACGTCATAGCCCACACTCTCCCCCGTTCCATCCAGTGGGCCCTGGGGGGGTCTACAATGTCCTGTAATTGTCCGTGAAGCACCACCCAGGACAACTCCACGTCCCGAAAACGCCTCCACATCTCATCTCTTCCTCCCATTCCCCAAACCCAGCAGCCACCATGGCTACCCTTCCCACACCCATTCCACATTTTCTCTGTGGACATTGGATTGGTTGTGTCCATTGCACATCTATGTCAAGTGGGGGCTTAAATTCCACATGGATACTGGATGCGCTCCTCCTGCTTTCAGTTGTAGACACTCTAGGCTCCATGGTGTGGTGGTTGACCTTCTTCAACTCCATGTTAGCTGAGTGGGGTCAGTCCAATAAATCAAAGTGTAGGAGCTGAAGTCTGTTGAGGCTCTGGGCCTGGGTGTCTTATTATCAGTCCAGAGATTCAAATCCCCTAAATATATCTTAAACCCCAGCACCAACTACAATTCCAATAAAGTAGCATGCAAGTCTTGTGGAAAGAGATCCCCTCCGAGTTCAATTCCATCATGTAGAAACACCAGCTCCAAAGAAGGGCCATCTGCCATGGCAGTGAACCCCATCTGCCATGACCATAGAACCCGTGGGTCTCTTTATCCCTCAGAAGAACCAATACCTGGGGTTGTATCTACTTTATCTGTCTCTTAGACTCTGCTCAGTTGTGCATAAGGGCATTCCTTCTGACAACCTCCAGACTCTTTTTTAGAGACTCATAGCCTTATAATCTCATTTCTCCTTTCCATTTCCCCCTTATATTAGGTCAAACAGCATTTTGAAGTCATGTTATTATATGTAGACAGGGATATTCTGCTGATCCGTATTGAACCTTTAATTCAAGGTCATTTTCTAGTTGCATCTTCAGCTGGTATGTGGTAGTGATCCCTTGGTGCCAGGGAGGCTCATCCCTGGGTGTCATGTCCCACGTTGGGGGTAATGCACTGCATCTACATGCTGAGTTTGGCTGTGAGAGTGGCCACATTTGAGTAACATGAAGGCTGTCAGGAGGAAACTCCCAGGCACAGTGCTACTCTAGGCCTTGTTCTTATTGCAGATGTATAGGCTCAAAAGCATAGCCATTAGTATCAGGATTTTTATATCTTTGTTCATGATGGATACTTGTCAGTTTTTCTGTTCTTTTACCTTATTCATCTGCATTAACATCTTTGTTTCAACTTCATTAATGCCCTCTTCATTCATCCCATTTATTAATAATCATCTAAAGATTTCCATTTTGCTGGGATAAGTCCTTTGACCCTTCCTTTTGTTTTTCCTCATTTTCTTTTGAATCTCTACTTTCTCAAAATGTGTATGACACATCAGGGGAAGCTGAAACAACCAATTTGATAAGGTCACTCACACTATTTTTTTTTATTTTGCAGCAGTAAAGTTTCATGATGTGCCCAGGCAAAAGAGGCTCCATAATCACAATGTACCATGACCTGGGAAACAGACATGTTCAATGGATGAAAAATTGATCATCATAAAGCCAATCCAGCATAGCTTGTATATTGAATACTAAGCTACTTCATCTGGAGATTTCCATTTGGCATTTAGATGAGGAGAAAGGCATTCCCCCTTTTTAGGGGAAAAATTTTTACATCACTCTTACACAATCCACCTCTCTGACTGTTCCCTTAGAATTAAATTGCTATGTATTTGGATCATGTACCGTCATCTGTGATTATTTAGTATGCTCTTCCATTCTATAGCATTCAAAACCAAAGAATTTCCCTAAGCTAATCACCATCACAATTCATTTTAGTAAAGATCCTTCAGGAAACTAATGATACTGATTCACAATATGAGACAACTCTATATCCCCTGATTTCAGTAATTTCAGTCATTTCTGGATTTTATTCTTTCTCTATCTAGGCAACTTTTTTGGTGCCCACAGGTTGTCTTTTCCCAGAATAATTTTGCCTTTTGATAGGCCTTGAGGTAAACAAGCAAACGTAGCTCAGTCCAGCCCAAATCTGACTTTGGTCCAACATCAATGTCCTCCCTACCCCAGCACTCTTTTACATTCATAATAACGAAGGGATTGTATATTTATTTTGTTTCTTTCTATTTTGCATTTTATGTATCCAGTGAACCAACTCCTCAGGAATTTCGGTCATTCAGGGTGAGTCTAGTAACCCCATTTCTGAAGCCAACTGCATAGTTAGTTCAACCCTCAAGACCATCCTCAAGTTCAATAATTCACTAGAAAGACTCACAGAAGTCACCTCAAACTATTATGTTTGTAGTTAAGGTATTCTAGCAAGATCAGTAAAAGTAAGTGGGACATGGGGCAGGTTCAGGGAGAGGTAGGGGAAGCGGACTTGGCCCAGCGGTTAGGGCGTCTGTCTACCACATGGAAGGTCCGCGGTTCAAACCCTGGGCCTCCTTGACCTGTGTGGAGCTGGCGCATGCACAGTGCTGATGCACTCAAGGAGTGCCCTGCCATGCAGGGGTGTCCCCCGCGTAGGGGAGCCCCACGCGCAAGGAGTGTGCCCCATAAGGAGAGCCGCCCAGCTGGAAAGAAGGTGCAGCCTGCCCAGGAATGGCACCGCACGCACGGAGAGCTGACACAACAAGATGACACAACAAAAAGAAACACAGATTCCTATGTCGCTAACAACAACAGAAGTGTACAAAGAAGAACACGCAACAGATAGACACGGAGAACAGATAACTGGGGTGGGGGGAAAAGGGAGAGAAATAAATGAATAAATATTAAAAAAAAAAAAAAAAGGAAAGGTACATGTGCAGAGCTTCCAATTTTCTTCTCCCAGTGCAGTCATGAACAGTGCTAAATTCTCTCAGTAATGATATGTGACAATATACACAAAGTATTGCCAGTGTTTGAACCTTACTGGGACTGACCTTTAGTCTCTTCAGTCTCCATTCTGTCTGGAGGTTTAGCTGATACTGCATGGCCCAAAACTGTCAGATAAACAAAAATGTTCTCATCTGGCAGAATATTTCAGGGCTTAGAGATCACCTGCCAGTATCCAAGGGCAAAGGCCAGACCTTTCTTTAGTCTGGCCTTCAATATCAGATATCAATATAACACTCATTTAATAAAATGAGATAAGTGTTCTCTTATCTTCCAATTACTGAAGTGATTGTTTACAATTGGTTTTATTTTTTTTCCTTAAATAATTGGTAGAATTCTCCATTGCAGTTTTCTATTTTAGTAGTTTTAGTATTTGGTTAGTGTTTGGGTTTTTCAAACGATGAGTTCAATATCTTTAATAGATATAGGACTATTTTGGTTATCTAATTTTTCTTGAGTACATTTGTTAGTTTGTATCTTTCAGCCAACTGTCTAATTTCCTCTAAATTGTCAGATTTATGCCCACAGAGTTGTTATTCAGTTTTCCTTTACCTTAAATGTCTTTGGGGAGCTGTAGTGACATTTCCTTTTTCCTCCCCGATATTGGCAACTTGTATATTCTCTCCTTTATTTGTCAGTCTTATTAGAGGTTAATCAATTTTATTTAATTTTCAAAGAACTAGGTTGCGGTTTCATTGATTTTTGTGTGTTTTGTTTTCAATTTTACTAATCTGTTCTTCATTTTCTTTCTTTCTGCCTTTTATTTGTTTGTTGTTCTTATAGTTTTATAAGGTGGTAACTTAGATTATTGAGTTGAAATCTTTCTTCATGTGCTACAGATTCATCCCTAAACACTGCCGTGCCTACATTTATCAGGCAACAATACCTAACTGCAGTTTAATAACATTGTTTCATTTTCCAAATATTTGGGAATTTTCCACAAATCTTACTGTTATTGATTTCTAGTTTAATTTTCTTATGATAAGGGAACATAATTTGTTTGCTTCCATTTTGGAAGGATTTTTTTTAATGATCCAGGATGCAGTCCAACTTGACTGTTCCATGTCCTTCTTAAAAGCAGGTATAGTCTGCTGTTGCTGTATATAGTATTTAATAAATGTCATTTAGGTCTCTGGCTCATAGCACTGTTTATTTTATGTCTTCTATCTTTGATTTTCTTTCTTTCCATTTTTTATGTTGATTACTGAGAGAATTGTTCAAGTATGATTGTAGATTTATCTATTCAGTTTGCTTCAAGTATTAAGCTCTCTTGTTAAGTGCATACACATTTATCATTATGTAATATCCCTCTTTATTCCTTATACTTTTTCATGTTCTGACATATAAATTTGTTGTATATTATTATATACCACCTTTCTTTTGCTGTGTTTGCATGATACATCTTTTTCCATTCTTTTACCTTTAACTTATCTATACGATTTTATTCCAAATGACCTTCCTTTAGATAACATGTAGTTAAATCTTAATTTCATACAATCTGAGGATAATTTTTTTTCTAATTAATATGGTTAGATCATTTACATGATTGCTTCTTTTCTGTTTGTATTTTTCATTCGTTTTCCTTTTTTTCCCCCTCTTGAATTACTGGAATATTTTTCAGTACTCTATTTTAATTTATTCTATTAGCATTTTTATTATATTTAATTGTACTTTTTAATTAATTGCTGTAGGGATTATAATATACATACATAACTTTTCAGAGTCTACTTAAAGTTTATGTTGTATCTCTTCTAGTGAAGTGTAAAAACCATATAACATTGAGGTCAAGAAAATAGGGAGTAATATGGGGGCATTTTCGTAACATTGGAGTTGTCCTGCATGACATTGCAATGATGGATACAGGCCATTACGTATTTGTCATAACATGCAAAATTGCACAGGGCAGAATGTAAAATATAATATATACTATATAACCATGGTTAGTGGCAATGCTTCAGTATGTGTTCATCAGTTGTAACAAATGTACCACACAATGAAGCATGTTGTTGATGTGGGAAAATGTGGCAGGGGGTGGGAGTGGGGCATATGGGAATCCACTAAATTTTTTATGTAACATTTATGTAATCTGAAGTTTCTTTAAAATAAAATAAATAAATTTATTTTAAAGTTTCTTTAAAATTAATAAATGTCTTTAAAATTAAATTAATTAAATTAATTAATTAAAAAGAAACATGGGGGAAAAAAGAAGATAGGGAGAAAGGATATTTGATGGTGACTAGGTATTTACCACAGAAAGCAACTCAAAGTTGCTCATTAGCCTTCTCTTCTCTATTCTTAATCTTTTCTGTACTATTTATTACCTACCCTTTAATTATTTGTTTTGTTCTATATCACTTTCAGACTCTATTATACAAGTAAGTGTAAAACAATATTTTTTATTTTATATTTATGCCTCCCTCCTGGGACATTTTCTGAGATATTTATTTCAAGATGATATTACTGCTATTGTATAGATGAGAAAAGTGAGTTACAAAGAAATAGAGCTGCCAGACATCACACAACTAGTAAATGGCAGAGCTGGGATTTGTACTCTGGCAGTCAGGCTTCAGGGTTTGTGCTTTTACCACAATTCTACTGCCTGTATTTTACTTTAAGAAATAGTAATGCTTATGGAAAGTCTTTTACCCTTTGAAATACAATGCCTGCTAAGTCTACTCATTCTCATATCTTTGGATGTTCTAATTTATTGTTAAAAAATGTACTTTTTTCCCTTCTTAAGGCATCTTCAATACTTCTTAAAGATCAAATGCCATCAAATGCCTCTTTAAAAATTAATTCTAGGGGAGCAAGTGTAGCTCAGTGATTTGAATGCCTGCTTCCTATGTATGAGGTCCTGGTTCAATCTCCAGCACTTCCTTTTAAGAAAAAAAAAATTCCAGCAATTTTTAAACTTTTAACCTTTGGAACTACATTTAGCATCAAAATAATTTATGGATCTCCACAAAATTGCAGTTAAATTTTCCCAATGTAATTGAAAAAACACTTTTAAAAAAGAATACCACTAATTTTGTAACACTTATAAGTTATTTTCTATTTTGGTAATCGCAACAGCATACACATATATCTGAAACTTAGCATATGTGCAAGGCATATAATTTATTAATGTTTTAGAAAATATTTGATATTCTTACAGGTCTCCAAGACCAAGGGTATGCAAGCCACAGTCTGGTAATATTTAATAATAATATTTACATTTCTTCTAGGATACTAGAGTTTATTGATTCAAATTTTGAAGAAACGTATATATAGATAAA